>NC_041383.1:402890002-402981216 GCF_002162155.2 Triticum dicoccoides
GAGCTGCGGCAGGCGGCGGCGGCAAGCGCGGCAGGTGGCGGCTGCTGCTGCTTGCTGTGGCGGCGGCGGTGGCACTGATGGCGGCGAGAGGGGCCGGGGGTGGCGGCTTGTAAAGCCTCGGGGGGGAGGGGGTGCTTGCGGGAGGGGGCAGGCGGCGGCGGAGTCCGAGCCGGACTCCAGGTGGAGTCCGCCGGCGGCATGGCGACGCGGCACAGAGGCGGTTGGTGCGAGCGGGCCGGCTGGGCTTCGGCCCAGTTCGGTCCGGAGAGTTTTTTAATAATAGTTCCGCCGAAGAAAATCCTAAATAAAATATAAAAAAATTTAAAAATAAAACAATTTTCGCCGTCTATATAAAATATTTAGAAGAAAGTGAACATTTTTCTGGCCTAAAATGCAATTTTGAAAAATCCATATTTCTCTAATTCAAATAAAATAGCAAATAAAATCCAAATAAAATAATTATTGGATTTTAACATTTTTCCTCCAATATTTCTTTTAGTTTGGAGAAGTCATTTTTATCTTCTCTTATTTATTTTAATATTGGAAATATTTGGAGAGAAAATATTAAAACCAAAATGATCCTCTTTTCAAATTTGAGAAAAATTCAAATATCAAAATTTATGAAATCTACAACTCTCTCCTTGGGTCCTTGAGTTGCTTAACATTTCTAGGATCACAACCAAAATGCAGATAAAATATGATATGCATATGATGACCTATGTATAACATCCTAATTGAAAATTGGGATGTTACAAACCTACCCCCCTTAAGATGAATCTTGCCCTTGAGATTCGGGTTGGCTATAAAATAAGTGTGGGTGGTCTTTCCGTAGGTCTTCTTCTCGCTCCCCGGTGGCTTCCTCCTTGGTATGGTGGCTCCACTGAACTTTGCAAAACTTGATAACCTTGCTCTGAGTAACTCGACTGGAAAACTCGAGAATTCTGACTGGCTTCTCTTCATAGGTCAAATCACTGTCTAACTGAATTTCTTCTAGTGGCACGGTCTCTCTCAAAGGAATATCGGCCATCTCTGCGTGGCACTTCTTCAACTGGGAAACGTGAAACACATCGTGAACTCCTGACAATCCTTTCGACAATTCCAGCTTGTATGCAACTTCTCCCATACGTTCCAAAACTCTGTATGGTCCCACAAAACATGGTGTTAGCTTTCCCTTGACTCCAAAACGCTAACTCCTCGAAGAGGGGACACACAAAGATATACTCTGTCTCCGACTTCATAAACTGTCTCTTTGCGTTTAGAATCCGCATAACTCTTCTGCCTGGACTGGGCTACCTTGAGTCTGTCACGAATCAACTTAACCTTCTCTTCAGAGTCTTTGATTAAATCTGGTCTGAACAACTATCGATCTCCAACTTCATCCCATGATAACGGTTTCCTGCACCTCCTTCCGTACAAAGCTTCAAAAGGGGCCATCTTAAAACTGGCTTGATAACTATTGTTATAAGAGAACTCTACGTACGGCAAATTGTCGTCCCATCTAGATCCATAATCCAGTGCACAAGCTCTCAACATGTCCTCCAGAATCTGATTGACTCGCTCGATTTGTCCATCTGTCTGTGGATGAAAGGTTGTACGAAACTCTAGCCTGGTACCCAAAGTTTCATGCAATTGATTCCAAAACTTCGAGGTAAGCTGGGTTCCTCTATCTGATAAAATGGTCCTCGGAACTCCGTGCAGACATACGATCCTGGTCATGTATATCTTTGCCAACTTAGCACTCGTATAGGTGGTCTTCACCGGGATGAAATGAGCTACTTTCGTCAAACGATCGACTACAACCCAGATAGAGTCATAGCCTAAACGAGTCCTGCACAATCCGATGATAAAATCCATGCCAAGTTTATCCCACTTCCATTCGGGTATAGGCAATGGCTGTAGCAATCTAGCTGGCTTCTGATGCTCTGCCTTAACTCTCTCACATACATCACATACTGCTACATACTTAGCAATATCCTTCTTCATTCCTGTCCACCAGAAACTTTCCTTCAAATCCAGATACATCTTAGTGTTTACTGGGTGAATTGAATACGGTGAATCATGGGCCTCCTGTAGAATCAACTTCCTGATCTCGGGGTCATTAGGCACATATACGCGATTCTCAAACCATAAAGTGTCGTGCTCATCCTCAGAAATCCTTTAGCCTTTCCTTTGCTCATCCTTTCCTTTATCTCGGAAATATCCTTGTTAGTCTTCTGGGCATCTATGATTTTACCCATCAAAGTGGACTGAATTTCCAATGCTGCTACATAACCTCTCAGAACTATCTCCAAACATAGCTCGCGAATATCATCCGCTAACTCCTTAGGTAATCCTCCGGTCATGAGCGTGTTAACATAACTCTTGTGGCTCAACGTATCTGCTACGACATTGGCCTTCCCGGGATGATAGTGCAATATCATATCATAATCCTTGATGAGCTCCAACCATCTCCTTTACCTGAGGTTCAACTCCTTCTACGTGAAGATATATTTCAAACTCTTATGATCCGTGTATACCTCACAATAGTTTCCAACGAGAAAATGTCTCCATGTCTTCAGCGCATGCACTATGGCTGCTAACTCCAAATTATGCATAGCATAATTCAGCTCACGAGGTTTAAGCTGTCGTGAGGCATATGAAACAACTCTTCCTTCCTACATAAGTACTGCTCCAAGTCCTCGACGTGAAGCGTCGCAATACACTTGATAATCCTTGCGTTAGTCTGGGAGAATCAGCACTGGGGCTGTAACCAAACGTTTCTTCAACTCCTGAAAACTGGCTTCACACTCCTGAGTCCATTTAAACTTGGTGTCCTTCTTCAATAACTCTGTCATGGGCTTTGCAAACCTAGAGAAATTCTCAATGAACCTCCGATAATATCCTGCGAGTCCAAGAAAACTCCTGATCTCTCCAACTGATGTGGGTGCCACCCATTTAGTCATAGAAGCAACCTTGGTAGGGTCTACTGCTATTCCTTCTCTAGATATAACATGTCCGAGAAATCCAACTTCGTTTAACCAAAACTCGCATTTGCTGAACTTGGCATACAGCTGATGTTCTCTGAGCTTCTCAAGAACCAAACACAAATGCTCCTTATGCTCCTCTTCGTTCTTTGAGTAGACCAGTATATCATCTATGAACACCATGACGAACTTATCCAAAAACTCCATAAACACTTTGTTCATCATGTTCATGAAATAGGCAGGCGCGTTAGTCAGACCAAATGACATAATGGTATACTCATATAGCCCGTACCTTGTAGTAAAAGTTGTCTTAGGTATATCCTGCTCTCGAATCTTTAACTGGTGATAACCTGATCGAAAATCAATCTTAGAGAAAACTTTAGCTCCTTGCAACTGGTCAAACAAATCATTGATCATTGGCAGCGGGTATTTGTTCTTGATCGTCACCTCATTCAATGCACGATAATCAACAACCGTCCTTAAAGATCCATCCTTCTTCTCCACTAGAAGCACTGGGTCTCCCCAAGGTGATGAACTTGGTCGAATGTAACCTTTATCCAGTAACTCCTTGATCTGCTTCTTAATTTCCTCCAAATCTTGTGCGGGCATCCGATACGGTCTCTTTGATATTGGCCCGGTACCTGGCAATAGCTCAATAAGAAACTCAATGTCTCGATCCGGTGGCATGCCTGGTAACTCCTCCGGAAATATGCGGGGGTAATCTTTCACCACTGGTACTTCCTCCTGTACAACTCCTGATAAGAAATTCACTTGAGTCCTCTTTGGCACATGCTGGGATACATACTTGATCCTCCTTCCTTCTGGGGTGGTGAGAAATATTGACTTACTAGCACAATCAATGTTTCCTCCATACTTCGATAACCAATCCATGCCTAATATTATATCCAATCCTTCTGACTCCAAAATTATTAGGTCAGAGGAAAACACATGGCTACCAATGCTTAAGGGTAACCGATCACACCATCGACTGGCCATATACTCTGCTCCTGGCGAGCTTACTAACATGGGTGACCTAAGGGCTAGGGTTGGCAGGTTATACTTGTCCACAAATCCCCTTGATATGTATGAATGCGATGCACCAGTACCAAAAAGAACAAGTGCGGTAAAAGCATTAATCAAAAACTTACCGACAACTGGGTCGGGTTGATCCTCAATCTCCTCCACACTGATGTGGTTCACCTGACCTTTGGTGAAGGGGTTGGGCTTCTTGGCAGAACCTCCATTGCCATTTCCATTCTTCGCTTCAGGACATCTAGTAGCATAATGTCCAGTCTTCTGGCACTAGAAACAGGTAATGTGGCTCAGGTCCCTCTTGGCTGGTGTTGAAGGGTTGGAACGGTTCTGGCTGCTGCTTCCTCCATTCCCATTGCCATTCTTGGGGCCACTATGGTTGTGTGAACTTGCTCCGTTCTGCATGTGTCCTCCATGGTTGCGGGTATGTCCTCCTGAGTACGGGGAATAGCGGGGCTTCTGCTGAGCTCCTAAAGGGTACCTCCCCTGTACATGCTTCCTCTTGCGATTATCAATCTGTTGCTACTTGCCTTCAATCCTAAGGGCCCTGTCTACTAACTCCTGGTAGTTGTTGAATGTTGCCACCATCAACTGCATGCTCATCTCATCATTCAGTCCTTCCAGAAACTTCTCCTACTTTGTGGCATCTGTAGCTACGTCATCAGGGGCATAGCGTGCTAACTTGCTATACTCATCCACATACTGGCCCACTGTACGTCCTCCTTGGCGCAAGTTGCGAAACTTGTGCTTCTTCATGCTCATAGCTCCTGCTGGAACATGGACAGTGCGGAAAGCCTACTGAAACTGATCCCATGTAACAGTGTCAATGGGGTAAGTGGTTGTGAAATTCTCCCACCATGATGTTGCGAGTCCATCAAGCTGATGTGCGGCAAAACGCACTCTCTCCACATCTGTGCATCCTGCAGTGGTTAGCTCTCTTCCATATGGCGGAGCCAATCATCTGCAACAACCGGCTCGGTGCTACTAGAGAACACCGACGGATTCAACCTTAGGAAACGGGCTAGGTGATCAACAGGGGTGGTGGTGGTGGCTTGTTGTTGTTGTTGCCTTGGTTCTGATTCTGAACTAGTAACTGCATCAAGGTATTCTGCTGCTGGATCAACTGAGTGAGCTCCGATGGGAAGGCAAATCCATTGTCACGTCTCGGAGGCATCTGATGGGTTTAGAAAAGGTGAGAAAACAGAATAGAATTAGGGTCTAAGAGAGATTCACTACCCATAATGCTCATGAGGCAAACCCAATCAATTTCACTTAAATCAATAACACACAAGATCACACAAAGCGGTCTAACATATGATTACAAACTCGATCGTTGCAACTACTTGGAGGGAAAATACTACTAATTACAATGGTGGCCGTCTAGAAATTTTCATTAGAGGAAGACTCCATGATATCTGCTCCAGCTTCATCAATGTAGTCATCATCACTATCAGGGTCGGAGTCGGTGTCATCGATGATGATGTAGTCACCTGGGTGGTTGTTCTCCTTCTTTGGCGCAGGGTCTCCCATGAACACTCCTAGTTTCTTCTTCAGGTCTTCATTCTTCTCCAGTAGTACAGCAATCTCTTCATCGTATCCATCACGTGTAGACTTGATCTCCTCTTCCAGCTCATTGTTTCTCCTCACCAGTTTCTTGATCTTGTTCATGTGAATAATTTTTTGATTCTCTTGTCGACGAATATGATCTCCCATCTCTTGAATGTAAGATGCAATTGATCCATCCCTCCTTGTGCGAATCACCTCCCATTTGTCATCTCAGCGGCCACATATCTGGTAAACAATATTCTCTAGCTCCTTGTGATACACCTCACATATGCGTCCAAAGGTGATATGTGCGGCCATGCTCTTTCCTATACTCCATCTTGGTGCATCCAGGTAGAAATCAATGGGCTCCGTTGTTGGCGCAAAGGTCCTCCCAGGTACCCAGACTTTGATCTTCCAGCGCTCCTCTTCCGGTACCGATGTAGAGAAAGTCCCCGTGAATCTTGGTAGTTCGATGTTCAAATACGTAGTGACTTCCTTCAAGTGCTTTCCGAAAGGGGTGTCATCATCCGGCTGAGTGAACTTGTTCCTGGGATCCGCCATCTATAGAGTAGAAAGAGAGGAGAATTAGAAATGAGTAGGGAAGAGAAATCCCGTGGCTCATTCTAGTGGTTGCATCCTACAGTCAACGTGTGCTCTGATACTATCTTGTAGCGACCAGACCTCAAACGGCCAAGTGTCTGTGCATCAGTGTCATCCCAGGATCAGTAATGCTGACACGCACAGTACTCAAGGAATTATAACATGGTTTCAATCACACACTTATTACATCGAGTCCTCATAAAGAGTATGATTACATAAATAAATCATGGCTGAAGGCCATCTAAACTAGATAATTGCGGAAGCTTCGAAGGTAAATGAGTCCATCAACTCCAACGGCATAGCTGAGTGCAAAACAATGACCTATCGCACCTTATTCATCATCTGAGTAGTCTGCAACATAAGACGTTGCAGCCCGAAACGGGTCAGCACATGGAATATGCTGGCATAGTTACACTGTAAAGCAATGATAATGCAAGAACTATATCTACATGCAATATTTGGCTGGTGGAGGCTGTAAGTTTCATGGTTTTGCATAAAGCTAGTTTTTCCCTACAGCAAAGGAATAAATTTATTTAACTACTCCCATGTTGCCTATTATTTGAGAAGGTAACCCCAACTCAAATCCCAATTAAAAGTATCATCATTAACCCATCATCATAATTAATAGTAATGTGATGAGATCACATCAATAGATTCAAGTACTAGATACTCAAGATGTCCATAACCGGGGACACGACTAACCATGGTTAGTTTATACACTCTTCAGAGGTTTGCACACTTTTCCCCACAAGACTCGACCGCATCCATGATCGGATGATCGAGATATAGCCTTTCTAAAGCATTAACTCTCTACTCCGGGTAGACAGTACCACCTACATCCCTCTACACCCGCTAGTCTACCTCTTCAAGAGCTCACGCAACTTACTCAACTATGCCAGAGCCCATAATGGCTTGTGGCTGCACACAGAAGTTTCTAGCATGAATAATCTTATGATACCTTTGAGCCTGGGTGGCATTCCATAGGATAATCACACGGGTACTCCGGGATCTCCAAAAACAGGCAACACTAGGTTCCCAGGTGCCTCAACCAATCCAGCCAGATGTATATTAAAGTTGCCACCTTAATGTTATCCATGATTAAAATAACTCTCAACTTCCATGTGTGAATCACGATCCAATCCCCGTCTACGAGCATGGCTAAGCAATAATAAACATAACGTATATTCCCGGGGTGATCAAAAGGTATTAGGTTCCTACCTCAAACACTACAACCAAAACCACATGTTCCTAATCCAATCCATGCAAATATTTGAGGGGCAATACTAATGCATAGTAAAAACTCGGTATAAAAGAGTATGATCAAAGTGTAACTTGCCTTACTGACGATCTGCAAACTCTAGGGATTCGTAGTAACAAGCTTTGCACTCCAGGTAATCTAGCACAGACAAACAATAGCATACACAAGCAATCACTCAATCGAAACACGAGAGAAACCGAGAAAAGATCCAAATCGAACACGAAGCAAGCAAATGGCTAAAACTAACAAGAGTCAAAACCTAACAGCAATAATAATCATGTGGAATAGATCTTAGCACTAGGTACAAGTGATTACCTACGATTCGTAAAAAGATTCAACTCAAACGGAGCAACGAAGTCAAAATACGAACGAAACAAGATCGTTTACTAATATGGACTAAAGTAAAATTTTACAGTACTAAAATCATGTTCAAGTAGATTAACTAAAAAGAGGGGTTCGAGACGAAGATTTTGGCGCTGGTTTCATCTAATTTTGGATAAACGAGTAAAAAGTTATACTAGTTTGAAAATCAGGGGCTGAATCGCGATAAAAATAATCACGGATAAGTCTGAGGCCGAAAATAAAATACAAAGAAAAATCTATCGGACGATCATCCGCTAACAGAGACAAAAGAACGAATTTGTTCGTTAATAGATCTAAATGAACGAACGTTCGCAAAACAACTCTAAACAGAGAAAACCGGGAAAACCTGATCTAAAAAACCGAACTAGATTTAGGGTTTACCAAAAATAACCTGACGAAAAACCGGACAAAACCGGCGGTGGCGGCGGGATCCGAACGGCGGCGACGGCGTGGTCACGACGAGGCCGCGGGGCTCCGTGGGCGAGGCGACGGCAGGACGAACGCGACGGCGGTGGTGCGGCAGGCGGTGCGGCAGGCTGCAGCGGCGAACGCAGCGGCGGCGGCGAGCGCGGCAGGCGGCGGCTGTTGCTGCATGCTGCTGCTGTGGCAGTGGCGAGAGGGGCCAGGGGCGGCGACTTATAAAGCCCCGGGAGGCGTGCTTGCGGGAGGGGGCAGGCGGCGGTGGAGTCCGAGCCGGACTCCAAGCGGAGTCCGCCGGCGGCACAGCGGTGCGACACGGAGGCGGTTGGCGCGAGCGGGCCGGCTGGGCTTCGGCCCAATTCGGTCCGGAGAGTTTTTTTTTAAATAATAATTCCACCGAAGAAAATCCTAAATAAAATATGAAAAAATCTAAAAATGCCAAAAACAATTTTCACCTTTTAAATAAAATATTTGGAACAAGGTGAACATTTTTCTGGCCTAAAAATGCAATTTTGAAAAATGCATATTTTTCTAATTCAAATAAAATAGCAAATAAAATCCAAATAAAATAATTATTGGATTTTAACATTTTTCCTCCAATATTTCTTTTATTTTGGAGAAGTCATTTTTATCTCCTCTCATTTATTTTAATATTGGAAATATTCGGAGAGAAAAATATTAAAACCAAAATGATCCTCTTTTCAAATTTGAGAAAAAAATCAAATATGAAAATTTATGAAATCTCCAACTCTCTCCGTGGGTCCTTGAGTTGCTTAAGATTTCTAGGATCACTACCAAAATGCAGATAAAATATGATATGCATATGAAGACCTATGTATAACATCCTAATTGAAAATTGGGATGTTACACATGTGCAAATCTCGATTGTAAACCTCAGTGCTTCCCATTGTTTCCCCGCAACACATATAAGGTAGTTAGTCATGAGGTTAAGTGAGGGTTCGCCTACTATTAGTAAAATATGTTGATGAAAAATAAGCACATTGCAGATTCATCAAATAAATTCAAGCCACATGAAAAACTCATTTATCCAAACCAAGCATGATTAAGAACTAGGAAATATAGCAGTTGATATGTTTCTCATGTATTAAGTGCACCCAAATTCAATTTATTCCTCACATGCACAACAATACAAAATTCTTCCCACAAAAATTGGACATCGCATTGCAGAATTGAACCAAGCAATTAACTAAACACCACAAGAAATGAACCAAACATTAACTGAGCACCACATTGCACAATATAACATACTCCTAATTGAAGTTCAGACAGTTAACCGAACCAAGCATGCCTAACAACTTGGAAATATAACAATTGTATTTGTTTCTCATGTATTTAGTATAGTCAAATTCGATTTATTTCTCACATGGTATACAATAACAGATGCACCCACAACAATTGAACATCGCATTGCAGAATTGGCCCAAACAGTTACTAAACACCACAACAAATGAATTAAACGGTAACTAAGCACCACATTGCACAATGTATAACATAATAGAAAATTAGATAGTTAACCAAACCAACCATGCCTCACAACTTGGAAATATAGCAATTGTATTTGTTTCTCATGTATTTTGTAAAGATAAATTCGATTTATTTCTCACATGGAAGACAATACAAAATTGCATCCTAAAGAATTGAACATCACATTTGCAGAATTGAACCAAACAGTTAACTGAAGACGACAACAAATTAACCAAAAAATTAATAAGTGAGCACCACATTGCACGAAATATAGACATATACACTAGAGCAATAGATTGCATGGCAAAAGTAGATAGCACAATTCACTAGAATTTGTTAAGGAAATGCATGTACAACACATGCAACGGGTAAACCGAGCATGCTTAACCGATGTAGCTAGCAAACTGAACATGGGTCCTTATAGTGTGCTAATAAGACAAGCGACTCCTCATCGTCGTAGATATCGATGATGATTCGCTCCTTGGACATGGAAGAGGGCGAGGCCTCCACATTGTGGGTGCCCTTGTCGTAGTTGTGAGTTGCCTAAGCCGCTCCGGGCACTAACCTTCTGCCTCTCGAGTTGAGGTAAGCACATGCACGCTGAGAAAACACCTTGTAGTCTTTGTCGAAGGCACCGAGGGTGGCCTCGATAAAACGCCACGAACTATCATTTAAGCAGCCAGCTGTGTCGTGACATTGGCGCGTGAGGCCTCGATGGTGGCCTCGACAGTGAGGTGCTCCTCCAAGATCTGGGGGTCGGCACGAATGGCAGCCATCGTGACCTCATCCATGCATGTGGTCGCGATTTGCTTCTCCACTGCCAAATGCTCCTTGAGCTCCTGGCTATACTACGTGCACCATGGCTTAGGGTGGCGCTTATTTGGTGGAGGGGTCAGTGATTTGGGTGGAAAGTGTCACGCTGGCGGTCGGGGCATGTGAAATGTGGAAGGAGGAGGAGGAGGATGGGGGTCAGGTGTGGATTACCAGCCTGGATAGACGAGTCCGAGCAGCGTGAAGGAGGGTCGCCGGCGAGGAGGCAGTGATGCAAGCAAGGAGTGAAGGTTCCAACTTGGGAAGGAAGACGAAAACAGGGGGAATGTGGCTTTTGGTAAGGGAAAGGGGGCGGGGGGTAGATATTTTCGCGGAAGCCAAAATTTTTGAATCGGTGCAGGGAAAAGACGGGCGCGCAAAGTGTCATCGGACACAGTCCCTTATTCAGCACTATGTATGATATGTAAACATCACAAACGATTCATATAGCTTAACCCGTGTGTGATGAGTTTGAGCATCAAAAATTTTGGTTTGAATTTCCCTGGTTACAGTAGTCATCCAAGTCATTGCATAATTTGGGTACACAACGGAGACTACAACACACCCACACTTCTTAATCGAGCACGTTCAGAAATTAAACAGAGCTAGTTGACCTAAACATTACTCTAACAAATTAAATACCAGTGTTCTTAATTAAACAAAACAAAGAGTACTACTATGGATGCTGCTGTTGATCTCCGCCGCCTCCTCCATGTCCATCTTGCGCTTGACGGTCTCGTGGGGTAGGGGCTCCATGGCATCCATCGCACCATACTCGGCAAGCATCTCGCCATCCCCGTCCGCCATCTCTTCGGAAAAGGCCGCCACGAGCTGGGCGTTGGCGGCCGCGATCTGGGCTTGGACAGGCTCCATCGTGGCAAGGTATGCGGTGGAGGAACGAACGGCTACTCGAACGCTCTCGACGATTTCCAACTCTTCGGTCGTGGGTTGCCGACTGTTGTCGGAGAAGTTTCGCTCGATTTGTGCGGTGACCGCCACGAGCTGGGTGTGGGCGGCCTCGACATGGTCGTGCGAGGCCTCCATCGGGGCTAAGGCCACCGCTGCGGAAAATACAGTTGTTGTGCCGCTCTCGCCAGATGCTATCCGCAAGGAAGATGTTGCTGCCGCCACCTGAGAAGCAACAACGGCTGTTTGGGCTGCCTTGGCCGCCCAATCCCAAATTGCGGCCGCGCTCATGCACCTTGTTAGCACGCGCATGGCGCCTGCGGCCGCGGTCACGCCGGAGTGGGTCGCCAAAGTTGCTCCCACGATGCGGGTCCACGTCCCCATCTTTCACTCGCGACGATTGAACAGTTAAATGATATTTGGGGAGCGAGCTAGTGTGCTTGGCTGTGGACTGTAGCCGACGCACCTTCTTGCATAATCCATAGGGGTACTATACTCCGACGGTGCTCCAAGATATTTTGTACTACATCTCACACGGTTGGTGATAATAAACTGTGTGCGATCTACTTGATTTTCATCTTGATTTGAATTACATAATGGGGTCACATCAGCAATGGAGGGTGTTTGAATTGCTAGAACTTTTATCTGCAGTGAACATGCAACTATAGGTGTGATACGTCTCCAACGTATCTATAAATTTTGATTGTTCCATGCCATTATATTCTTTGTTTTGAATGATTATGGGCTTTATTATACACTTTTATATTACTTTTGGGACTAACCTATTAACCGGAGGCCCAGCACATATTGCTGTTTTATTGCCTGTTTCAGTATTTTGAAGAAAAAGAATATCAAACAAAGTCCAAACGGAATGAAACCTTCGGCATCATGATTTTTTGGAAGATTATCATCCTGGAGGCTTGGAGATGAAGTCAGAAGATCCTCGAGGAGCCCACGAGATAGGAGGGCGCGCCCCCTGTCTCGCGGACCCCTCGAGCACCCCCCGACCGACTTCTTTCGCCTATATAAGCCTACGTACCCTAAAACCATTGAATATCAAGATAGATCGGGAGTTCCACCGCCGCAGGCCTCTGTAGCCACCAAAAACCTCTCGGGAGCCCGTTCCGGCACCCTGCCGGAGGGGGGATCCATCACCGGTGGCCATCTTCATCATCCCGGCGCTCTCCATGACGAGGAGGGAGTAGTTCACCCTCGAGGCTGAGGGTATGTACCAGTAGCTATGTGTTTGATCTCTCTCTCTCTCTCTCGTGTTCTCTCTCGTATTCCCTCTATGGCACGATCTTGATGTATCCCGAGCTTTGCTATTATAGTTGGATCTTATGATGTTTCTCCCCCTCTACTCCCTTGTGATGAATTGAGTTTTCCCTTTGAAGTTATCTTATCGGATTGAGTCTTTTATGAGAACACTTGATGTATGTCTTGGTGATCAACTTGCGGGTTTCGTGACATTTGGGAACCTATGCATAGGGGTTGGCACACGTTCTTGACTCTACGGTAGAAACTTTGGGGCACTCTTTGAAGTACTTTTATGTTGGTTTGATGAATGTAAGATTGTGTGATGCATATTGTATAATAATGCCCACGGATACTTGAGGTGACAATGGAGTATCTAGGTGACATTAGGGTTTTGGTTGAGTTGTCTCTTAAGGTGTTATTCTAGTACAAACTCTTTTATAGATTGATCCGAAAGAATAACTTTGAGGTGGTTTCGTACCCTACCATAATCTCTACGTTTGTTCTCCGCTATTAGTGGCTTTGGAGTGACTCTTTGTTGCATGTTGAGGGCTTGTTATATGATCTATCTATGTTATTATTGTTGAGAGAACTTGCACTAGTGAAAGTATGAACCCTAGTGTTGGGGATATAACTATTTGTGTAAGCCGCCCAGGAGGGGCCGGGTTACGCAAAGAAGACTCATCAGAAAGAAGCCCAAGACAAAGCATGAAGATGGCGGTTCAGTAAAGGGTCTAAGGCTTGCAAGAGGCTTAAGGCCCATAGTGGTAAACCGTCATGATAATATGACTTGTAACATAAGGTAGACTTAACGAGTCACCGAGCCGGACACTGTCTATGAGCCGTCCGGGACTATGTAGGTTGCAGGGCGTCCACCCGTGTATATAAGAGGATGAACCGCTGGCGGCTTAGGGTAAGAAACAACTCGTCGAGAACTGGGCATAGCGTATCTCGCTTCCTGGTCATCGAAACATCAAGCAATACCAGCCCAACTAGACGTAGGCCTTACCTTCATCGTAAGGGGCCAAACTAGTATAAACCTCCCGTGTCTCTTGTCCCAATTAACCCCTTCAAGCTTCGTAGTTGCGATGGCTCCGCGATTAAGTCCTTCCACTAGGACAACTGACATGACAATTCCATGACAGTTGGCGCCCACGCAGAAGAACTTTCTGAAGGATCTGAAGGTGGTGGTGAGACGACCGTTCTCTCTGACGGTGATTCGTCCGCCGGTTCAACAGATTCGCTGTATCAAGTGCAAGATGGCGTGCTTGGGGGCTGTTCCGATGGCTCCAGTATTCCGGACCCCTATGAGTCGCCCAATTGGGCAGGAGTCTTCATGGCTGGGACTCAACCCGGCCAAAATTCTACAGCCGCTGCTACAATTACGTCCGGGATAGGAGCGGCTGGGGCAGGAGGCCCTGTGCGCCCGCCGGCTCAAGTGCTGATAGATCTCATGGATAAACTTACGGCCCTGTTAACCGCCACGGTTATTCCTGCAAATAAAGATGAGCATGACGCAGAGGTGGCGCGGGTACGCGAGGAAATAGCTCGGGCCAAGGAGACCTTAGCAGTTGAGGATACCAGGTTAGCCATGGAACGGGCGGCTTTGGATGCACGGGCGCAGAAGCTCCAGTCAGAGGCTTTCCAGCTTACGATGAGCCTGAACGCATCTAATGAGGTGATGAGAAGGAGGCACCAGAAAACTCAATCCCGTTTGCCTCCGACTTACGACCCTCGGGTTCTTTTTGCTACACCCGGAGCCGGCCCAAGTAACCCGCCAGATGCAAATCAGCTTAAGACATCCGAAACAGGAGGACCGGCTCAGCCTCGAGATATGGTACCTCCTCATGGGAACATGGCGCCGCCTCGTTACGTACCGATACCGCCGGGTCACTTTTCCAACCCCATGGAGAACTTAATCGCAGCGTCAGCACGTCTGGCGGCTCTCCCAGTGGACGGTGATGATCCAATAGTGGTGGAGACCTGGAGGATCAGGGAACTTGTCCAGACGGCCCTGGCTCAGCAAGAGACTTATTCTTATAGTCGGGACATGATTCACTCAACTCCTCCGCCTTGGTTAGCACCACCTCGTCAAAACCGGAGTCCAAGTTACAGCAGGCACATGGAGTCAGAAGCTCTGTCGAGCAATGCCCAGCGTCGGAACCAGCCCGGTGGCCATAACCCGGTACAAGATCGGGTACGTCAGGAGAACGAGCGGGAGGCTCAGCTAGCGGCTCAACAGACGGCTCATCAAGATTTCCCAGAGTATCCGATAGCTTCCGTTGAGACGGGAGTGGCCACTAGAACCTGCGGTGTTCCTTGTTTGGTGTCGGCTCTACGTAATGTATGCCTTCCCAAGGACTTCAAGGGACCTCGAAAGGTGCCGAATTACACGGCCAACTTACAGCCTGGAGCGTGGATCGAGAGCTATGAGATGGCCATGGAGCTATTGGAGGTCAGCGATGCAGCAATGGCTAAGTACTTCACAATGATGTTAGATGGAACGGCCCGATCCTGGTTGAAGGGCTTGCCCCCAATTCCATTGATTCGTGGGCAGAGCTAAAAGCCTGCTTCATCCAGAACTTCAAGGACACTTGCAAGCAATCCATGTCGATTGTGGATTTGACAAATTGTAAGCAAGAGGAGGGTGAGTCCACGACTCACTGGGTACGCCGGGTTAAGGAGATAATACATTCATCTGACAAGCTGGATGCTGGCTCTACAGTCCTTATGTTGGAAAAGAATTGTCGCTTTGAGCCGCTGACAAAGAAGCTAGGGTGCCTTAAGCGTGATTGCAACGATATGGGTATGCTGATGGCCGCTTTAGTCAAATACGCCGACTCTGATAGTACCAGGGACCCCGCGTCTGATGAGGAAAAGACATGGGAGGGAAAGAAGAATGGCAAGGGAAAGGGACAACAGCATAACCCGATGAATCAAGGGGGCAACAAGCATAAGGCTGAGGGTAACCCGGAGTTTGTAGCCAATGCCAATGCACAGGATAACAATAAGAGACGTAAGGGTAAGCCGCCCTGATATGGTGGGTCAGGCCCATCTCTTGAGCAGCTACTCAATGAGCTGTGCCCGAAACACGGCACCCGGGAATGACCTGCCACCCACTTATGGAAAGATTGTGCGATCATGAAGGCTTTTAAGAATTCTAACACATTTGATGGCAATCACGGGTCGGGCGGTGGCTCAGGAGCTGGCGGTTTTCATGGCCCGGGTGGCGGTTCAAGTTCCGGGTTTCGGGGACATCAGGGCGGTCATAATCAGTAGCAATCTGGTCAAGGGGAACAACAACAGCGGCAATCGGGTTATCAAAGCCATCTGAAGCAGCTGAATAGTGGGCAGTATCATGTATTTACCACTAGCTTGTGCAAACGTGACCAAAAGGTTCATAAGAGGGCGGTAAATTCTATTGAGCCCGCGGTTCCCCGTTATTTGAGGTGGTCAGAACAGCCCATTGTGTGGAGTAGGGAAGATCACCCCATCCGGGTTGATAATCTGGGTCAGTTAGCCTTGGTGGTAGCACCTCAGGTTGGTGGCTATAAATTCACTAAGGTACTCATGGACGGGGGTAGCAACATCAATATCCTCTATTGTGAGACCTTCCAACGCATGGGGTTAACTGATAAGAATTTGAAGACGTCCAACACTGTTTTTCATGGAGTGGTCCCTGTCAAGTCGGCGTACCCAGTTGTCAAGATTGAACTGGAAGTGGCTTTTGGAGATGAGTATGATTCCAGAGCTGAAAAACCAACCTTTGAGGTGGTCAAAATCAGGAGTCCATATCATGCTCTGTTTGGACGGCCGGCTTATGCCAAGTTCATGGCACGACCATGCTATGTTTACCTGCAACTTAAGATGCCGGGTCACAAAGGTACCATCACCGTGCATGGAAGTCGGAATGTAGCCCTGGAATGTGAGGAGGGTGACGCGGCTTATGCTGAGTCTGTTTGTGCAGCGGAGGAACTGAAGTTTTACCAAAACAACGTTGACCCGACAGATATGACCTCTCTAAAAAAGCCAACCACCGAGCATGACCCGGCGATGAAGTTTAAGTCGGCTGCTGAAAACAATCTTGTGGATTTCAATCCGGGTGATTCATCTAAGCAGTTCAGCATCAGGGCCAATTTGGATCCTAAATAGGAAAGCGCGCTCATCGAGTTCATCCATGAGAACCGGGACATCTTTGCATGGAAACCTTCGGACATGTCAGGTGTACCGAGAGAACTCGCTGAGCACACTCTCAATATTGATCCGAAGTATAAGCCGGTCAGACAGTTTCTTCAATGATTCAATGAAGAGAGGCGGCAAGCTATTGGAGAGGAAGTCGCCCGGCTCTTAGCCGCTGGGTTTATTTTTGAAGTTTTTCACCCGGAGTGGTTGGCTAACCCGGTGCTCGTGCTCAAGAAGAACGGCACCTGGCAGATGTGTGTGGATTACACAGACTTAAATAAGGCTTGTCCGGCTGATCCCTTTGCTCTTCCCCGTATTGATCAAATCATTGATGCTACGGCGGGTTGTGAGCATTTAAGCTTTTTGGATGCTTACTCTTCATCATCCTCATTGGTGCCTCTCTGATGATGCGTGACTAGATCATCATGGACCTACGGGTCCGTAGGTAGTAGCTAGATGGCTTCCTCTCTCTCTTTTGATTCTCAATACAATGGTCTCCTGGAGATCTATTTGATGTAACTCTTTTTGACGTGTGTTTGTTGGGATCCGATGAACTTTGAGTTTATGATCCGATCTATATCCATGAATATTTTTTTAGTCTTCTTTGATCTCTTATATGCATAATTATTTGTATCCTCGTATTTCTTCTTTGAATCTTTAGTTTAGTTAGGCCAACTAGATCGATTTTTCTTGCCATGGGAAGGTGCTTTGTGATGGGTTCGATCGTGCGGTGTTCTTTCCCAGTGACAGAAGGGGCAGCAAGTGAAATTGTAACTAATCCCCGAGTCGTTTTGGCAATTCATAACAACAAATAGCTCATTGAACTAATATCCATTCAAGATTAACATTTCAGGAAGTTCAATGAATGTCATGGCGTGGACTAGAAATGTGGACCCCTCAAAATGCTAAGGACCCATATTGGCAAAAGCTCAAGACTCGTAATTTCTATTTTAGTGATCCAAGATCATATTGAGTCCATAGGAAAGCCAATACTATTAAAAGGGGATGAGGTGTTGCTTAATGACTTGCTTGTTCAAATGGTTAGTGATATTGCTCCAAATACCCTCTACCACTTTCTCCATCCAAATATGTCAAAATCCCAAAGTCCAACTCGGCCCCACCGATTCTTTCTATCCGGCACCACCGAGTTCACATGATTATAGCCACTGCCAGAAACCCTAACAATTCAGTCCCGCCGATACGGATCTCGGTCTCATTGACATGGCCTTGTCGATGCTCTATGAGTTGTTGCATTTATTACAGTCTCACCGAGTTATGCAATCGGTCTCACCGAGTTGGCTTGACATTCTCTCTGTTGCCCTATTGCTTCACTTTGGTCTCACCGAGTTGATGCAATCGGTGCCACCGAGTTGATATTTTCCCTAAGTCCTAGCACATCGGTCCCAACGAGTTGTTCCAGTCGGTCCCACCGAGATTCCTAATGTTCACATTTTGAACTAACCGGTCTCATCGAGTTCATCTATTAGGTCTGACCGAGTTGGGTCAATTGTGTGTAACAGTTGGATTTTGTGTGGAGGCTATATATACCCCTCCACCCCCTTCTCCATTTGCGAGAGAGCCATCAGAATGTGCCTACACATCCAGCATATATTTTCTGAAAGATAACCACCTACTCCTATGTTGAGATCAAGATATTCTAATCCTACCATAAGATTCTTGATTTTTAGCCTTCCCCTAGTTGCTTTCTACTCAAATCATCTTTCCACCATATCCAAATCTGTGTGAGAGAGAGTTGAGTGTTGGGGAGACTATCATTTGAAGCACAAGAGCAAGGAGTTCATCATCAACACACCATCCATTACCTTTTGGAGAGTGGTGTCTCCTAGATTGGTTAGGTGTCGCTTGGGAGCCTCCATCAAGTTGTGGAGTTGAACCAAGAAGTTTGTAAGGGCAAGGAGATCACCTACTTCTTGAAGATCTACCAGAGTAAGGAAAGTCCTTCGTGGGCGATGGCCATGGTGGGATAGACAAGGTTGCTTCTTCGTGGACCCTTTGTGGATGGAGCCCTCCATGGACTCGCGAAACCGTTACCCTTCGTGGGTTCAAGTCTCCATCAACGTGGATGTACGATAGCACCACCTATTGGAACCACGCCAAAAATCACCATTTCTTCATTGCGTTTTCTTCTCCAAACCCTTCCCTATACCTTCATATGCAATGTTCTACTTTTTGCTGCTACACTCTTACAATTGCATGGGTAGGTTGATTGCTTCACTTGTGCTAATTGCTAAAATCTGCTCACAACTAAAATTGGGAAAAAGTTAGATTTTTATTTGGTCAAGTAGTCTAATCACCCCCCCCCCTCTAGACATACTTTCGATCCTACAAGTGGTATCGGAGCTTTAGTCTCCATTTGCCTTGATTTCCATAGCTTTGGTGATCTTAGCCTTGGTTTCACAACCTAGGAGAGTATGGCGTCTAGCGAGGGAAATTACCACCGTAGAGGTCCTTACTTTGATGGTACTATTTTTGCTAGTTGGAAGCATAACATGAAAATGCATATTCTTGGTTATAACCCCGCCGTTTGGACTATTGTGCATATTGGCTTGCAAAGTGATTTCTTCGAGGATGGAAAAGAACCTGATCGTGAAGCGATAGCGGAAGAAATGAGGATGTTGCAATACAATGCTCAAGCCTGCGATATTCTCTTCAATGGATTGTGCCCCGAAGAATTCAACAAAATCAACCACCTTGAGAATGCAAAGGAAATTTAGAATACTTTGGTTGATATGCCCGAAGGTATTGAGTCCGTCAAAGAATCCAAATTGGATGTGCTTCAAAGTCAACTTGACAAGTTCAAGATGAAGGATGGTGAAGGAGTCGCCGAAATGTACTCTAGGCTTGCTCTCATCACAAATGAGATTGCCGGCTTAAGAAGCTTAGAGATGACCGACAAATTCATCATCAAGAAGATCCTAAGAGCCTTGGATGTAAAATATGATATTGTGTGCACTTTGATCCAAATGATGCCCAACTACAAAGATCTCAAGCCCACGGAAGTTATCTGTAGAATTGTTGCTCATGAGTTGTCAATTAAGGATAAGCAAGAGCTCCGCAACAAGTCAAGTGGTGCTTACAAAGCCTCAAGTGATGCTCCTACAACATCAAGTAAGAAGCAAGTCTCCAATGAAGAATTGAGCTTAATGGTGAAGAACTTCAACAAGTTCTACAAGAATAGAACCAAAGAGAGAAGCTCCAAGACAAGATCCTACAATGATAAAAGATCTTCAAGTCATGATCGTAATTGCTACAATTGTGGAAGACCCGGACACCACTCCAATGAGTGTACGTCTCCCTACAAGAAAATATAAGATTCTCCAAAAAGGAGGAATAGAAGAGGTGAATCACCTCCGAGATATAGAAGGAGTAGAGATGATCGATATGAATGAAGACCCTCTCATAGAAGAAATGATTCGAAAAGGAAGGACAAGTCATCAAATAGCTACACAATACAAAGACATCAAGTTCACGTTGGTGAATGGGTATCTGGCTCTGACTACGACAACTACTCCGAGAGAAGCTATCACTCCAACTCCGAATATACTCAAGATGAAGGTGTTGTCGGTCTTGCACTTGTGTCATCCAACTCATACGACATATTTGACTCACCAAATGAAGGAATTGGAAGATGCTTCATGGCTAAAGGCCCTGAGGCATCACACCCCGAGTATGTTGATTTCAGTGGTGATGAATATGATTTGCTAGGTGATGATGATTTACTTGTTGACAACACTAGTGATGAAAACTATGATGAACTTGCTAATCAAGATGAAATGAATGACAATGATAAGAAGGAGATTGAGGATCTAACTAAAGAACTAAAAACTCTTAAGTTAGCTCATGAAACAACTCTAGAGGATCAAAGAGAGCTCAAAAGGATTCATGAGAAGCTACGCTTCTAGAAGCTAAATTTAGAGCAAGAGCACGAGTTCCTAAAAGCTATCAATGATTATCTTCAAAAGAAGAGTTCTTCTTATCTTGCCAAACGTCTCCTCTTGTCTACTTATATTCCACAACTAAAATCTAGCAATAAGAACAAGAATGATTATTCCTCTAGTAGTAACATTAACCATGCTAAATCCAATATTGTTTCTCTTGATCCCACTAACGATTCTCTTAGCCAAGTTACACGTGAGCAAGAAAATAGCTTATTGAAGGAAATTAGACAGAAAGGTGTTTACAAGAGCCTTGTCGGAAGTAAGCAATTTTAGGAAATTGTATGCAAGCAAGGAAGGCACCGGAAGAATCAAGGTGTTGGTTTTTGAACAAAAGTTCAATGCTAGTGGAGTTGAGTGGGAAGAAGATGAATACCCTAAGACGAAGTTTGTTCCTCAACCAGAGAAGTATGAGCCCACTTCTTTCAAGGGAACACAAGCTCAAGATGATCTTCCACCACAAGACCATAAGCTAAAAGGAAAGGACAAGCTTCAAGAAGAGATTGATTCGTTTGAAGAAGCTCCTAAGGCCATGGTCAAGTGGTTCCCAAGACTATGTGAAGTTCTACTTCATCAAGTACGACTTCAACTCCAAGGATTCCCATCAAGTTGATGTGGATCCCAAAGAAGAAGAACTAGAGTGCTCTTGAGGGTGACTCCGCCAATATATTGCACTCATATTCATTTTGGCGAGAACATGTGCAATCAACTTTCACATCTTGCACTAGTTCAAGGAGTCACAAACCCTCTTGTTGGTAAGACAAGGGACAAGGTAACCTAATGATTTCATGGACATCATCATATGTGTGTTTCACTCTATGTCTATGGATATCCTTGTATGTTCCTTGTGGGACTAACCCATGTAGGTATTCAAAGTGCAACACTCCAATGGATTTCTCCAAAAGATCTACATCAACATTGAGCATCCACATCTTCAACATCTACATGAAGTCATCATCGACAAAACCCAAAGTTAGTTCATCCCTATTAGGAGGGATATCACATCTAGGGGGAGCTTTGCTCTAAAAAATTTGAGCTAAAGCAACTCTAATGGTGTGAACACATCAATGCTTTATGTAAAAGTGGTAACCCATCATGTGCTTAAACGATGAGTATGACCTACGATCTAATGTTCTCATTTGGTTGTTCAGTCAATATACTCATATATAGATGACCTAGTCATCGCCAATGGCTTGATAGATGCTAGAGTTGTTTGTGCATGCTTTGACACATGTTTCATTTGCTATCTCAATGTGTGAGCATGTTGGTTGCATAATTTCTCAATTCTAGGACATCCATTTGTAGTTTTGAATGTTTGGTTTTTATTGGTCAAATGGATGGACAAGAATGCCTAAGAACCTTCTCTAGCTATTTATGTTTTTTTATCTTCTCGAATTCTATTCATGCTACATCACAAAATTTGAACAAGTCTTTTTTGGTCCCTCCGGGTGAGGAGCACTCGGAGTCACCGATCCATCAAGGGCTGACTTCCAAAATCTTCTTGTGTATTCCGGTCAAACCAATACACTCATGTTCGGTCCCACCGAAACCACTAGATTGATCTAGGTTTTCACCATGGTGCCACCGATTAGAACATTTTAGTCTCACCGAGTTGCAACAACTGCAAGAAGTTTTGCATCTCGGTGCCACCGAGCCATTCCACCCGGCGCCACCGACAGCATATGGGTTTATATATCGCAACCCGTTGTTGGAAATTCCTTCAAAATCTCAAGCCTGCACCCACAATGTTGCCGCCCCTTGGTCTCCAGATCATCGCCGTCTCCACCTCTGTGTTGTCGTCCCAGGTCTCTGCCGCCGTAGTGAGCCATCACCAAGCTAGGGTGTGGTTCAAACCTTTTATGCAAATTCCTTTATCCGATTCAGTGCATAAAGTTTTTGCCTGTATTCTTGCCATGATTGAAAGCTTCCTATCTACACAAAAGTTTATTTAGATTATATTTAAGAGTCAATTACACCACAGCTGTCTAAACTTGGCCAGAAAAGTCAGTTTGGTACTAAAACTTGTGGCATATATTGAACCAGTGACAGAACTTGGCTTGGGCGTGCATCTACGGTGCTAATAACATTTTGTATATGTATAAGGTAGTGATGTGGTGCGCCAGCATGGCATGGGGCCCACTCGTTAGTGACCGGGAGGCGTGGACAAAGGCGTGTGACTTTTTTTGCATAAAACACCTTGAAATTATTTTTTCATCACGAAAAAGCCCATTAAATCTTTTTTCCTTTTTCAAAAAGCCTCTGAAATGTACAGGGGTCAAACCAGCAACCTAAACATAACAAGACGACAATGCTGGCTATCACGCCAAATATTATTTGCTGTTCATATTTGATAGCCGTATTTAATTTTTTTTAGACATTGGTAGTCGTATTTAATGGCCATAAGCAAACAACGCATGGGGCTTATATGGGCTGCATTGATGATGTCATCGTGGCCCATTTTCACACTATAGTATTTAATGTCATAAATACTATTATAATTCATATTTTGTATTTTATTTTAATTTTAAAATTATACAATAATATTTTTTAGAAGTAAGTAAATGTTATTTAAATAATAATATTTCTCTTAATGTGAATACATGAATATAGCCTAAAAATACATTATGAATAATTTTATAATTCATGAATATTATTATAATTAATAAATATTATTATCATTAATAAGTATTATTATAATTAATAAATAATAGTTTGGTTAATAAATATTAGTTTGGTCATGTAAATATTTTTATATAATCGTGTATAGTTTTGAATTACATGAAATTTCTTTTAACTAAGAACAATTTTAGAATTATATGAAAAAAATATTGTATATAAGAGTATTCTTTATGATTACGTGAACATTGTTTTAAATAATTTATTTCATTATATTATTTGTTATTTAAATATTTCTACATAATTCTAAGAAAGGAAAAAAGCTAACATGTGAAAAATGGGTCGTGGTGACAGCTGCCCATTTAACACTTATGTGTGTGATCAGCTGGTCATTACGTCTAGCTATCCAAAATGAATATCATATCGTAATTGGTTTGATGGATAGTACGACTGGCCAGATAACCACAGGTCGGTTTGTTCGACCCTGGGCGCCGCAAATATTTTGCATATTAATATCCTCGTAATGTATACTTACGGGCGGGGCCCAATGGTGACTTTTCATTTTTTAAGAATTTTTTGCAAGGGGCTATTTCTTGAAAAAAAATCAGCCATGTGTTCGCAAAAAAACCAGGTCACATGCCCTTGTCTCTCTCTCCCAGTTACTTATGGGTGGCCCTGCGCCATGCTTGTGCACCAGCACCATGTACATATACAAGCGTGGTGAGCATCGTAGATGCATGCATGCCCAAGCCAAGTTCTGTCACTAGTTCAATGTATGCCGCAAGTTTTAGCACCAAACTGACTTTTCTCATCAAGTTGAGGCACTTGTGGTGTAATTGACTCTATATTTAATGCAAAATCTTAGGTTTAGGTTTTTGCCGAGCTCATCTTGGACTGACCAAAATGAAGTTTTCGGTCCCACCGATTGGCTCTGGCCATTGCACTAAGTACAACTTGGTCTAACCGAAGTGTACTGATTAGTGAGACCGAAAGCAATTTCTCAGTGAAACCCGAGCATCTCGGAGTCACTGAACTGCAACTCGGTCTGACCGATATTGCATGTTTAGACTCTGTTAAGTGCTTCAGTGTCACCGAGATTATCATATAAGTAGCTCCAAAATGCTTTCTGCAGAAAACTAAAATTAAGACTTTGTCTCAATTTTTTGCAAAAACAAGCTACTTTTTGTGATGCTCATCCACTCTACCGATATTCATCTATGCACATGGTCAGTTTGTAGAGATGTCTGAAGCTAGTGACAGTCAGAACAAATCAGAGGAACATGTCCCTCAATCAGGGCACTAGTCCAAGCAGCAGCTATGATGATGGCAGTAGAAGCACCCCTAGCAGCTTGCCTAAAGCTGCTACGAGACAGAGGAAGAAGAGAAATTCTGATAGTGAGGATGAAGATTTTGTAGTTGAGGAAGAAGTGACCTCAAAGAAGAGAGTGATCAAGAAGGAATATGTTGCAGCTGCTACCACCAAGCCAACTATTCAGAAGAAAGCTCCTGCCAGGAGAGCTCCCATGTCAAAAGTAAGAAAGTCAACTATGACTCAAGAAACTATGAAGTTCACTCTTGAACAATCTGATGATGAGGCTGGTGATGGAAAGAAGAAGAAGAGGGCCAGAACAACCACTGTTAAGGTTCTTGGCAAACCTTCCATGACAGAAGAGGATGAGGAAGATGAGGAGGACGAGGAAGAGCAAGCTAAAGCACCACCTGCCAATTCTAAGAAATTGATGGCCGATGCCATCAAGACTGGTGATGCTCTCTCCAAGCCCAAGCCCAAGTCTGCCCCCAAGACTTTAGCTCCAAAGTGATCCACCAGGAACATCCCTGCTATAGAGAAGAACAAGGCCCCAGTGACAGAGGTCCAAGAGGATGATGAGCCACTAGTATTTAGAAAACTGAAGCCAAAGATTCCAGACCACAATGATGATCATCTAGTAGCTGAGAACATGAAACTGAGAAAGGATGCATGTCTGAGACTATGTAGGAATACTGATACATATGCCACAAGGAGGAGGACTGTTGTTGACTACCGTTTCCACACCAGAGAACACCAGGACTTCTATGAGACTGTGTTGCTTCACAAGAAGCCCATTGTGCGTGACATGAAGTGGGTTGGTTGGAAGTATATTGATGCCAATGAAGATTACTTTCAACATGTTCATGAGAGCTTCAGACTGAATGGTGTTCATGGTTTTGTTGGACAAGAGCTCACCAAGTGGAATGATGAGATGGTGATGCAATTTTACTCCACTGCACATTTCTATCCAGATGGAAAGGTAGTGTGGATGACTGAGGGCACCAGGTACCAGTCATCAATCTCTGAGTGGGCGGTCTCATCAATGCTCTAAAAGAAGATGAAGATGATATTGATGTATATGGCAAACCCAGGAAGGATCACAACTCCATGGCTCACATGTACAAGCCCATTCCTGAAGCTGCATTGGATACTCACAAGTTTGGCTCCATATACTATCTACTGGCTGGACTGACTACCACAAACAGCATACTAAGGCATACCCTCTTGCCTAAGTATGGAGATCATAGGATGATACGTGGTCACTCCATCAACCTGCTGCATCTGTTTGATGTTCCCCAAAAACTCAAGGTCATGAGTTTGATAGTTGAGGCAGTGAAGAGGATAGCTGCTGACCAAAAGAGGTCATGTGGATATGCTCCACATATTCAGATGTTGATCAATTCCAAGGTTGGAACTGGAACATATCTACTTTACAAAGAGCATTTAGCTCTTAGGCTAGATTTTGAGGACAATGAAGTTGTCATGGATACTTCCCATCCTGCTTCAGTTGAGGTCCGGGAGAAGAATGAGAAGGCAAGGACTACCAAAGCAGTAAAAACAGCAAGTGCTCCAGATGCATCTATTGTGAATCTAAAGACTAAACAAGATCAGCTCACATATCTGCTAGAAGCTACCCTGAGGATTGAGAAGAGTTTGGCCAACTTGACTAAAAATCAGGAGAGCTTAGAAAGGATTATTAAGGATAAGATGTACAACCTTGATGTCAAGGTCAGTGAGATTCTGACTATTGTTGAGAAGCTAAGAGATGATGCTGAGGACATAGATGACAGACCTACTACAGATAGATTCCAGATAGTGCCAAGGGCACATAGGTCTTCTGCTGAGCCAGTTGTAGACTTGAGGCCTGCTCATTCTGCTCCTACCTCCACAGCCACAGTTGCTCCTCCAGTGTCAACTCCACCAGCTCCACAGACATCAGCTGAAGCATTTGCAGACGCAGTTCTCTCAATGCCATCTACGCACACTGGTGCCACAATCCAGAAGACCCCTTCAGGAGCTCCCGGAGATCGTGCCTAGAGTGATGTATAGCACTATATTTCAAACTTTTTGGTAAGTTGTTGCTAAAGGGGGTGAAAGTGTACAAATCATAGGCTTCGAGAGAGAGACAGAGTCTTTTGCTTTTGTTGGTTTTTTCATTTGCCTTGCTACTTTGGTTGGTTGTTGCTACTTGATTCTACATGTGTGTTATGATTGTGAGATACCTTGTATGATCATGTGTTTGATCATACTATGCTTAATGTGTGCTTACATATCTATATCTATGATTGTTTGTGTATGATCAATCACCTAATCGATTGTGCATTTGCATTAATCATAAATTTTAAATAATGCACATATTTAGGGGGAGCTCTTGCTTATCACATACTTCTCAAAGCGACGATGTATTTCATTCATTTTATCATTTGTCGAAGCTTTGATCTATATATTGTCATCAATTACCAAAAATGGGGAGATTGAAAGTGCAACTAATCCCCGGGTGGTTTTGGTAATTCATAACAACATATAGCTCAGTGAACTAATATCCATTCAAGATTAACATTTCAGGAAGTTCAATGAATGGCATGGCATGGACTAGAAATGCCGACCCCTCAAAATGATAAGGACACATATTGGCAAAGCTCAGGACTCTTCATTTCTATTTTAGTGATCAAAGATCACATTGAGTCCATAGGAAAGCCAATACTATTAAAAGGGGATGAGGGGTTGCTAATGGCTTGCTTGCTCAAATGCTTAGTGGTATTGCTCCAAATATCCTCAACCACTTTCTCCATCCAAATATGTCAAAATCCCAAAGTCCAACTTGGCCCGACCAATTCTTTCTATCCAGCGCCACCGAGTTCACATGACATAGCCACTGCCAGAAACTCTAACAGTTCAGTCTCACCGATACAGATCTCGGTCTCACCGAGATGGCCTTGCCGACGCTCTATGACTTGTTGCATTTATTTCAGTCTCACCAGTTATGCAATCGGTCTCACTGAGTTGGCTTGACATTCTCTCTTTTGCTCTATTGCTTCACTTTGGTCTCACCGAGTTGATGCAATCTTGCAAGTGAGTTGATGTTTGCCTTAAGCCCTAGCACATCGGTCCCACCAAGTTGTTCCAGTCGGTCCCACCGAGATTCCTAACATTCACATTTTGAACTAATCGGTCTCACCGAGTTCATCCATTCATACCGACCTAGTTGGGTCAAGTATGCGTAACAGTTGGATTTTGTGTGGAGGCTATATATAACCCTCCACCCCCTTCTCCATTTGTGAGAGAGCCATCAGAATGTGCCTACACTTCCAGCATACATGTTCTGAAAGAGAACCACCTACTCATGTGTTGAGATCAAGATATTCCAATCCTACCACAAGATTCCTGATTTCTAGTCTTCCCCAAGTTGCTTTCCACTCAAATCATCTTTCCACCATATCCAAATCTATGAGGGAGAGTTGAGTGTTGGGAAGATTATCATTTGAAGCACAAGAGCAAGGAGTTCATCATAAACACACCATCTATTACCTTTTGGAGAGTGGTGTCTCCTAGAATTGTTAGGTGTTGCTTGGGAGCCTCCGTCAAGTGTGGAGTTGAACCAAGAAGTTTGTAAGGGCAAGGAGATCGCCTACTTCATGAAGATCTATCCGAGTGTGGGAAGTCCTTTGTGGGCGATGACCATGGTGGGATAGACAAGGTTGCTTCTTCATGGACCCTTCGTCGGTGGAGCCCTCCGTGGACTTGCGCAACCATTACCCTTCGTGGGTTGAAGTCTCCATCAACGTGGATGTGCGATAGCACCACCTATCGGAACCACTCCAAATATCTCCGTGTCTTCATTACATTTGCACTCTCCAAACCCTTCCCTTTACCTTCATATGCAATGTTCTACTTTCCGCTACTACACTCTTAGAGTTGCATGTGTAGGTTGATTGCTTGACTTGTGCTAATTGCTAAAATCTTCCCATAACTTAAATTGGGAAAAGGTTAGATTTTTATTTGGTCAAGTAGTCTAATCACCCCCTCTAGACATACTTTCGATCCTATAGCAAGACACGCATGTATCGTTGCTATTAAGGATAACAAGATGGGGAATATTCCTATATGAATAGATCTCGTCTACATCATGTTATCATTCTTATTGCATTACTCCGTTTCTCCTTGATCTTAATACACTAGATGCGTGCTGGATAGCGATCAATGTGTGGAGTAATAGTAGTAGTTGCAGGCATGAGTCGGTCTACTAATCTTGGACCTGATGCCTATATATTGATCATTGCCTTGGATATCGTCATAATTATTTGATCTTCTATCAATTACCCAACAATAATTTGTTTACCCACCGTGTGCTATTTCTTGAGAGAAGCCACTAGTGAAATCTGCGGCCCCAGGTCTATTCTTTATCATATTTGCTTTGAGATATATTTTTATTCGCTTTTGTTTTCAGATCTATGATTCCAAAAACCCAAAAATACCTTGCTGCATTTTTTTATTATTTATTTTATTTCGCGTTTTATCGAGATCTATTTATCTAATCTACCATAAATTTTATCCCGACAACTAGACAATTTCTGGCACCGTTACCCGAAGAGGGATTGACAACCCCTCATACGCGTCGGGTTGCAAGTATTTGTTCTTTGTGTGCAGGTACCATTTACATAGTGTTGCTTGGTTCTCATACTGGACTGATACCTTGGTTTCACAATAGAGGGAAATACCTACCGTAGTTGTACTACATCATCCCTTCCTCTTTGGGAAATACCGACGCAGTTTCGAGCGACATCAAAAGGAATTTCTGGCGCCGTTGCCGGGGAGGCATCATCAACATCTACCAGGTTCCTAATCACAAATCTCATATCCTTGCAATTCACATTATCTGCCATTTGCCTCTCGTTTTTATCTCCCCCACTTCACAAAAAATTGTCATTTTATTCGCCTCTTTTTCGTTCGCCTTTTTCTCGTCAGATATCTTATTTGCTTGAACTAGTCATCATGAGTGATTTTGGTATGGCAGAAACAGATGATGACCTAACTCCTAAAATTGGACGATCTAGCAGTCTGGATGCTAAAGCTTTTGTTTCGGGGCAAGAGAATGTTATGGGAAAAGAACATATGCAGGAATTTTTCAATTGTGTTGGAAGTTTAACTCTTGATGATACTCCTATACTTAAAAGAACAAAATCTTATGCGGAAGCTATTTCAGCGCTAGTTCTGAAAAATGAAAATAGATTTATCTGTACCAATCCTACTTTGCAAAGATTGTTTTACGAGTTACCTGTTATAAAGGATCCTAATGCTAAAAAATTAGCTACCCTTGTTCTTATGAATGAATTTGACTACATAGTACGGGAAGCTAGGGAAGTTTTTGATTTCTATGGTATGAGCCATGAAAAATTGGTGATAAATGAGATCCTTTATAATAGCCCTGTTCAAGAATTCATCCGATTAACCACTTAACTTGCCGATTAATCCCTACTCGTAGGGTCACCGAGTAACCGATTAATTGATTTATCGCCCGAGTAATTGATTAAATGGCCGATTAACTTGTCGATTAGCCTATTAATCCCCTACTCGCCAGCCAACCGAGCAGCTACCAGCTAACGATTTCCTCAACAATGTATAATAGTGATAATATGTTGAGACATTTGATTGGAAATAATCAAAAAAATTATGAGAACCTTAAAAAGGAAATCCCCGTTTTACATATAATCCAATAAGTTTTTAATGATGTTAATCAACACTATTCTTGGATTGTGGTTGGAAACCAAAGGGGATACACATATGGGAAACTTGATAATGCTAAAATTTCTATAGATAATGTGGTTCAAGTTATTTTTGCAGAACCTCCTAACAAGAACACATGTATGGAAAATAACAAGAAAGATGACAATACTTGAATCTATGCATTATGCCTAGCTAGGGGCATAAAATGATAGCGCTTGTTGGGAGGCAACCCAATGAATAAATTTTATTTTTGCCTTTTTCTTTCTGTTCTTGAGTGTTTGCACAATTATGCTACTGCTATGATTGTGTTTTTTATGTTTTAATTAGTGTTTGTGCCATGTAAAGCCTTTGGGATCATGTTGGGTGATAGTTGATTTGATCTTGTTGAAAAATAGAAACTTTTGTGTCCAGTAGCAGAATTGTTTAAAATCATAGAAGCGTGATAAAATTTTGAATTTTTTACACAAGATTTGTATACAAATTTCCTATGTTGTCCTAATGTTTCATAATTTTTGGAGTTACATAAGTATATGAAGTTTCCAGATTAGTACAGACTATTCTGTTTTTGATAGATTCTGTTTTCTTTGCATTGTGTGCTTATTTTGATGAATCTATGGATTGTATCGGGGGTATAAGACATGGTAAAGTTAGAAAACAATAGTAATAATGCAAAAATAAAATATGAATGGGTTTGCAACAATACTTAGAGTGGTGATTTGCTTTGTTATACTAACGAATCTCACGGATGTTTTGTTGAGTTTTGTGTGGTTGAAGTTTTCAAGTTTTGGGTGAGATCACGATGGATGAAGGAATAAGGAGTGAAAAAAGCCTAAGCTTGGGGATGCCCCATGGCACCCCAAGTTATTATTCAAGGAGAACCAAGCAACTAAGCTTGGGGATGCCCGGAAGACATCCCCTCTTTCTTCTAACGACCATAGGTATTTTACTTGGAGCTATATTTTTATTCGTCACATATCATGAGTTTTGCTTGGAGCGTCTTGTATTATATGAGTCTTTGCTTGTTTTGTTTTTTAGTTTATGTCATCTATCCTTGCTGGACACACCTATTTGAGAGAGCCAAAATTATGCTATGATTTGGTAGAATTGCTCTTTATGCTTCACTTAAATATATTTTTTGAGCTATGGAATTGCTCTAGTGCTTCACTCATATCATTTTGAGCACGGTGTGGTTTAAATTTTTTTGGAGAAATGCTCTCATGCTTCACTTAGATTTATTTGAGAGTTAGTAAATTTTTAGAAGAAATTCTCTCATGCTTCACTTAATTTATTTTGAGAGACGAAAAAAATTATGCTCATGTTATTCACTTAAATTTGTTTGAGCTTATCAAAACCAACATATGAAATTAGTCCCAAAGTGATAGATATTCAAGAGGGATATAATAAAAACTTTCATGAAGATCATTGGACAAAATAAACTTGATTCTTTGTAACAGTTTTGAGACATGATTATAGTGATATGTGAGTCATGTTGGTGAGTAATTATGCTATAGTAAGAATATTGGTGTTAAGGTTTGTGATTCCCTATGCAAGAACGAAAGGCAATAGTTATGCAATTAAATTACATCATACTTATTGTGCATGATTCGGTGTTAGTTATGCTTAATGCTCGCTTATGTGATTTTTCCTTTCTTGGTTGGTTGCTTCTCAATCTATTTGCTAGCCTTTCTTTGTACTAAGTAGGATTACTACTTGTGCATCCAAAATCCTTAAAATCATTTTTGCCATATGAATCCATCATACCTACCTATATGTGGTATTTTCGTTCTGTTCTAAGAAAATTTATATGTGCCATCTCTAATTTTCAAATGAATTTCCTTTTTGTGTGCCCGTACCGCTCATGAAGCGGCAGGGGGTGGCCAATATTTTCCATGATAGATGTGTTATTCTCAAGATGAGTGTTTATCCAATTATCATTGCATCAGAGTATGGCGGTAATAGGGATGCCCAGTCCTGAAATGAAAAAGAAATTTACTTAATGTTGTCAAATAATAAATTCCTTGGAAAGTGTTCGTGTGGAAGGCACCCGTGGATACGGCTAGCCATGGATTGTGAAAGAATGGTGGAAAAAGGAATAAAATTTATTTTTTGTTTGGGAACCGCCTATGATATATCTAGCATGGAAAGTGTTGGGAATTACTCGGTCATTTTCATTGAAGGCGAAAGTATGCCTCTCAAAAAAAATTATCTCTCAATTTTTTGTTTGAGCTCTGGCACCTCTACAAATCCGTACTTCGCTCTACAAAGGCCAATCTATTTACGTTATGCAATTTTTATTTTATATGAGTCTCCATCTTATCTCATAAAGCACCAACTAAGGGGCACTATGATCTCACTTGAGCATTGGATGTAGCTAATATGCGAGTGTGTTTCATGAATGGATCAATGATTAGGCATGATGGGCTAGGGATAACTTTCTTCAATGATGATATTTTGAAAGACATGGTTGCTTGTTGATATGCTTGAGTATTGAAATCTTCATGTCAAAACTAGACTATTCCTTTGAACCATATAAAAGTCCAAATGTCCATGCTACAAAAGAAAAGAATATGTGATGAACATGTTAGGCTACATTCCACATCAAAAATTCTGTTTTTATCATTTACCTACTCGAGGGCGAGCAGGAATTAAGCTTTGGCGATGCTGATACGTCTCCAACGTATCTATAATTTTTTATTGTTCTATGTTGTTATATTATCATTCTTGGATGTTTTACAATCATTCTATAGAAACTTTATATCATTTTTTGGGACTAACCTATTGACATAGTGCCCCATGCCAGTTGCTGTTTTTTGCTTGTTTTTTACTTCCCAGAATTTCAGTACAAACAGAGTCCAAATGCAGTGAAACTTTTTGGAGAATTTTTTTGGACTAGAAGGCACCCAGTGAGCCAAAGAAGTACCAAAGGGGAGGGCCTAGGTGGGCACAACCCACCAGGCGTGCCAGGAGGCCTAATCATGCCCAGGGGGGTTGTGCCCCCCTCGGTGACCTCCTGCACCGCCTCTTCGCCCTATAAATCCCCAAATATTCCAGAAACCCTAGGGGAGTCGACAAAACGCAATTCCAGCCGTCGCAAGTTCCAGAACCATGAGATCCCATCTAGACACCATCACGGAGGGGTTCATCATCCACATTGGTGCCTCTCCGATGATGCGTGAGTAGTTCATCATAGACCTACGGGTCCGTAGGCAGTAGCTAGATGGCTTCCTCTCTCTCTCTTTTGATTCTCAATACAATGGTCTCTTGGAGATCTATTTGATGTAACTTTTTTTGTGGTGTGTTTGTTGGGATGCGATGAACTTTGAGTTTATGATCAGATCTATATCCATGAATATTATTTGAGTCTTCTTTGATCTCTTATAGGCAAGTTATTTATAGCCTCGTATTTCTTCTTCAAATCTTCAGTTTAGTTAGGCCAACTAGATCAATTTTTCTTGCCATTGGAAGAGGTGCTTTGTGATGGGTTTGATCATGCGGTGTTCTTTCCCAGTGATAGAAGGGGCAGCAAGACGCGAATGTATCGTTACTATTAAGGATAAACATATGGGGGCTATTGCTACATGAATAGATCTCGTCTACATCATGTCATCATTCTTATTGCATTACTTCGTTTCTCCATGAACTTAATACACTAGATGCATGTTGGATACAGGTCGATGTGTGGAGTAATAGTAGTAGATGCAGGCAGGAGTCGATCTACTAATCTTAGACCTGATGCCTATATGTTGATCATTGCCTTGGATATTGTCATAATTATTCGATATTCTATCAATTCCCAACAGTAATTTGTTTGCCCACCGTGTGCTATTTCTTGAGAGAAGCCACTAGTGAAATCTACGGCCCCGGGTCTATTCTTTATCATATATTCTTTTAGATCTATTTTTATTCGCTTTTTTTTTCAAATCTATTATTCCAAAAACCCAAAAATACCTTGCTGGACTTATTTATTTATTTTGCGTTTTATCGAGATCTATTTATCCAATCTACTACAGATTTTATCCCGTCAACTTAACAATTTCAAGCGCCTTTACCCGAAGAGGAATTGACAACCCCTCATACGCGGCGGGTTGCAAGTATTTGTTCTTTGTGTGCAGGTACCATTTACATAGTGTTGCTTGGTTCTCCTACTGGATTGATACCTTCGTTTCACAACTGAGGGAAATACCTACCGTAGCTGTATTGCATCATCCCTTCCTCTTTGGAGAAATACCAACGCAGTTTCAAGTGACATCAAAAGGAATTTCAGGCGCCATTGTCGGGGAGACATCATCAACATCTATCAGGTTCTTAATCACAAATCTCATCTACTTGCAATTTACATTATTTGCCATTTTTCTCTCATTTTCATCTCCCACACTTCACAAATTTTTGCCATTTTATTCGCCCTCTTTTTCGTTGGCCTTTTTCTCGTCAGATCTCTTATTTGCTTGAACTAGTCATCATGAGTGATTTTGGTATGGCAGAAACAGATGATGGCCTAATGAAGACAGAAATATAGGTTGCTTGACAACCTAGACCAGACAGGGTTATTCATTTAATAAAAAAAGGAATATTCCCAATAAAATGAATTTGGGATTGGGCCAAGATGGAAATGACATGGTCTTGGGATGGTTTTGAGGATGATAAGCCACTCTGGAGACTGAGAAGAGATGATCTTCCCAAGTTTCGAGACCACAAAGCCACAGAAAAAGAAATCCAAAGCAAAATCCAAAGAAATTCAAAAGAAAAAGAAAGGGCCAAAATCTAGGGTGTTACAGTACCCCAATTATTGTGACCTTGGGGTCTATGGTTCAAAATAGTAACATGTGCATATAACCTGCATATAGGTTCAAGAACTCAAATATATTTATGAAAACATAATAGTTTCTTATCTGAAATCATGGCACCCATGCCCTAATGACAAGCATTAAGCATATCTAAGTCATAGAAACATCAATCTTAGAACATCGTGGACACCAGGGATCAAGCCCTAACAAATTGACTCCATTACATGATGAATCTCATCCATCTCCATCTACCTCTAGTATGCCTACAACGAAATTACTCACTCCCGAAGGTGAGCATCATGAGGTTGTCGATGAAGAAGGATTGTTGATGAAGACTGATGGCTTTATATTTTATGCATTTTTGGAGCTCATTTGCTGCATGTTCTCTTCATATATCATGTCACATTGAATCAAATAGTTGTCCATTATGCATCATTACCAGTTTTTACACTTATCATTGTGAGCATTGCACATTTAGTATTTTATTTGGTTTTATTAGTTTTGTTTATGCTCTTGTGTCTATAGGTGTTTTGGAGCAACGCAGGACCAAGCACGATGAAATAAACAAGGATGGGTTCAATGCAAAGTCAGCCAGGCCAGACTTAGCCATTTCAAAGGTCGAAAAAAGTCATTTTTACAAATTGCTTCAAATCAAGATCTAAGACCAGAAATGGATTGGCGTCATTCATAAGAATCCAACGATCCCAAGATCATCAAATTTCGAGTTAGTATGAAGAAATATCGTTTGTTTTATTGAAGGAGGTCAGATCAAAAGACGATGTTTCCATGCGATCACACGCGGTTGTTTAGGCGGTTGTATAAGATGCAAACAACTTGGAAAGTTTCCCTTCCATACGGGATTCTTCACTGACTTTGTCCCCGTTCGATCCTATGGGATCCTTGGCTCGTAAAGAAGAGAATGAGAGAGGATTTAGCTCATTGAGAGCCCTTGGATGAAGCCCATCAAGAGAGGAGGCTAGGGAGGCTCCATATATATCATCTACAACCCTAGCCTCGACCACACACCACGTCTTTCATCCTCAACACATCCATCTCCATCTCCAATGTTGCTCCATCACCACCATAAAGGAAGGGACAAGATCAAGGGAAGAAGAGACGGCTCCACCACCATGAGCACCGGCCCGAATCTCCACCGCACCGGCACCTCCACCAGCGCCACCCCTATCATGACCACCATGGCCGCCGCCATCATCATCATCAGTTCCGACATGCCTTCTCCCTTCACCGGCTTGCAACTTGACCCCCACCTCTGTGTGTACCATTAACTTGTTTGAGTAGTTCATAGTTCTTGAGGATATGGTTGAACCCTTTATGATATTTGTTGCGATCCAATATTACCCATTCATGAATCGAGTTATCATTCTCACAAGTGTTGAGAGGAGGCCTTGCTTGCACTATTGCCGTGATTGGCCGTAGATGAACTACTGTCGCTGTGAAAGGTTGGGATGTTGGGGTAATTTGAGGTGACGGTAAAAGCCTTGATTCCTCGCCAACACAATTGATAGGGGAGTTACAGAGAACCCTTAGAGAGGCCAAGTCCATGGGGTAAACTCTTAATTATCATGAGTTGTAACCCTATGGGGGAGACTATGATGGTGGTGTGCGTGGCATGAAGTCTAACTCTATTGGGGAAAGTTGAATGGGAAACAAAAAATTTCCTACGTTCACCAAGATCAATCTAGGAGATGACCATCTACGAGACGAGAGATTGGATCTACATACCCTTGTAGATTGCTAAGCGGAAGCGTTAAGAAATGTGGTTGTTGTAGTCGAACGTCTTCGCGGTCCAATCACGATCCGTCCACGAACTCCCGGTCAAGCGCCGAACGGACGACACCTCTGAGTTTAGCACACATGCGACTCGGCAGCGTCCTCTCCTTATTGATCTAGGAAGCGAGAGAGGGAGGGGGTAGATAATATTGGGACCAACACAATGGTATAGTGGTGGTGGTGGAGCGGAATTCCGGCAGGGCTTCGCCAAGCATGTACCGGTGAAACATGGGAGGAGTTGGGAGAGGTAACGGGAAAGGGTTGAAGAGTGGCTGCCCCCAACGCCTCCCCACCTTTATATAGGCATGGAGGGGGCTGGTGGCTTGCCCTCCGAGGCCCTAGGGTCGTTGGCCAAAGGGGGAGGAAGGAAATCCCACCTTTCCTTCCCCACCGATCGCTATCCCCTTTCTAGGGATCCTGGTCTTATCCCCTTCGGATATGACACTATTCCTTTTAAGAGAGGATCTTGGTGCGCCTAGACTAGGGTTATGTGGACTTTACCCACTACCCACGTTCATGTGGGTCCCCCATGCAGGTGGGCCCCACTCCGGAACCTTCTAGAACCTTCCGGGTACAATACTGAAAAACTCGAACCTTTCCCGGAACCCCGATAACAACTTTCCATATATGAATCTTTACCTCCGGACTATTCCGGAGCTCCTTGTGATGTCCCGGATCCCATCCGGGACTCCAAACAACCTTCAAACTTTCCACTATTAATATCTCAATACTAACCTAGCGCTACCGAACATTAAGCGTGCGACTACGGGTTCGAGAATCATGTAGACATGACCGAGACTCCTCTTTGGTCAATAACCAATAGCGGGACCTGGATGCCCGTATTAATTCCTACATATTCCACGAAGATCTTTATCGGTTGAACCACGATGTGAAGGATTCATTTAATCATGTATACAACTCCCTTTGTCTGGCGATATGTTACTTTCCCGAGATTCGATCGTCGGTACCTCATACCTAGTTCAATCTCGTTACCGGCAAGTCTCTTAACTCGTTTCGTAATACAAGATCCCGTGACCAAACTCATTAGTCACATGCTTGCAAGCTTCTTGTGACGTTGTATTATCGAGAGGGCCCCGAGATACATCTCCGTCATACGGAGTGACAAATCCCAGTCTCGATCCATGCCAACTCAAAAGACACCTTGGAGATACCTGTAGAGCATCTTTATAGTCACCCAATTACATTGCGATGTTTGATACACACAAGGTACTCCTCTAGTGTCACTGAGTTGCATGATCTCATGGTCATAGGAACAGATACTTGACATGCAGAAAACGATAGCAATAAACTTGATACGATCATATGCTACGTTTATAGTTTGGCTCGTGTGCATCACATCATTCTCCTAATGACGTGATCCCGTTATCAAATGACAACTCATGTCTATGACTAGGAAACCATAACCATCAATGATCAACGAGCTAGCCCCGTAGAGGCTCGCTAGGGGCATGTTGTCTATGCATCCACACATGTATTTGAGTTTCCAATCAATACAATTATAGCATGGATAATAAACGATTATCATGAACAAGGAAATATAATAATAACCACTTTATTATTGCCTCCAGGGCATATTTCCAATAGTCTCCCACTTACACTAGAGTCATTAATCTAGTATTACATGGTAATAAATCTAACACACATAGAGTCCTGGTGTCGATCATGTTTTGCCCATGGAAGAGGTTTAGTCAATGGATCTGTAACATTCAAATCTCTATGTACTTTGCAAATGTTTATGTCTTCCTCCTTGACGGCATCGCAGATGGAATTGAAGTGTCGCTTTATGTGTCTGGTCCTCTTGTCAAACCCTGGTTCCTTGGCTAGAGCAATGGCACCAATATTGTCAAAGAACAGAATCATTGGGTCTATTACACTGGGTAAAACTCCAAGATCTGTCATGAACTACTTCATCTAGACACCTTACTTCACTGCCTCCGAGGCAGCTATGTACTCCGCTTTGCATGTCGAATCAGCTACCACGCTTTGCTTGGAACTGCACCATCTTATCGCTCCCCCATTCATAATATATACCTATCCTGTTTGAGACTTAGAGTCATTCGGATCAGTGTCAAAGCTTGCATCGATGTAGCCCTTTACAACGAGCTCTTGATCACCTCCATAAACGAGAAACATTTCCTTAGTCCTTTTAGGTACTTCAGGATATTCTTGACTGTTTTCCAGTGTTCCTTTCCTGGATTACTTTGAAACCTTCCGGCCATACTTATGGCAAGGCTGACATCTGGTCTTGTGCACATGATTGCATACATTATAGAGCCTATAGCAGAAGCATAGGGGATGACACTCATCTTTTCTCTATCCTATGTAGTCGCTGGGCATTGAGTCTTACTCGACTTCACACCTTGCAAAACAGGCAAGAACCCTTTCTTGGACTGATCCATTTTGAACTTCTTCAAAACTTCATCAAGGTATGTGCTTTGTGAAAGTCCTCTTAAGCATCTCGATCTATCTCTATAGATCTTGATGCCTAATATGAAAGCAGCTTCTCCTAGGTCCTTCATTGAAAAATTCTTGTTCAAATACTCCTTCACATTTTCCAAAAGTTCTATATTCTTTTCAATCAGCAATATGTCATCCACATATAATATTAGAAATTCTATAGAGCTCCCACTCACTTTCTTGTAAAAACAAGATTCTCCGAAAACTTATATAAACCCAAACGCTTTGATCACCTCATCAAAGCGAAGATTCCAACTCCGATATGCTTGCACCCTTCCATAAATGGATCGCTGGAGTTTGCACACTTTGTCAGCATTCTCTGGATCGACAAAACCTTCCAGTTTCATCATATACAACTCTTCCTTAAGGGAACCGTTAAGGAACGTTGTTTTGACATCCATCTGCCAGATTTCATAATAGAAAAATACAGCTATTGCTAACACGATTCTGACAAACTTAAGCATCGCTACGGGTGAGAAAGTCTCATCATAGTCAACTCCTTGAACTTGTGAAAACCCCTTTCCCACAAGTCGAGCTTTATAGACGGTGACATTACCGTCTGCGTACATCTTCTTCTTGAAGATCCATTTATTCTGAATGGCCTTTCGCCCTTCAGGCAATACTTCCAAAGTCCATACTTTGTTTCCATACATAGATCCCATCTAGGATTTCATGGCCTCAAACCATTCGTCAGAATCCAGGACCACCATCGCTTCTCCATATCTCGTAGGTTCACCGTTGTCCAACAACATGACCTCTAAGACACCGTTACCATACCACTCAGGAGCAGTACATATCCTTGTAGACATAATTGGTTCAATAGTAACTTGATCCGAAGCTTCATGATCACTATCATTAGCTTCTTCTTCAACTGACGCAGGTTCTACAGAAACATCTTTCTGTGCCGCGCTACTCTCGGGTTGAAGTAAAGGTTCAACAACCTCATCAAGTTCTATCTTCCTCCCACTCAATTCTTTCGGGAGAAACTCTTTCTCGAGAAACTATCCGCTCTTAGCGACAATCACTTTGCCTTTGGATCTGAGATAGAAGATATACCAACCGTCTCATTTGGGTATCCTATGAAGACGCATTTGTGTGCTTTGGGTTCGAGCTTTTCCGGCTGAAGCCTTTTGACATAAGCCTTGCAGCCCCAAACCTTAAGAAACGACAACTTAGGTTTCTTTCCAAACCATATTTCATACGGTGTCATCTCCACGAACTTACATGGTGCCCTATTTAAAGTGAATGCAGCTGTCTCTAATGCATAACCCCAAAACGATAGTGGAATATGGGCAAGAGACATCATAGAACGCACCATATCCAATAAGGTACGATTACGACATTCGGACACACCATTACGCTGTGGTGTTCTAGGTGGCGTCAATTGTGAAACAATTGCACATTGTCTTAAGTGGTTGCCAAACTCATAACTCAGATACTCTCCCCCTTGATCAGATCATAGGAATTTGATCTTCTTGATACGATGATTCTCAACTTCACTCTGAAATTGCTTGAACTTTTCAAACATTTCAGACTTATGCTTCATCAAGTAAATATACCCATATCTACTCAAATCATCGATGAAGGTGAGAAAGTAACGATATCCACCGTGCATGTCAATGCTCATCGGACCGCACACATCAGTATGTATGATTTACAACAAGTCACTTGCCCTCTCCATTGTTCTAGAAAACAGGATTTTGGTCATCTTGCCCATGAGGAATGGTTTGCATGTGTCAAGTGATTCAAAATCAAGTGACTCCAAAGGTCCATCAGCATGGATTTTCTTCATGCGCTTTACACCAATATGACCTAAGCGGCAGTGCCACAAGAAAGTGATACTATCATTACCAATTCTACATCTTTTGGCATCAATGTTATGAACATGTGTATCATCACTATCGAGATTCAATAAGAATAAACCCCTCACAATGGGTGCATGACCATAAAAGATATTACCCATATAAATAGAACAACCATTATTCTCTGATTTAAATGAGTAACCGTCTCGCATTAAACAAGATCTGGATATCACTACTGCAGGATGCAGCTAACGCGACACTACGATCAGATACCCTTTGATGAACCTGTGTGCGATGCATTCATCACAAACGGTGATGTAAAAAAAGGTCAAAAAAGATGCAAAACATTTGTGATGAATGATACATCAAACATGGTTCTGATTTTAGTTGCATGTGCGATGCGAGGCATACGGTTGATCCATACAAACTATTTGCGATGAGATAAAACAACAAAAACGGGCAGCCAAATCAAGGTGTGTGTGATATACGGCATCAGTTCGCCCTGATGAACACTTTGCGCTGATCGGGATGAACACAAACGATTCGGCGTAACAAGATGTGTGTGATACCCGCCAAACAGGTCAGTAATCAAATTGTGTGCGATCATTATAGACAACCCATACAATCTTTTTTGTGAATTGTGTGCTCGTCAGGGCACACAGTTCAAAAAACCAACATGTGGGTGATAATGTAGAAGATCTCTGTCGAATACGTATTACTAACCATCTGCGATGAGATTGACAGGATAAACAGAGATAACAAATTAATATGAGTGAATGGAAACAGAGATATATAGAGTCTGCTTAATTAGTCCTTATTGTTGTTGTTGTTGTTGTTGTTGTTGGATGGCCCTACGACATCGTCTTGGCGAGGACGCTTCTTGCCGCTGACCATTGGCTCTTCATCGTCGCCGTCGTCGTCATTGTCGTTGTTGTCGTCGTCCTCCTCCTCCTCGTTCGACCATTCCTCCTCATCATCATCATCGTCATCTTCTTCGTCCTTCGACGGCTCCTCGTCTGTCTGGTTTTCATCTGACGACTCCGGAGGCGGCGTCCCTTCCATGATCCGGATATAATTGATGTTTGGGCTCGACGCCAGATTCATGGAAGATGGGCAGGATGATTCCGATGTTGACCAATCATCGGGCGCCAGACTGCTGGCCGAACTGTCGTCCTCGCTGTCGCTCGACATGGCTGTGGTCGTATAAAAACCGCGAGAAAGCGAGATTGTAGAGTGTGTGCAAGTGTCTAGCACAGCCTGCCGGGGACGATGGAGATAGTGGACACTTAAGCGGGGTATGCAGAGAAGAGGAAATGTCAATTAAAGTGGGGGTTGACGTATATCTAACCGCTGATATCTTGGCTACTCCCTAGGAGATTGTTTTCTAATCCATCAACTAAGCTATTGATTTGTGGTACTCATGATTAATCTATGAGTGTGTTGTTTGTGATGTTTTCATGTGTGGGCATGTATACTTCTGATACTTCGATCCACTGGGAGCATGTTTTTTGTGATTTTTTGATCTGTGAACATGTTATTTGTATGAAAGCAAAAAAAATTTGTATGTGAGATGTATGGTAAGTGTTTGAGAGGAACTTTTCTCTACTTTTAGCTAGCCAGTGAGAATTTTTGACATAAATATTGTGAATATAAGATATAGGCAAATGACAAAATCAGGCAAACCAATTAGGGATCCTAAGATCCATTTTTGTCATATTAAGCACATTTTATTAGGGAATATTAAGAAAATTATGATGTTCCAAAATCATAAATTTTCCCATATCTTTGGTCAAACAATACAAGATAAGTCAACACACAACTTTACTCTAGGGACATTGTAGTTTTTTCAGCGCAACTTGGATAATAACCTCAGACAACAGAAGGAAATAAAACTGGATTACAGTTTCATAGAGGATTTTTTTCACTACTATTTCTACAAACAAGTAAGCTTAAGATGTGTGTAAGGAAGGCTAATTATAGGTGTCGGTCAACCGACTTGATCCTTGATCGATCATCACGCGAGCACTAGATGAAGCCAACCCGCACCATTCTATGGCTTTCTTATTCCTCCCTGCGCGGTGTCGGTCAACGCACAAACACAAAATTACATCCGCCTCTTAATCGTGACCCCTATGTGCACATCTCTGCCTCCCACCACATGCCTTTCTTTGTTCATGGTTCTATAGTCTGGTGTCCTAGGCGTAGAGGAACCACACCAATCCATCCTGAATTTGGTGGTTAAACTCTACTGTGTGACGATACTGTAGGAGAGGTCCTGTGGTAAAATAGCTTGACTCCATAATGATAAAAAGCATAACACGTCTTATTTGCACTATTTTGAAATAAGAAAAAGATCCAAATGAAAAATGCAAAAGTTATCTTGTTCAAAACCTCAATCATCACCCCCTCTCTCCCACTCCACACCTCAAAACACACTGTTCTTTTATAGAGGAATCATCGAGTCAAAAAGGAGCAAAGAATGAGAAAAGATAAGACGGTACAAGTCTGCACTCTTATGGTTCCCTCTTCATCATTTTATTTTTTCTTATTCGTGATCTTGCTTTTCATGGTTGTCGTGACCCAGCACATAGCAATACACATCATACATACGCAGAACATACAAGTATGTGTTTGTACAACATGGCATCACAACATAACTCTACAACTCAAACATGATATTACATAACATGGGTCTCATGACCCAGCATACAAAGTCATACAAGCAACGAGCGGAAGCATAATCTGTCTAAGTACAGACAACTGAAAAGAAAAAAGGCTAAGAAGCCTAACTATCTACAAGCCCCTCCATAGGAACCAGACCTCTGTATGGGATTCCCAAGCTAATTGGTCAACATCGAACTCATCATTGAAACCAGTAGTGAGACAAACGTCTCCTCTGCAAAAACATAAATTAAGGAAACGTGAGTACAAATGTACTTAGCAATACTTACATCAGAACTAACTACATATGCATCAAGTAACAACAAAGGGGTGGTGGAGTTTAACTGCAACAAGCCAGCTTTAACTCAGTGGCTATCCTGAACTATGACTACCAGTATTTTCTTTGAGGTGAGAAAGCGCACACAAGTCCACATATTCACCATACCAATACACCACTCTGGATCCGCTCCCGTCTCCCTACAAGAATGACATCCATAACACTCACACTTATATTGCGCATTTTAGAGTATCCACATTAAGTTATCTATCAACCATATAAGTTTTCCAAGTAGTCCATATCCGAGGACGCGGCTATCCGAATAGATCATTAACCCTGCAGGGGTGTACTTCTTCACACACGCTCTCACCACTTACCACCATGTACACGTCATGTATCTCGGCAACCTTCAAGCGGAGGCATGGCGAGGGTGTCGGCCACAACCTGACTAACCACACAAGACTCTAGTCCGGGTTTATCGCCTATTTGAGAACTGACCCGCAACGGAAGTCCGACCGAAGTTTCCATTACGGCCTAGTGTACAGGGTTCCCAAGTCCACCTCGATGGATGGTATTGCGCTTGGTACACCCGGCCATGGTGCCTACCGTACCAAAGCCCACCCCTCCGGTCAATGCTAAGTATGGCCCCCGCCACATCCTACAAACACCAAAAACTAGTTGCAACTCCTAGACACAAATCAAGGCGATTAATAAGTCGAGAAGGGCACTTAAGCATTCCAATGTGTGGTAGTCTCTATCTTGGATCACAAACACAAAACTCAGTTCCTGAGGATGGTTTCAATGAGACAGCTCACCATGTACTCCTAGATGGCCTCTCATCACTACCTTTATCAAATCGTGTTCACACACTTAGTTTTCAATAGTAGGACATGTTCAACACCATTCCAATCCATCCCAGATGAATCAGGCCTGACACAACTCTAAGCATAACAGGCATAACAAGCAAGCAAGAATGAGTAGGCACGTCATGGCTCAAACAACTCCTACTCATGCTAGTGGTTTTTACTAATTACTGTGGCAAAGACAGGTCATGTAGAGGATGGGTTTAACTAATGCAACATGTAACAATTGAATCGTTGTTGCCCTAATGCAATAAAAGAGAGCAAGATCGAGAGAGCAGGATGGTATTGGAGCGATCAAGGAGGGTTGCTTGCCTAGCACTTCTGAAGATAGTAACGCTCTTCATCGGTGTCAACGATCACAACATCGGAATTGTATTCTAGCGAGAAGGAACAAATACCGACAAACAGAGAAGGAACACAATCAATGCAATGCACAATCAAATCAATGATATGACATATTAAGGTACTGAATTGAGCTAATGCGAAAACAAGTCATTTTAATCGAAGTGGAATTCAAACCTACATCAAATTCTAACTCCAAATGTTATTTCATAAATTGCCCTAGTCATGAATTGTCCTAGTTGATGATGTTAACTTGTTCAAACATGCATGATCATGGCATAAACAGATTCTCCATATTTTCTTAATAATTTTTCATATATAAATTATTTCAATCTAAGCTACGGTTGAATTTCTATGAATTTTAGAAGTTTATATCATTTTCTGAAAATAATAAATCAATTTTGATTTATTTAAAATTCAAAAAAGCATTACTGCATCGGCAATACATCAACACTCAATAGTGATGTCAGCAAGTCAACTAGGTCGTCTAGAGTCAAACCTGACCAGTGGGACCCACTGGTCAGTGGCTCATCCAATTAGCAGGGCTAATTAAATTAACTAATTTAGTGTTAGTCGGGTAATTAACAAGACATGCCCACATGTTAGTGGCACTGGGCATAATTAAGTTTTGTTAAACACTTAACCAAAATTAGTAGGGGCCCTGGCCCGCATGGCAGTCACTCCAGGGGTAGGGTTAGTGGGTTAGTTTAGTTGGTTTAGCCGGCGTTTAGCCAACGGCGACGGCCAGGGACGACAGAGGGCTACAGAAAGCCTCCTCCCGCGACCAAATGGCCGGCGGAGGGTACCTGGGGTGGCTAGTAGCGCTGCCAGCATTGAGCTTTGCAGCGGCCAGAGCTCGGGTTTGGTCGGCAGCAAGGTGGTCGGATGCAAACGAGCTTAAGGACCGGATAGGAGGCATCTACGGGGCACCACAAGAACTCCCATGAGCTTAGATTGGCCATCGGGGCTGGCTAGCGACCACAACAATGAGCGTGGCGGTGAGTTCTCGACCATGGCGGGGCTACGGCCTAGAGGGCGAGCGTGACCAGGGAGAAGGGTGAAACGACGTAGGGGCTCACAGCGGTTTCGTTGGGGTGCTCAGCGGGTGCGGGGGAGCTCAGACGACAGCGGGTTGATGGTGGCGACCAACGGTGCCTGAGGTAGAAGACGAAGCCGATGGCGGTGTTGCAGTGCTTCCTCGGTTGCGTGGCTCGTTGTGGACGAAGAGGATGGGAAGGCGGAGCTTCCAAACAAGACGGGGAGGCGTACGTTTGCTGGTGGACGCGGTAGGAGCGAACGGCGGCGACAGGCGTGCTCGGGTCCGAGGTAGAAGACGAGAGGGAGGAGGGAAAAGAGAGCAGAGTGAGAGGGGATCGACTCGGGGCCTCGTCCGTGTTTCCCAAACGATGGATTTGGATGAAGGGGGCTTGCCAGCGCGAAGCAGGAGCTGGCGCGGGCGGGGCCATGCTCTGGTTCGCCTCGAGGTCCTAACCAGCGCTCTCAGCGCCGGTTTTGATTACTGGCGCTCGAAGGTGCTTCTACTGGGCCGGCCCAGCATTACCTTGTTCGCTGGCGGGCAACGCAGAAAAATTAAGCCAAAAAGAAGCGAGCTGCGGACCGAACTCGCGCCGTGATTACGAGTATGGTTAACCACCACACCAACTTGGAACTAGCGACTAAATGAACAAAAAAGTTGATCAAACTTTTATAGACATCAACATTTATTGGAAAAATGAACAAAAAAGTTGAAATTTCAAAAGATGAACGATTTTTAAATACACATTGCACATTTTGTGATATACGCTGAACAGTTTTTAAATACACACAGAACATTTTTTTATGTATGCTGAACAAATATTTAAATAAACATTGAACATTTTTGTGACATACGTTGAACAATGTATAAATATCCATTGAACATTGTTGTGAATATATGTTGAACAATTATAACATACCCAATGAACATTTTCTCAAGTATGTTGAACATTTTATTAAAATATACGATGATCATTTTTTTATATAAATATGCAATGAACTGTGTATAATACACGAAAAAGAATGTAGAAGAAAGAACAAAAAAATACGCAAAAGAAAGAAACAAGAAAAAAAAGGAGGAAAGAACAAAAGAATGTAGAAGATGCAATTAGCCACATCAGTTCTCTATGGCGGGTTGGGAAGTGGTGCTTGGAGTTAGTTAAGACGTCGTGGGTTCGAATCCCTCTCAGGCGTTACCTTTTTTGCGGAATACTAGGTAATTGCCCGTGCGTTGCAACGGGAGAACAACAATCATGTATGCATGGGTGTACCTTTTTTGCGGAATACTAGGTAATTGCCCGTGCGTTGCAACGGGAGAACAACAATCCTGTATGCATGGGTGTACATTTAAGTCATGCTTTCAAATATAAATCAACCAAGCGCTCTTTACCCTCCTATTGTTAGAGTATAAAACATGTGCAATACTTGTAATAGTTGAAATAGACATATGTAGATTGTATATAGTTAAATGCACATGCATTGCTACGCAGAACAAAATAATATGATCACCAAAATGCAACTTTAATCCAGGGCACCTTGTTGCACCATGAACTATATTTTCACTCAAGGACCGACAAAACCTAGTTTAGTGTTACAACCAAAGGACTAATAAAATAGTCCTTCATATTTACTTTCTTATGCATTTTCAGTGGACAGATTATGATAAAAAAACATTATTCAACTTGTTGTGCATATCTGAGTCAAAAGATGAAACCACGGTAATTATCCAATTCAAGGGCAAAGAAGATACATAATTTAGTTCATCACATATTTGCATGAAACATGCACTCTGCAAGGTCACAGTTGAACACAATATATCCTCTTGGCTTCCTTCCATCTTCATACAACTCATCAACTTCATGTTTTTCTCTCCATAGCTTACAAAAAGAATTAGCTTAGCAATATTCTGACTTCGTCTATAACACAACCTTTCCTCTTTGTTGAAAATTTGAGAACGAAAAAAGAACACTTACAATATCTCATTTGTTCCCAAGGAGTTTTGCCTTGTATACTCTTGTTCTTTTGTCTGTGTATTGTAAACACCAAACAGTGCCTTGAGAACTTGTAGACGTTTCACCGATTGTGGTAGAAAGTAAACACATAAATCACAAATATAGTTTATCACCTGTGAACTTGCTCTTGCATGGTCAAGATAGTGTGTTACCTAAGTGTACGCACACAGGTACGTGAAGCTCACCCTCTGACCAATCGCATATCAGCCAGCCATCCAGCCGCCGACGGCCGAGCTCTGCTTCGACACAGGCACCGATGCCCGAGCTCTCCGCACATAAGTATTCTGATTGAAAAAAAGGAGCAGCATGTTCATGTTGTTTCCAATATAACTGAATATAACCAGAATTAGCATGATCAATGGCGGATTTAATTAGCTAAACAAACAGCCCCCATCTTTCCGAATCAACGAAGATTGCAAGGACAGGAAGAAAGTGCTCATGGGACCAGCTTAAATTCGAACCATCGTACATGGATGCTCACCTTGGCCTGTGGAAAATAGCCTCTACCGGCGGCTGCTGGGACGAGGCCGGGCGGATTCGTCCTGATGCAACCGCGGCTGGATCAAAGGAAGTAGTCCTCGTTGGCGTTGTATGACATGCGGGGGTATGGGAAGGAGGGTGAGAAGGTGGGCATCTTCACCTCCGCGTATGTAGAATAGGCGGCGGCTGGGACAAGGCTGAGATCAGATTCATCCCATCGAGATTTTGGGTGACCTTGGCTGGATCGTAGGACGGTCGTCCTCCTTTGCATCAGATCGCGCAGGGGTAGGGGAGGAGGGAGGAGGTGGGCGATGTCTCAGGTGCTGGCGGCGGGCGAGGGTAGCGCTAGCCGCTAGGGCGTGGGGGAAAGATTGGGCCACGACGGGGCAGATAACTGGGCTGACATGCGCTCGTTATTTCGTTTTTTTTAAAGAAAAATCGGGAAACCAGCGCTCGTGAGGGGAGGGGGATCGACGAAGGTGTGGGTCGACGTAAGGGGGGAAACGGAACCTTACGTAATTTTTAGGTAGTAGAGAAAGCAGGAAAAACGAGAAGATGGGCCGAGCCAAGTCGCTTGAGGGGTATGCGCCCGATTTCGAAATGGCTGTAAACGGGCGCTGAGGGCGCCGTTTAGGAATTACCGTTCGCCTCTGCCTACTCGCAGAGGTAGAAGAGTATATGACACTAGTCTAAGTTACTATCTTCATAGTGCAAAGTAACATAGTAGTAGTATCATACAGTACTTCATTTATTAGCTTGTAGACTCGTCTTGTCTTGAAAAGCGCTATGTTACAGTAACATATTATGTTACCACTTCACATTAACTACATGCCACATAAGCAAAAAAAAATTTGGAGTGTGCTATGTTACTAGCTAACTTACTCCCACTATGACTAGCCTAATCTATGATACTATGCACTATAGAGGTAGTGATGTTACTAGTTTAAGTTACTCTTCACTATGACCAGACTGAGCAACAAGTTGAGCACGTATACATTGGAGAGTTGAGTTACTAAGCTATTTAATGTTTTTAGCACCTCATCTAAGTATCTTTCCATTGAAAGAGGTCTAGGGGTTGGAGCGCGGGCCCCACAGGGGACAGGCGGCGAGCGTGGGTATAGACTGATCGGGCCAGAGATCGGCTTACCAATTTGTAACGTTTATCTACCTATAAAAATGATCAACCTTTGATATGCCGCCGCTGGTATTAATATTTTTCGAATAGTACATGATTACTGATTGTGGATGTTCTATTTATGCGTGAGGGATGCCCATATATCAAAGCAATTGCACATCCCATCCTACAGAGACTGGAAAGCAAAAGTAAAGAGAACATTACGGTGGCGTGAAAAGCGAAGTGTCAGATGGATACGTCAGGTGGGCGCGTGCGTGTACGCAGGTGTGAAGCTGACGCGCGCAGTGCACCAGAAAAGGGTGGTGTGCGTGCATGCGGCGCTGTCGAGCCGGGACTGCACGCAGCATATTCATTTCCGTGTAGAAATTAAAGGTGCGCCCACAACCGTTTTAGGGAAATTTGAAGCTCAGTCCACTTGAAATTGCAGTGGCGTAGGGCAAGAACCTGGATGCTAGTCTTGTTTCGTTGGTGCTAGTAGGTTTCTTTGCTGGATGTAAAGTTTTGCCTGTTGATCGTGGGACTGAGCGATTATGCGCAACCTTTCAGTATGTATGGCTGCACCGCTACTTTTATTTTTTTTATTTCTATTTAGTTGTTACTCCCTCCTGTTCATAAATAGTACTTCCTCCATTCCTAAATATAAGTCTTTGTAGCGATTTCATCATGGACTACATACAGAGCAAAATGAGTGAATCTCACTCTAAAATGCATCTATATACATCCGTATGTGGTTCATATTAAAATCTCTACAAAGACTTATATTTAGGAACGGAGGGAGTATGATGGTTTGAGGTCAGATTTTGAATTACTGATAGTGATTTGATTATTTAGATTAGAAAAATAAAAGTATAGGCATATATTTTCTTGGGGATGTGTTTTTTCTTTTGCGGGGGGTTGTCGGAGATGTGTTTGATGATATTATAAGGGCATCTCCAACACTGAAACCACCCATATCCGTCTGGACGCAGCTGTCCGGACCATGCAAGCCATTCTACGGTGGCCCCATCAGCCCGCTGAGCGGTTCAGACCGTAATTTTCCTGCAAATCGGCACCAAACGAGGTGGGCTTTGTGGGAGTCCGGACATAAGCCGAGTAGGACTCCGACACCCCGGCACACCCTAAACAGAGGCGGAGCCCGCACTTTTGTAGCTGGCCCCGCTGTTTCCATGGGAAAATCACCCACTCACATCTCCCATCTCGCCTCTTTCCACCCAATTCCCGTTTTTTTTTTTGCCGCCGCCGATGGATGGACCCGCAAGAGAAGCTGCCTGAGACAGCGGTGGTGGAGGATCTGGCGATCACGCTCGTCTGGAAGATCAACGCGGCGCAACTTCTTTTCTTGGAGTGTTCATCGATGCAGCTTGTCCGGGCACGGACGTCGGGCGTGGAGAAGATGGGTGCCCCACACCATTTGTTGGTATGCGTAAGCAGGCGAGCCGACATACAACGACGTTGTCGAAATATGCCCTAGAGGCAATAATAAAGTGGTTATTATTATATATTCCTTAATCATGATAACGGTTTGTTATTCATGCTAGAATTGTATTTACCGGAAACTTAAATATATGTGTGGATACACAAACAAATACAGTGTCCCTAGTAAGCCTCTACTAGACTAGCTCGTTGATCAAAAGATGGTTAATGTTTCCTGACCATAGACATGTGTTGTCACTTGATAACGGGATCACATCATTAGGAGAATGACATGATGGACTAGACCCATCTGTTAGCTTAGCAAATGATCGTTCAGTTTATTGCTACTGCTTTCTTAATGTCAAATACATATTCCTTCGATCATGAGATCATGCAACTTCCGTATACCGGAGGAACACCTTGTGTGCTATCAAACGTCACAACATAACTGGGTGATCATAAATATGCTCTACAGGTATCTCTGAAGGTGTTTGTTGAGTTGGCATGGATGGAGATTGGAATTTGTCACTCTGTGCAACGAAGAGGTATCTCTGGGCCCTCTCGGTAATATAGTATCATAAGAAGCTTGCAAGCAAAGTGACTAAGGGGTTATTTACGAGATGATGTATCACAGAACGAGTAAAGAGACTTGCCGTTAACAAGATTGAACTGGGTATGGAGATACCGACGACCGAATCTCGGGCAAGTAACATACTGACAGACAAAGGGAATTATGTATGTTGCCATAAAGGTTCGATCGATAAAGATCTTCGTAGGATATGTAGGAACCAATATGGGCATCAAGGTCCCGCTATTGGTTATTGACTGGAGAAGCGTCTCGGTCATGTCTACATCATTCTCGAACCCGTAGGGTCCGCACGCTTAACGTTCATTGACGATATGGTATTATATGAGTTATGTATGTTGGTGACCGAATGTTGTTCGGAGTCCTGGATGAGATCACAGACATGACGAGGAGCTCCGGAATACTCCATAGGTAAAGATTAATATATATGGGATAATAGTGTTTGGTATCCGGAAGGATTCCGGAATTGACCGGAAGGGGTTTCGGATGTTTCCCGAAATGTTCTGGTGCGAGAACACTTTATTTGGGCCAAGGGGTAAAGCCCACGGGGCTTTAGGAAGGTGCAAAAGGAAGTTTTGCGAAGGCCAGGGGCCAGACGCCAAGGACCATGGCGTCTGGTCCTGGAGTACGAGAAGGTCTCTTGCCTTGCGGGCTAAACCGACTTTGAGGAGGATCTTTCTCCCAGAAACGACCACAGGGCTCAACATATAAATAGAGGGGCAGGGCTAGCACCCAGAACACATCCAGATTCACCCAGTCGTGTGCCAGCAACCCCGCCCCCTCTAGTTTATCCTCCGTCATAGTGTCCGTTGTGCTTGGCGAAGCCCTATGGAGATTGTTCTTCACCACCACCATCACCACGCCGTCGTGCTGCCGAAACACATCTACTACTTCACCTCTCTTGCTGGATCGAGAAGGCGAGCACGTCATAGAGATGAATGTGTGCTGAACGTAGAGGTGCCACACGTTCGGTACTTGATCGGAATAGATCATGAAGGTGTACGACTACATCAACCGCGTTGATAAACGCTTCCACTTAGCGATCTACAAGGGTATGTAGAAGCTCTCCCCCTGTCATAGCTATGCATCTCCATGGATAAATATTGTGTGTGCATAGATTTTTTTTCCATGCAACGTTCCCCAATAGTGGCATCATGAGTCAGACCTATGCGTAGATGATATGCACGAGTAGAACACAAAGGATTTGTGGGCGGTGGTGTTCATATTGCTTACCACCAATGTCTTATTTTTATTCGGTGGCATTGTTGGATGAAGCGGCCCGGACCAATCTTACATCTCCACGTACATGAGACTGGTTCCACCGACTGACATGCAACTTGTTTTGCATAAAGGTGGCTGGCGGGTGTCTGTTTATCCTACTTTAGTTGAATCGAATTTGACTACGGCCGGTCCTTGTAGAAGGTTAAAACAGCAAACTTGATAATCACTGTTGTGGCTTTGCGTAGGTAAGAATGGTTCTTGCTAGTTGCCCATAGAAGCCACGTAAAACTTGCAACAACAAAGTAGAGGACGTCTAACTTGTTTTTGTAGGGCATGTTGTGATGTGATATGGTTAAGATATGATGTGATATATGTTGATGTATGAGATGATCATGTTTTGTAATAAGTTCTCAACTTGCATGTCGATGAGTACGGCAACCAACATGAGCCTTAGGGTTGTCTTTAATTATTGTATGACCTGCGTGTGATTCATTTAAGCGCCATGTAATTGCTTTACTTTATCGCTATGCGTTAGCAATAGTTGTAGAAGCAACAGTTGGCGAGACGACCCCGACGCTACGAGCGAGATCAAGGGGTTGTGTCGGTGACGATGGAGATCATGCCGATGCTTTGGAGATGGAGATCAGAAGCACAAGATGATGATGGCCATGTCATGTCACATATTTTGATTGCATGTGATGTTTATCCTTTATGCATCTTATTTTGCTTAGAACGACGACAGCATTATAAGATGATCCCTTCACTTAATTTCAAGATAGAAGTGTTCTCCTTGAATATGCACTGTCGCTAAAGTTCGTCATTTCAAAGCACCTCGTGATGATTGGGTGTGATAGACTCTACGTTCACATACAGCGGGTGTAAGACAGTCTTGCACATGCAGAATGCTTGGGTTAAACTTGACGAGCCTAGCATGTACAGACATGGTCTCGGAACACTGGAGAACGAAAGGTCGAATGTGAGTCATATAGTAGATATGATCAACATAGAGATGTTCACCATTGAAGACTACCCCATCTCACGCGATGATCGGACATGGGTTAGTTGATTTGGATCATGTAGCACTTAGATGACTTAGCACCTCGTGATGATCGGGTGTGATAGACTCTACGTTCACATACAAAGGGTGTAAGCCAGTTTTGCACATGCAGAATACTTGGGTTAAACTTGACGAGCCTAGCATGTACAGACATGATCTCGAAACATTGCAGACCGAAAGGTCGAACGTGAGTCATATAGTAGATATGATCAACATAGAGATGTTCACCATTGAAGACTACCCCATCTCACGCGATGATCGGACATGGGTTAGTTGATTTGTATCATGTATCACTTAGACAACTTGAGGGATGTTGATTTAAGTGGGAGTTCATTAGTAATTTCATTATTGAACTAAAATTTATCATGAACTTAGTCTTAATAGTTTTTGCATATCTATGTTGTAGATCAATGGCCCGTGCTACCGTTCCCTTGAATTTTAATGTGTTCCTAGAGAAAGCTAAGTTGAAAGATGATGGTAAAAACTACATAGACTGGGTCCGTAACTTGAGGATTATCCTCATTTCTGCATAGAAGAATTATGTTCAGACCTTCTGTAGGAGCTAATGCAGATGTTATGAACGTCTGACATGCTCGATCCGATGACTACTCAATAGTTTAGTGTGCCATGCTTTATGGCTGAGAACTGAAAGTGTGTTATATCAACTAGAGGCGGGGTGAATAGGCAATTTTTACAAATTTGTCACTGAGGAATTTCTAGGTGAAGAAATTCCTAAGCAACGACACACTAGCAGCGGAATAACTACTCAAGTATAAACAAAACAGAGCAACAACATAGTTATCATGATGAAATGAAAACAAGCACATAGTACAGATAGCGTGATAACAGGATAAGCAGGCTGAAGACTAAGTGACTGAAGAATTTGGAATGAGGAATTAGAGAAAATCTTTAGTCAAAGTCTTCAAACAGTAATGATTAGGTTCCTCAACACATGAATGAGGAAATGAAAGGGTTGAGGAAATAGAACCAATTGGCTTGGTGAAGACAAAAATTTGGTAGACCAGTTCCAACTATTGTGACAGTTGTACATCTGGTTGGAGCGGCTGAGTATTCAAACTCAAGGACACACAATCCCCACCGTATTCTCCTTGAGCTAAAGTCGCACAGACCACGCCCAACACTCGTGGTAAGTCTTCAGGTGACTTCCAAACATTCACAAACTTGGTCACTCGGCGATCCACAATTCCTCTTTGATGCTCAGGCCATGAAGCCTAACTGTATGGAGGGTACACGGTCCTCAAAGGTAACAAGCGTCGGTTCCACACAGGAACAATCTCTTCAGTGATGCTCAATCACTTTTGGTTTGTAGGTGTTTGGGTTTGGGTTTTGGGTTTTCCTCACTTGATGATTTTCGCTCGAAGTCCTCGGAGGATGGGATGCTCCCAATGATAAGTGTCAGTTTCTCTCGGAGCAGCCAACCAGCTAGTGGTTGAAGAGGGTGGATATTTATAGCCTAGGGAGCAGCACAACATGATAAGACATAAATGCCCTTCAAAGATATGACTGTTAGGTGGGTAGATATTTTGGACAGCTGGCGCATAGCACATCAACGGTCTGAAATATGAGGTTCAAATTCCTCGGGGTTATCATGTTCCTCAATACGTAGCACTCCGCACTGGCGAATTACTAACTCCTCACTCAGAACAAATTCCTCAGAGACCAGAAGATCTTCGTCTCTATCACTGAAGAAATTGACTGAACTGATATGAGATTTCCAATGCCTTCACTCGAAAGGATTGGGTAGGTGTAGGATTTTGAGATGAGCATCACTTGGAAATCAGTTTCCTTAGTATTACCTCGACCCCCTTTAACAGTACGGTGGTTCCTATGAATCAAGAAAGAGAAAATGAAACTACGAAAACAAAAGTCTTCATGCTTCATAATACTCGCATGAATATCCAAGTCTTCAAGGTCACACCAATTTCTTTAGTTTCAAAATCTTCAGGAGAACCAAAGTATTCAGCTGAAGACATATATTTTTAGGGGTCGACTTTCATCGTAAATATCAAACTCCTCATCGACTTATAGAGCCTGTGTACTGATACGTCTCCAATGTTTCTATAATTTTTGATTGTTCCATGCTATTATGTTACCCGTTTTGGATGTTTATGGGCTTTACTATACACTTATATCATTTTTGGGACTAACCTACTAACCGGAGGCCCAACCCGAATTGCTGTTTTTTGCCTATTTCAGTGTTTCGCAGAAAAGGAATATCAAACGAAGTCCAAATGGAATGAAACCTTCGGGAGCGATCTTTTTGGAACAAACGCAATCCAGGAGACTTGGAGTGGACGTCAAGCAGCAAACGAGGTGGCCACGAGGGTGCTCGGCGCGCCCTAGAGGGTGGGTGTTGGTGTCAAAACCGGCGGATCTCGGGTAGGGGGTCCCGAACTATGCGTCTAGGCAGATGGTAACAGGAGACAAGGGACACGATGTTTTACCCAGGTTCGGGCCCTCTTGATGGAGGTAAAACCCTACGTCCTGCTTGATTGATATTGATGATGTGGGTATTACAAGAGTAGATCTACCACGAGATCAAGGATGCTAAACCCTAGAAGCTAGCCTATGGTATGATTGTTGTTCGTCCTATGGACTAAAGCCATCCGGTTTATATAGACACCGGAGAGGGCTAGGGTTACACAGAGTCGGTTACAATGGTAGAAGATCTACATATCCGTATCGCCAAGCTTGCCTTCCACGCCAAGGAAAGTCCCATCCGGACACGGGACGAAGTCTTCAATCTTGTATCTTCATAGTCTTGGAGTCCGGCCGATGATGATAGTTCGGCTATCCGGACACCCCCTAATCCAGGACTCCCTCAGTAGCCCCCGAACTAGGCTTCAATGACGACGAGTCCGGCGCGTATATTGTCTTTGGCGTTTGCAAGGCGGGTTCTCCTCCATGTTCCATGTGTTTGTTGAATAGTGTCCGGTTTCCTCATAAATGTTGCGCTCATGGGCTTCCACGTCCAATAATGGCCCTCTTCCACGTGTTGTATGAATGCGAAAAGCCAGGGTATTTTTACGTTTTACCCCCTAGCTGCGCGAATAAGCCACCCATAAGAGAGGCGAGGATCCAGATCCGAATCACACCATCCTCCTTCCGCAAGTACTCATCGAAGCGCATCCGACAAAAATCCATTCCAACATGGACAGTCGACGCGGCTCCTCTTCTCGCGCTCCCAGTCCTTAGCCAGGAGATTGGAGGAGATGCTCAGTCCCGCATAGCGAGTTAGTGACGCTCCAAGCAGAGGGATACCTTCCCCCAGCCTTTATGGTTCCGGTTCGAGCCGGACTGGCCACCTACAAGGGTGGGAAGCAGGAGGAGAGCGTCCCCAATCCCTCCAAAGGAGAGCGGGTATGCTTCGTCCCCTACTTAATAAGGGGACTCGGATTTCCCATACATCCGTTTCTCCGGGGGCTCCTGGAGTTCTATGGACTCCAACTTCACCACCTCACACCTGCCTCCATTTTGCACATCGCGGGCTTTGTAGTTCTTTGCGAGCTGTTCTTGGGCATCGAGCCCCATTTTGTGCTATGGAAGAGACTGTTTTGCCTCGTACCCCGTTCTCACGAGGGGTCGATATATCAAGTGGGCGGAGCCGAAAAATGGCGCATCGCCGGGACCGGATATCTATCTGGAACCCCGAAGAAGGCGTCCGAAGACTGGCCTTCGGAGTGGTTCTATATGGAAGATGCCCCGCTGCCGGATCCAGTTCGGATCAGCCTCCCGGAGTTTAGCAACGCTCCTCTGAAGAAACGCCTGAGTTGGCGCCCGCGGAGCCCTCAACGGGAAGATGATAGGAGCGTCCAATATCTGATGGGCCGGATACGGTTACTGGCCCATTCCGGATTAACCATGATTGGAGTCATGGCCACATGTATTATGCGAGGGGTGCAGCCGCTCCAATATAGGGGCCACCCCATGTGGGATTTCAACGGGGAGAATGACGCCACCCGTCATGGCCGCAAGGGGCCGGGATCGGCCGCCGATCTGGTGAAGATCCTGTCCAGCTTGTACAAGCGGGAGAAGGAGGACTTCCTCTGCACGAGTCCATTGAATGGATTCTACATGAATAACCCTCGGAGCTGGGTAAGCGGACTTTTATATATCCGATCCGTGCTTTCAAAGATAAGTGTCTTACTTTATGATTTCGACGCAGGAACTACGCCGGGATGTGGAAGGCATAGAAAGCCCGACTCCACAACCCGAGGATCCGGGAAGATCCCTTGATCCGGCCTCCGGAGAGGATCCGGACATAATGGTGGAACTGATTGATGGGGTGTTCCACCAGCTCAGCATAGACAATGCTCTAGTCGCCATTACGGCTGACTACCCCGGTTTATCTCTGGCTCCCCAGGTGAGTACGACCGAAGTCCTGACACCGTTAGTTTTTTAATGCTTATTTCTGACCATCGTGTACCAACGGTGCTTCCCAGGAGGTGCCTTTATGGCGGGAAGCCGAGCCCGCGGCGACTGACCAACCAGGGTCAGTGCGGCCCAGCAGGCGGAAGAGGAGTGCGGCGCGAATCGAAACATCGCTGCAAAGGTATGGCGCACCATTGTCTTTTAAGGGAAAGACTCCTGGGAGGTATATTAATGCTCATGATTCTTCCAGGAGAAAGAGCGCTCGCCGGACTGAGCCCGGAGAGGTTGCCAACCAAGCCTCCGCCAGCCAGGCTCCAACGCCCGGTCCGAAGGGGGAGGCGAGCGCAAGGCGCGAGCTGGATGCTCCTCCAACGGAGGATGCCGACAGGTTGTCCGCCACCAGGTCTGAGGTGGAGAGCGCCATGAATCACAGGCGCCGTCGGACAGTTCTTTGTGATGCGTGTTTCTCCCTAGAGGCGTTGAATGCCTTTAATGCGGGAGACGCGCACCTCTGTGCTGCTCAAGATGGTTTAACCAGAGCCACGGAGCAGTATGTAAAAGACATACGGGTGATGAATTTTAATAGTTATATATGCCAGTAGCCCCCGAGACTTAAAATAGTTAAACTAACTGATTTAAGGATCATTTGTTATGCAGGATCTTACAGATAAGAATACCCACCTGTCCCAGGAGCTTCAAGAATGCAAGGCCCAACTTGGGGCCGCACTAGCCGCTGCCGGGGGAGCCACAGAGACCCCCTCTGGTAATTCATATTTCGAAAAGAGAAGTAGTTTATGAAGTGCGGCGTGTGTGTATAGTCTGACAATAATATTGTAGAGGGTGCCGGACTAGATACGGAGAAGCAACATCTGCTGCGCCAGCTGAAGGCCGGCGAGAAGGTGCTTATGAGGGTGCAGCAGGAGAGGAACAAACTCCAAGATGCCAACACCCAGCTGGGCGAAGAACTAAAAGATGTTCGGGTCCAGCTGTCTAACTCCGTAAAGGAGAATCGGCGGCTTCGTCGCGGCATTTACAGTAAGTGCTTGAGCAAACTCTTTTGAAAAGAAGAGTTCGGCGAGGAAGTCGATTGACAGAAATGTGTCTGTAGGTGTGCTCACAGGTCGTCCGGCGGAGGAGATGCCTAGTTCCATGGGAGACCCTCTTCCCGAGCTGCTGCAACTGCACGAACGTGTTCGGCAGGCGATGAGCGGCGTCGTTCAGGCCTTATGGCCTTCCGTCTCCCTACCCGAGGGTCTTGGAGGGCTTGCTGAGAAGCTTCAGGGAGTACGGCAGCGCTTCCGTCTGTGGAAGATATCGGCCTGCCGTCAAGGCGCCAGGGAGGCCTGGGACATGGTGAAGACGCGGTACACGAAGGCTGATCCAAACCACATGGCCGAGGTCGGACCTGTGGGGCCCGATGGGAAGGAGATCCCTGTGAGCCTGATGTACGGCCAAGTAGAGTTGGCCGCGAAATATTCCCAACGGGACTGTAAATTAGACAGCCTGTTAGATGGGATTGAAGAGGAGTACAATCAGTCAGTTTGACGATGTAATTTAAAATGACATGTAAAATGCCTTCTAGCCGGATTGTAGATCATTTGTCTTTGCGGACCTTTTCGCTTCAACCTCGGGACCCAACAGTTCGGAGTGTGTCCGAATACCCTTACGGTTATACAAAAACCGGGACATGCATGGAGACAAGGCGTAGGGGTCATAAGTGCTTTATCAGACAAGTGCCCAACTAGCTATGTTATATTACATGGTTAGTAAGAAACATCTTCCAGGGAGAATAGTTCCGTTAGGGGTTCCTTTCCCTGGGAGGCATGCGCTAAAGTGCATGTCCGGACTGCGAAAAGAGCAGAAAAAGCATCTGGGGGCAGATAAATAAATAAGTAATAAATCATCTTTCAGGTCACCGACCGAATATTCCCTTAAGAATGCTAGCCTTCGGCTTCACCCAGTCTGAGGTACACATCCGGCTGACCCGGCAGTAACAATCACAGAGGTGCTCCCTTTACCTCCTAGCCAAACAATCGGGAACGTAGGGGTAAGAACAGGAGCCAGGAAGCCCAGCTTGGCCAAAACTTAAGTCATATCGATGCATATAATGGTGAGTAAAAGGTACATGCGGAAGTATGACACATGTGTTGGGCATGAAGCCCATATAAATAAGCTTCTGTTAAAGAAGCCCCCAGGTATAACGAGTGCGAGTAGCACATCAAGTGAGTGCGAACAAAGCGCAGATCAGCCCTCAAGAGGCTTGTACTGAAAGAGGGAGGAAAAAGGAGGGAAAACAAAGACAGCGAAAAAATATGAAAGGTGGACGGAGGAAGGAGACGAACTCTGAGTCCGGCGCTAGGCGTAGAATCTTCGGAGATGGGCTGCATTCCATGGGTTTGGCTCGAGTCGGTTGTTAGATGCGTTGCATAGACGGTATGCACCGCCGGTAAGGACTTGGTCGATGATGAAGGGACCTTCCCGTTTGGGCTTAAGTTTATCCTTTTTCTTGTCCGGCAGGCGTAGAACTAGCTCGCCAACATTGTAAGTTTTGGCCCGTACTTCTCTGCTTTGATATCTTCGAGCCTGCTGCTGATAGAATGCGGAACGGGATTTTGCCACGTCGCGCTCCTCCTCTAAGGCGTCCAAACTGTCCTGCCGATCCAACTCGGCTTCTCTTTCTTCATACATGCGCACGCGAGGTGAGTCATGAATTATATCGCAGGGCAAAACTAGCTCAGCGCCGTATACCATAAAAAATGGTGTGAATCCGGTAGTGCGGTTTGGCGTGGTCCGCAGCCCCCAGAGTACGGAGTCGAGCTCCTCTACCCAGTGCGTGTTAGATTCCGTGAGGGACCGCACTAATCTGGGTTTAATGCCGCTCATGATTAGACCATTTGCTCGTTCCACTTGACCGTTAGTTTGAGGGTGATCGACTGAAGCGTAGTCAAGCTTGATGCCCATGTTTTTGCACCAGAGTTTAACCTCGTCGGCCGTGAAATTCGTGCCGTCATCAGTGATGATGCTGTGGGGGATGCCAAAACGATGTACTACCCCGGATATGAAGTCTATCACAGGTCCGGATTCTACCGTTTTAACCGGCTTTGCCTCTATCCATTTGGTGAATTTGTCCACCATGACCAATAAGTATTTTTGCTTGTGGGTTCCCCCTTTAAGGGGTCCAACCATGTCAAGCCCCCAGACCGCGAACGGCCAAGTGATGGGTATAGTTTTGAGGGCGGTGGGTGGCATGTGGCTTTGATTAGCAAAGAGCTGGCAACCGACGCATCGTTGGACTAAGTCCTGAGCATCTGTCCGGGCTGTCGGCCAATAAAATCCTGTACGGAAGGCCTTGCCTACAAGGGCCCGGGCTGCGGGGTGGTGCCCGCCGAGTCCGGCGTGAATTTCAGCCAGGAGATTTCTCCCTTCCTCTTCGGAGATACACCTTCGAAGGACTCCGGTTGTGCTTTTCTTATAAAGTTCTCCCTCATGGACCTTGTAGGCTTTAGATCGCCGAACTATGCAGCGGGCCTCATTTTGGTCTTCGGGAAGTTCCTGCCTGATTAAGTAGGCTAGGAATGGTTCCGTCCACGGGGCAATTACTGCCATTATTTCGTAGGCTGAAGGTGTTATTTCATTGGCTGAGCCACCGATTGTGTCAGAATGTTCTGTGTTGGGTGGTGCAGTTGGTTCCGGGTTGTTATTTCCGGACTCCTCTTCCCATAATACGGATGGCTTAAAGAGCCGCTCCAGGAAGATGTTTGGAGGGACGGCATCGCGTTTTGCACCGATGCGTGCCAACACGTCTGCTGCCTGGTTATTATCCCGGGCTACATGGTGGAATTCGAGTCCTTCGAACCGAGCTGACATTTTTAGGACGGCGTTACGGTAGGCTGCCATTTTCGAATCCTTGGCGTCAAAGTCTCCATTTACTTGGGATATTGCGAGGTTTGAATCCCCGCGCACCTCTAGGCGTTGAATACCCATGGAGATTGCCATCCGGAGACCATGTAGAAGGGCCTCGTATTCGGCTGCATTGTTGGAGTCCATGTACATTATTTGAAGTACGTATTGGACTGTATCTCCGGTTGGGGACGTCAAGACGATGCCAGCCCCCAAGCCAGCCAACATTTTGGAGCCGTCGAAATGCATGATCCAATTGGAGTATGCGTCGTACTCTTTAGGGAGTTCGGCTTCGGTCCATTCGGCGATGAAGTCAGCCAAAACTTGCGACTTTATAGCTCGCCGTGGTTTGTAGGTTATGTCAAATGGTAAGAGCTCAATGGCCCATTTTGCAATCCTGCCCGTCGCGTCGCGATTGTTTATAATATCGTTGAGAGGTACTTCGGAGGCCACCGTTATGGAACACTCTTGAAAGTAGTGTCGCAGCTTCCGGTATGCCATGAACACCGCATACGCTATCTTTTGATAATGTGGGTATCGGGACTTGCATGGAGTTAAGACAGTGGATACGTAGTACACTGGTTTTTGAAGAGGGAATTTGTGCCCTTCTATTTCTCGTTCGACGATGAGTACGGCGCTGACAACTTGATGTGTTGCCGTGATATATAATAACATAGGTTCGCCCAGGTTGGGCGCGGCCAGGACTGGATTTGTTGCCAATATGGCATTAATTTCTTCGAGTCCGGTCGTGGCAGCATCCGTCCATTCAAAGTGTTCGGTGCACCGGAGGAGGCGATAGAAGGGCAGCGCCTTTTCTCCCAAACGGGAGATGAAGCGGCTTAGAGACTCCATGCATCCAGTTAGTTTTTGTATTTGTTTGAGGTCTTTTGGGATATCCAATTGTGACAGAGCTCGGATCTTGGCTGGGTTTGCTTCAATTCCTCTACCGGATACAATGAAGCCCAAGAGCTTTCCGGCTGGTACGCCGAAAACACATTTTTCCGGGTTGAGCTTAATGTCGTATGCTCGGAGGTTGTCGAATGTAAGCCTCAAATTGTCTACTAGAGTTTCGACATGTTTGGTCTTAACGACCACATCGTCTACGTATGCCTCCACTGTTTTGCCTATCTAGGTAGCCAGACATGTCTGAATCATGCGCTGATATGTTGCGCCGGCGTTTTTGAGTCTGAAGGGCATCGTGTTGAAGCAGAATGGTCCATATGGAGTAATGAATGCCGTTGCGGCCTGATCTTTTTCCGCCATCTTGATTTGATGGTATCCGGAGTATGCGTCGAGGAAGCACAATGAATCGTGCCCTGCGGTAGCATCGATGATTTGGTCGATGCGGGGGAGGGGGAAAGGATCCTTTGGATAGGCCTTGTTAAGGTCTTTGAAATCGACACAAAGGCGCCATGATTTGTCCTTTTTTGGTACCATTACCAGGTTTTCTAGCCAGTCCGGATGTTTTATATCTCTGACGAATCCGGCTTCTAGGAGTTTGGCTAGCTCCTCTCCCATTGCGTGTCTATTGGGTTCGGAAAATCGCCGAAGAGCCTGTTTGACTGGCTTGAATCCTTTTAGGATATTTAGGCTGTGTTCTGCCAGCCTGCGTGGGATTCCTGGCATATCTGAAGGGTGCCAGGAAAAAATGTCCCAATTTTCCCGAAGGAATTCTCGTAGTGCGGCTTCTACATCAGGGTTTAATTGTGCCCCAATGGAGGCCGTCTTTGTGGAGTCCATTGGATGGACCTGGAATTTGACTATTTCGTCTGCTGGTTTAAAAGAGGTGGATTTAGACCTCTTATCGAGTATCACATCGTCCCTATCCACTGTGGAGTTCCTCTGCCGCTAGGGCTCCGGATAATGCCTCTAGGGCCAGTGCGGCTGTCTTATTTTCAGCGTGGAGTGCTATATCTGGATCACTCACAAGAGTGATGATTCCATTGGGCCCGGGCATTTTAAGCTTCATGTACCCGTAATGGAGTATAGCTTGGAAGATTGTGAATGCCTCTCGCCCTAACAAGGCGTGATATCCGCTGCCGAACGGGGCCACTTGGAATGTGACTTCCTCGGACCTGTAATTGTCCGGTGAGCCGAACACTACATCTAGTGTGATTTTTCCTGTGCAGCGTACTTCCCGACTAGGGATTATTCCTCTAAAGGTTGTGCTGCTTCGCTCAATGCGGCTCCAGTTAATTTCCATTTTTTGGAGGGTTTCCTCGTAGATGAGGTTTAATCCGCTGCCGCCATCCATGAGTACCTTGGTAAGACGAAAGTCGTCCACTATCAGACTGAGGACCAATGCGGCTGGTGCTCGGGCTGTTCGGAATTTAGGTTCGTTGCTAGCATTGAAGGTGATAGCCGTGTCGCTCCATGGATTTGTTGTTGCTACTTGGTAGACTTCGGCGAGGCTGCGGATTGTTCGTTTCCGCATGTTATTTGATGCGAAAGTCTCGAAGACTGTTAATACCGTACTGGTACTGTTGGGCTGGTTACCCGGGGCTAGAAAGCCTTCGCCACTTTTGGCCACCTGCCGTAGTATCCAACATGCTTGAAGGCTATGTGTTGGAGTGGCGCCTTCTGTACTATGGATTTTACAGGGTCCGTTGAGCCATCCCTCCAGTACGGTTTCGTGCCCTTTAGGGGTTTTTTGCTTTTTGGTTTTTAACCCAGGTGCTTGAGTATGACGCACCCTTTTATTTCGAACTAGGGTTGTGTTCAGGGCCGGATTGTCCCAAAACCTGGTTTCGGTTTTCCAGGCACTCTCCATCGCACAGTATTTTTGTACTATGGTCGCTAGGTCGGCGAAGCGTGTAACTTTGCGACGACTTATGGCGTTCATGATTCCCTTATCCGTGTAATTGTTGCAGAAAATTGAGATTGCGCTTTCCTCACGGCAGTCCTTTATCCTGTCCATAACCAGGAGGAATCTGGCCCAGTAATGATGTACTGTTTCATTGGTCTCTTGCCGTATTTGATATAGATCGCTTATGTTTGGGTGGGCGGGCGGAATTAAATTCGGAACCTCGCCCCATCTGAGGCTCAAAGGCCGAGAAGTTTCCGGATTTGGAAGCTTGGATTGCTGGATGTTGTCCAACAAATCTGGTCCGATGCCTGACTTTAGGTTCAGTACTTGATTGACGTCTGTCCCTCCGCGGGAATCCGGCATGGAGGGATCGGGAATCCGGACATAACTGGTCTTTAACATAGAAGAAGAGTCGCCGCGTTGTTCTTCTATCACAACAACGTGGTGGGTAGCCTGGGGAGAGTTAATTTCTCTCTGATCGGTTTTAAGCCCAATCTGATCATAGTCTGTGGCGACTCCCAGCGCGGCGATGCGATCCAGGAGCCCATTTACAGAGGAGAGCTCCATCGGGTCTAGCTGCTCGGCGAATTCCGAGTTGACGTGAAGATCGCTTTTGATGACCTGAGAGGTCATTGTCGGAGCAGTGGCCGAACAGAAGGTCATAAGAAAACCGCCTAGCCGGATAGTTTGGCCGGTGGCCAAAGCTCCCTTGACGACGGCGCCGTCTTTAAAGACGGGAAAAGGCATCCCTCCTGATTGCGACGGCACAGAGGAACTCTCAATGAAAGCACCAATGTCGGTGTCAAAACCGGCGGATCTCGGGTAGGGGGTCCCGAACTATGCGTCTAGGCGGATGGTAACAGGAGACAAGGGACACGATGTTTTACCCAGGTTCGGGCCCTCTTGATGGAGGTAAAACCCTACGTCCTGCTTGATTGATATTGATGATGTGGGTATTACAAGAGTAGATCTACCACGAGATCAAGGAGGCTAAACCCTAGAAGCTAGCCTATGGTATGATTGTTGTTCGTCCTATGGACTAAAGCCATCCGATTTATATAGACACCGGAGAGGGCTAGGGTTACACAGAGTCGGTTATAATGGTAGGAGATCTACATATCCGTATCGCCAAGCTTGCCTTCCACGCCAAGGAAAGTCCCATCCGGACACGGGACGAAGTCTTCAATCTTGTATCTTCATAGTCTTGGAGTTCGGCCGATGATGATAGTTCGGCTATCCGGACACCCCCTAATCCAGGACTCCCTCAGTGGGCACGCCCCCCCATCCTTGTGGGCCCCTCGTGGCTCAACCGACCTACTTCTTCCTCCTATATATATCCACGTACCCTGAAACCATCCAGGAGCACCACGAAAAACTATTTCCACCGCCGCAACCTTCTGTATCCGCGAGATCCCATCTTGGAGCCTTCGTCGGTGCTCCGCCGGAGGGGGAATGGGCCTCTCCATCATCAGCAAGGCCTCTCCGATGAGTTGTGAGTAGTTTACCGCAGACCTTCGGGTCCATAGTTATTAGCTAGATGGCTTTTCTCTCTCTTTGAATCTCAATACAAAGTTCTCCTCAATCTTCTTGGAGATCTATTCGATGTAACTCTTTTTGCGGTGTGTTTGTCGAGATCCGATGAATTGTGGGTTTATGATCAAGTTTATCTATGAGAAATATTTGAATCTCCTCTGAATTCTTTTATGTATGATTGGTTATCTTTGCAAGTCTCTTTGAATTATCAGTTTGGTTTGGCCTACTAGATTGACCTTTCTTGCAATGGGAGAAGTGCTTAGCTTTGGGTTCAATCTTGCGGTGTCCTTTCCCAGTGACAGCAGGGGCAGCAAGGCACGTATTGTATTGTTGCCATCGAGGATAAAAATATGGGGTTTATATCATATTGCTTGAGTTTATCCCTCTACATCATGTCATCTTGCTTAATGCGTTACTTTGTTCTTATGAACTTAATACTCTAGATGCAGGCAGGAGTCGGTCGATGTGTGGAGTAATAGTAGTAGATGCAGGCAGGAGTCGGTCTACTTGTTGCGGACGTGATGCCTATATACATGATCATGCCTAGATATTCTCATAACTATGCACTTTTCTATCAATTGCTCGACAGTAATTGGTTTACCCACCGTAATACTTATGCTATCTTGAGAGAAGCCACTAGTGAAACCTATGGCGTCGGGTCTATTCTCTATCATATAAGTTTCCAATCTACTTTATTTTGCAATCTTTACTTTTCAATCTATATCATGAAAATACCAAAAATATTTATCTTATCATATTATCTCTATCCGATCTCACTTTCGCAAGTGGCCGTGAAGGGATTGACGACCCCTTTATCGCGTTGGTTGCGAGGTTCCTATTTGTTTGTGTAGGTATGAGGGACTTGTGTGGAGTCTCCTACTGGATTGATACCTTGGTTCTCAAAAACTGAGGGAAATACTTACGCTACTTTGCTGCATCACCCTTTCTTCTTCAAGGGAAAAACCAACGCATGCTCAAGAGGTAGCAAGAAGGATTTCTGGCGCCGTTGTCGGGGAGATCTTCGCTCAAGTCAAGACATACCAAGTACCCATCACAAACTCATCTCCCTCGCATTACATTATTTGTCATTTGCCTCTCGTTTTCCTCTCCCCCAGTTCACCCTTGCCGTTTTATTTGCCCTCGCTTTTTTGCTCGCCTCTTTTTCGCTCGCCTCTTGTGTACTGATGTGTTAGTTTGTTTATCTCGTTATCATGTCTAGTCCTCCTGTCATCATTAATACTCCCGATCATGAAGTTCTTAATTTTAAACAAAGAGAGGGAGAAAATCTAAAAGATGCTTGGCATAGAATTTGCAATGCTCAAAATAGATCTACTAGGAAGCAATCTACTTCTGTTCTTCTTCGCAATTTTTATGTAGGCATTACTCCTTGGAATAGATTGGCCATACTTTTGATGCTTATAATTTCATGACAGATTTGTTCGGCCCACCACCTCTTTTGGTTAACGGAACTACTTTAACTTTAGAACATGTGATGGAAAGGCTTGAAATTATTGAAAATAAAGTTGCAACTGTCGAGTTAATTGAAAATTTGGATAAAAAGATCCACAACCAAATCACTCAATATGGATCTAAGGTTGGAGTTGCTTTGAAAAATCTTAAGGAAAAGGAACCTATAGTTAATGAAAGGATAGATCAAGATTCTACAAGAATCAGTAAACTTGAGGATATTATTACTAATCTAGGGTCTGCCTTTTCATCCCTGAAAAATGCTCCAACTCCTCCTACAAAAATTGCCAAATTAATGTATGTTCCCAAAATTAAAGGCGAATCTTCGAGTAAGGAAAATGCGGATCTCAAATCAATAAGTGTTCATTCCAACTTCTTTGCTCTTATTAAGGAACCTTTTGCTACAAATGAATATCTTGATTTCTTGCCTAAGAGTTTAATCATTACTAAAAATAAAGAAACTCCTTAGGGTTATAAGTGTTCTATTGAATAATTAAATACCAAAGATGGCAATACTTAGATCTATCCTCGCTTTTATGCCTAGCTAGGGGCGTTAAACGATAGCGCTTTTTGGGAGGCAACCCAATTTTATTTTTGTTCCTTGCTTTTTGCTCCTGTTTAGTAATAAATAATTCATCTAGCCTATGGTTATATGTTGTTTTATGTTTTAATTAGTGTTTGTGCCAAGTAGAACCTATAGGATCATCTTGGGTGAAAGTTAATTTGATTCTGCTGAAAAACAGAAACTTTTGCGCTCACAAGAAAAAATCTAATAAATCACAGAAACGTGCTTTTGAGTTGATTCTTTTTTAACTAGATCAATAGACAAATTGACTAGGACTTCCTATTTTGGTAGGAGTTTTAGGGTTCCATAAATATTCGAAAGTTACAGATTTCTACAGACTGTTCTGTTTTTGACAGATTCTGTTTTTCGTGTGTTGTTTGCTTATTTTAATGAATCTATGGCTAGTATCGGGTGGTATGAACCATAGAAAAGTTGGAATACAGTAGGTTTAACACCAATATAAATAAAGAATGAGTTCATTACAGTACCTTAAGTGGTGGTTTTTCTTTCTTGCACTAACGGAGCTCATGAGATTTCCTGTTGAGTTTTGTGTTGTGAAGTTTTCAAGTTTTGGGTAAATATTTGATGGACTATGGAATAAGGAGTGGCATAAGCCTAAGCTTGGGGATTCCCATGGCGCCCCAATATAATTCAAGGACAACCAAAAGCCTAAGCTTGGGGATGCCCTGGAAGGCATCCCCTCTTTCGTCTTCGTCTATCGGTAACTTTACTTGGAGCTATATTTTTATTTACCACATGATATGTGTTTTGCTTGGAGCGTCTTGTATGATATGAGTCTTTGTTTTCTAGTTTACCACAATCATCCTTGATGTACACACCTTTTGGGAGAGACACTCATGATTCAGAATTTATTAGAATACTCTATGTGCTTCAGTTATATCTTTTGAGCTAGATAGTTTTGCTCTATGTGCTTCACTTATACTTTTTAGAGCATGGCGGTGGCTTGATTTTGTAGAAATTGTTGATATCTCATGCTTCACTTATATTATTTTGAGAGTCTTTTAGAACAGCATGGTATTTGCTATGGTTATAAAATTGGTCCTAGAATGATGAGCATCCAAGTTGGGTATCATAAAAACTATCATATGAAGCGAATTCGATGCTATGATCAATTTGATGCTTGATAATTGTTTTGAGATATAAAGGTGGTAATATTAGAGACATGCTAGTGGAGTAATTGTGAATTTGAGGAATACTTGTGTTGAAGTTGGCAAGTCCCTTAGCATGCACGTATGGTAAAAGTTGTGTAACAAATTTATTGCATGGGGTGCTCTTTTGATTGCCTTCCTTATGTGTGGAGGTCGGGGGCGCGCGATGGTTAACTCATACCAACCTCCCCCCTAGGAGCATGCGTAGTAGTACTTTGCTTCAAGGGCTAATAAAACTTTTGCAATAAGTATATGAGTTCTTTATGACTATTGTGAGTCCATGGATTATACGCAGTCTTACCCTTCCATCATTGCTAGCCTCTTCGGTACCGTGCATTGCCCTTTCTCACCTTGAGAGTTGGTGCAAACTTTGTCGGTGCATCCAAACCCCGTGATATGATACGCTCTATCACACATAAACCTATTTATATCTTCCTCAAAACAGCCACCATACCTACCTATTATGGCATTTCCATAGCCATTCCAAGATATATTGCCATGCAACTTTTCACCGTTCTGTTTATCATGACATGTATCATCATTATCATATTGCCTTGCATGATCATGTAGTTGACATTGTATTTGTGGCAAAGCCACCGTGCATAATTTTTCATACATGTCACTCTTGAGTCATTGCCCATCCCGGTACACCGCCGGAGGCATTCATATAGAGTCATATCTTGTTCTAGTTTCGAGTTGTAATTCATGAGTTGTAAATAAATAGAAGTGTGATGATTAGCATTATTAGAGCATTGTCCCTTATAAAAAAAGAAAGGCCAAAAAATAGAAAGGCCAAAAGAAAGGCCCCCAAAAAAGAAGAAAATAAAAGGGGGGGGGCAACGTTACTATCCTTTTCCACACTTGTGCTTTAAAGTAGCACCATGTTCTTCATATAGAGAGTCTCTTATGTTTTCACTTTCATATACTAGTGGGAATTTTTCATTATAGAACTTGGCTTGTATATTGCAACGATGGGCTTCCTCAAAATGCCCTAGGTCTTCGTGAGCAAGCAAGTTGGATGCACATCCACTTAGTTTCTTTTGTTGAGATTTCATACATTTATAGGTCTAGTGCATCCGTTGCATGTCAATCCCTACTCCTCATGTTGACGTCAATTGATGGGCATCTCCATAGCCCGTTGATTAGCCTCGTCAATGTGAGACTTTCTCTTTTTTTGTCTTCTCCACACAACCTCCATCATCATATTCTATTCCACCCATAGTGCTATATCCATGGCTCACGCACATGTATTGCGTGAGTTGAAAAAAGGCTGAAGCGCGTTAAAAAGTATGAACCAATTTCTTGGCTGAAACCGGGGTTAATCTTGATGGGAGTATTTTGTGTGATGAAAATGAAACATAGCCTAACTATATGGTTTTGTAGGGATGAACTTTCTTTAGCCATGTTATTTTGAGAAGACATGATTGCTTAGTTAGTATGATTGAAGTATTACTATTTCTTATGTCAATATGAACTTTTATTTTGAACCATTTGGATCCGAACATTCATGCCACAATTAAGAAAATTACATTGAGAAATATGCTAGGTAGCATTCACATCAAAAATTCTGTTTTTATCATTTACCTACTCGAGGACGAGTAGGAATTAAGCTTGGGGATGCTTGATACGTCTCCAACGTATCTATAATTTTTGATTGTTCCATGCTATTATATTACCCGTTTTGGATGTTTATGTTCTTTACTATACATTTTTATATCATTTTTGGGACTAACCTACTAACCGGAGGCCCAGCCCGAATTGCTGTTTTTTTTGCCTATTTTAGTGTTTCGCAGAAAAGGAATATCAAACGGAGTCCAAATGGAATGAAACCTTCGGGAGCGATCTTTTTGGAACAAACACAATCCAGGAGACTTGGAGTGGACGTCAAGCAGCAAACAAGGCGGCCACGAGGGTGCCCGGCGCGCCCCCACCCTCGTGGGCCCCTCGTGGCTCAACCGACCTACTTCTTCCTATAATATATATATATATCCACGTACTCTGAAACCATCCAGGAGCACCACGAAAAACTATTTCGACTGCCGCAACCTTCTGTATCCGCGAGATTCCATCTTGGAGCCTTCGCCGGTGCTCTGCCGGAGGGGGAATCATCCATGGAGGGCCTCTCCATCATCACCAAGGCATCTCCGATGAGTTGTGAGTAGTTTACCACAAACCTTCGGGTCCATAGTTATTAGCTAGATGGCTTCTTCTCTCTCTTTGAATCTCAATACAAAGTTCTCCTCGATCTTCTTTGAGATCTATTCGATGTAACTCTTTTTGCAGTGTGTTTGTCGAGATCCGATGAATTGTGGGTTTATGGTCAAGTTTATCTATGAGAAATATTTGAATCTCCTCTGAATTCTTTTATGTATGATTGGTTATCTTTGCAAGTCTCTTCGAATTATCAGTTTGGTTTGGCCTACTAGATTGATCTTTCTTGCAATGGGAGAAGTGCTTAGCTTTGGGTTCAATCTTGCGGTGTCCTTTTCCAGTGACAGCAGGGGCAGCAAGGCACATATTGTATTGTTGCCATCGAGGATAAAAAGATGGGGTTTATATCATATTGCTTGAATTTATCCCTCTACATCATGTCATCTTTCTTAATGCATTACTCTGTTCTTATGAACTTAATATTCTAGATGCAGGCAGGAGTCGGTCGATGTATGAAGTAATAGTAGTAGATGCAGGCAGGAGTCGGTCTACTTGTTGTGGACGTGATGCCTATATACATGATCATGCCTAGATATTCTCATAACTATGCACTTTTCTATCAATTGCTCGATAGTAATTTGTTCGCCCACCGTAATACTTATGCTATCTTGAGAGAAGCCACTAGTGAAACCTATGGCCCCCGGGTCTATTCTCTATCATATAAGTTTCCAATCTACTTTGTTTTGCAATCTTTACTTTTCAATCTATATCATAAAAACACCAAAAATATTTATCTTATAATATTATCTCTATCAGATCTCACTTTCGCAAGTGGCCGTGAAGGGATTGACAACCCCTTTATCACGTTGGTTGCGAGGTTCTTGTTTGTTTGTGTAGGTACGAGGGACTTGCGTGGAGTCTCCTACTGGATTGATACCTTGGTTATCAAAAACTGAGGGAAATACTTACGCTACTTTGCTGCACCACCCTTTCCTCTTCAAGGGAAAAACCAACGCATGCTCAAGAGGTAGCATCTACACTCACAAACATATTAGTCCCTTAACCTATAAGTCTTCAATACACCAAAATCACTAAGGGGCACTAGATGCACTTACAATCTCCCCCTTTTTGGTGATTGATAACAAATAGGTTAAGTTTTCAACAGGGATAAACATATCAATTGAAAGTTCTCAATATTGAGGAATTTGATTGCAAGATATAGAAGAACCCCCCCCCCCATGAAGATGTGCATATGTGGGGAATGTGCTTTCAAAAAGCAATGCACATTGAAGAATACAATCATGGAGATCTCCCCCTATATCTTGTAATTCATACATGCATTTAACATATCATATGAAGAATTTGAAATGCATGATGAAATATGGTGTCTGACGAAATTCAACTTGTGTGAATTAAGTACTTGAGGAATTAAGCATGCAGAAAGTAGATCAAAAGTATCAGACCACCATAGGACTTAATTTTGCAACTCGATCCAACAATACTCAGAAGAACGAGAGTTGTAACTTAGCAAAAAAATGCCCATATATATACACCAACTTGAAGACTAACTCAAATTTCTCCCCCTTTGTCATCAGATGACCAAAAGGGACGAAAAGTGAGGACTAACGCCCCTGAAGAATATCATCATGGTCGTCGGTTGTAGTAGGGCCTGCCGTAGTGTCGTCCAAATCTTCAGCTTCGCCCGTCTCGCGTGATGAAGAATATGAGTTGACGACCAGCTGAGGAACTTTGACCTTCTTGAATTTCTTCGAAGATGGCTGAGACCAGACAAAGTCCTGTTGAAAGTCCATCTCCTTGAGTTCATCGGCAGTGTAGATATGTGAAAGAATAGCCCAGGTGCGGTCGAAGGCTTGATGCAGATAATAGTGATTCTTCTTCACAGAGTTTTGAGTGATAATCATGTTCTGAAGAATTGCACCAAACTGACGCTTGACCCACTTGTGATTTATATCCACCTTCTGATGAAGACTTAAGAGCAGCTCACGACCAGTCATCACTCGTGGAGCAGTGGCCTGAGGATTTTGCTTTGAAGCATTTGCAGCAGTGTCATGAGTGGCAAAGTCATCATTTGTAGAGTAGGATGCTGCCTTTCGAAATTGTACATCCAAAGGATGAGTGCCTTCATGAATAATTGCAGCCTTGCCCTTCTCATCAGCTGAGAAAATAGTCCGTTTGAGGACTTCAATCAGTAGCAAATAGCTGAGATGATTCTGAAAGTCAGCCTTGTAGTGAATTGAAGTCTTTGATCTGATGCATTTCATGATCCAGGGAGCGTAAGGCTTCAACTCAAAGGGAGACAAAGCAGCATTGGCCAAAGTCCTCATGAAGAAATCATGATAGTTGATTGGAATACCATGCATGATGTTGAAAAGCAAGTTCTCCATGATGCCCACAACCTCTTCTTCTTCAGAGTTGTGGCCCTTAATTGGACTAAGGGTTTTGTCCAGAATGCAATAGACAGTCCTTGGCACATATAGAAAATCCTTGACAAGGAAATTTGTCCTTGGAGCTTGGCCAGCCTTAAAAGGCTTCATCAGCACTTGCATCAGATGATTATGCAGTTTAGGTTCTTCATAGAGCTTTAGTGCTCCTTCAGTGGGCAGACTGACTGGGACGACATGAAGCAATTCAAAGGCCGGAGCTTTGTGATGAGTATTTTCAGTCATCCAGTCCAGAACCCATGAATTCACATCATCAACATTTCCTGTCAGATGGAAAGTGGCATAGAACTGAAGAATTAGCTCTTCATTCTAGTCGCAGATGTCGATGCAGAAATTGAGCAGACCAGCACCATGAAGAACACTGAGGATTGGGGTAAAACATGGAAGGGACTCCATATCCACATGAGGAAGATGCTCATGGTCAAACACTTTATCCTTGTCAAACAACAGCGAGGAATAGAAGTTCATTTGAGAAGCAGTCCAGAAGCGCTTGCGGCAAAGGCTAGTAGAGTCATATGGATTGAAATCTGGGAAGAAATGATGCTTAGCAAAGAATTCATCAGCCTTGAACTTCTGCTTCTTGGAGTGAGGATTTTGTGGCTTGGGCTGAAGATTTGCAGTGGAAGTCTTCACAGCCGCTTCAAGCACAGCCTCTGGAGCCTCAGGCTAAGGAATCTCAGGAGCAGTTTCTTCTACTGTCTTCTTTTCCATTTCATCAGCACTAGTGGTTGTACCTTCTTCGGGGATGGAGTGAAGTGAAGCTTGATCTTGATCAGAACCCGAGTGAATTACTTCAGTGTCCATTGGGGACTAACAAATTTGCTGCAGAGGAGTGAACAGAGGAGAATTGGGATAATGACTTCCCCAATAATCGTCATTCATCACTGGAGTTGTAGACCCGATGTCCACATCCTCTTCTTCAGCTTCAACTTCTTCAACACCGGTCTCTTCAGCAGTGAACTGAGGCAGCGGCGATGATTCCTATAGCGGTGCAGGGATAGCATCCACTTCAATTTCATCATCCAACTGCTCTGACGAAGCAGCATATGGATTTTCTTCATCAGTGCCATCAGTGATGACATATTCTTCACCAAAAGGGACAATTTCCTTTGATGGCATGACAATCAGCGGAACAACATCAATATGATTCTCGAAAGAGCTTACCAAAGTCTTCACTTTCTTCGGAGCTGAAGACTCTGAGGTGTCTGATGCTTTCCTCTTCTTTGTTGCTGCCCTTTCGGCAGCCTTGGTTTTCTTCGCTTCTGATGCAGAGGGAAGGAGAGTGATTTTCATCTGTGAAGACTTGGTAGGGGAGTAGATGAAAGAGGCACAATTTCTTCAGGCACAACTGTTTCAGTTGCCCTGGCAGGTTCAGATTCTTCAGTCGCAGCGGCAGATTCTTCGGCTGGCCTGGATTGATCTCCAGGCGCAACATTGGTGGTCGCCCTCGCAGTATCATCAGGAGCTGGAATAGCATCATCATCCCTGGCACTCTCAGTTTCTTCAGCGGCCTGAGTTTCATCAGTGGTGCTGGCATGTTCTTCAGTGGGCTGAGCAGATGCTTCACCCTGAGGAATTTCTTGTTGCGCTCCAGCAGCAACATTGGGCTTTAGGCCTTTTGCCAGCTTGACGAATCTAACTTTGGATCCTAGCCAATCAGCTTTATACACGTCAAATTCATCACTGAGAGCTTTGATTTCAGACTGAATAGTCACAAGTTCTTCAGTGGTCATTTTAGGACATTTTTCTTCAGATAATTCTCCTTCTTGTACTGAGCTTTCTTCACTGATCTAGCCTTCTCAAACTTCCACTTTTCTTCAGCAATGAAAGCAGTCAACATGTGACTTTGTCCTGGTGTGAGGTTCAGATCAGGAAGGGGTGTGTTGGGATCTTTATGCCAAAGATCAATGTAATCAAGGATCTTCTTTGGATCCAGCAAGAGTGGCACATCACTACCTTTGTCACTAGCGGCCCGGTTTTGTCGGTCTCTGATGATTTCTGCCAATTCTTCATCATCAACTTCATCTTCAGACGATGGAACTTCAAAGGCGACCCGCTTCTTGTGAGGACTTGGTCTTGTGATGCATCCAGCAATGACCTTTTTCTTCATCATCTAAAGTTGAGCTGAGGAACTTGCTGAAGCTCCTGAAGCAATTGAAAAACATGTAGTCCTTGGCACGTGGCAAGATGCACTAGTGCTGAGGACTTTGCAGGTGCAGCTAAGGGCTTTGCTTGAGCTGGTGGCCCTGAGGGATTTGAGGAGCTGGGCCATGAGGGTATAGCAGAAGAAGATGGCTTCACAGCTGATTTCTTCTTCATAGCCTTCTTGGGATGACTAGCAGAGGCTTCAGCAGCAGCAACAGAATCTTTGTTGAATTTCTTCACTGCCTCCTTTGCTACTTTAGCCAATTTCCTTTGGCGCTTGGCCCATTCCTTTGGAAATTCCTCACCTCTTCTGATGCCAGAGGGATCAGCTTCTTGGCCTGGTGCCAATGGAGGTCTTGGACATGGAGGATTTACTACGAATTTCTTCATGTACTTAGGAGTGACATAGCAGTATACCCTCCATTCCCGTGCCCATCTGCGTTCAATCCGCTGAATGCGCACCTTGCGCTGATTTTTATTTTCCTTGCCATGAATTGCCTCATCAGGAGTGCAATATTCTGCATAGATATCTTTAGGGATTTCAAATGCAGTGTTAGTTTTAGGCCTCTTGCCTCCCTTCTCAGGATGCTTTTCTTCAGCCATTTTCTTCAGCTGAGGATTTTGAACATTAGATGTCTCTGAGGAAGTATGCAGTTTTTCTTCGAGTAATGCTGCAAATGAGTTAAGTTGATTAGAACATAGAGATTCAGCAGCAGACATGTGTACCTATGAACATAGTATAGGTGCAAAGAATTTGAAGGGGTCATATGCGTTCTCAGAATTTGTTTTTAAAGGGCATCAAGTTTTGAGGAATTTGATCAGGGAAGTCTTGAGGAATATCACTAAGAGTTCTTGTCTTAGGTTCCAGAGTTGTATAGATTGGAAATCCACACAGTTAAGGAATCATGAAGAAAAGTACATCTTATAGAGATAGATCAAGAACAGATGCAACTATTGTTTAAGAATATGAAAATTGAAGAATAAACACCTTTTGAAGATTTTGTGTCAATCATCAGAATCAACAAGGGAAGAAAAAGCGAGTTTTATTTACCCTTGACGAAGAACACGACGAACTATGAGATGAACTGTGGAAGTTCGTCCGTTCAGATCATCGATGCCCTAACTTGGTGGAGGAAGACAGCTACGGCGGCGGCGGAGGTGAAGATTTCCACGGTCGGTGCGAGTATGACGGTGACGAGGTCGAGGCAGCTAAGCTCTTCCTCACCGACGACGATGGAGATTAGCGGTGACGCTAGGTCAAAGAGCTCGAGCGGAGGAGAGAGAGGTCGAGCGGAGTAAATGAGCTGAGGTGAAAGGGGAGGGGTATTTATAACAAAGTGAAAAACCGTTCGTCCGAGGAATTTAGATGAATGTGCCCCTGACCCTTGCTATCCTAGCGACATGTGTCACCCACATACCGAGAGGTGGAGATCGTGTGAGATCGTGGGTGAGTTTGTTTAATCCGGTCGTGGGATGCGGAAGGATTTGAGCAGAAAAAGGCGGAAAATTAGATATGCAATTTTTTAATGTTTTGTTCGCAAATTCTTTAGCTGTCAAGGACACAGTGAGGATTTTGAATGGGTTTCAAATAGAATGCACATGAATAATTTGTGAACAGACTAGGTTGATTTTAGCATAGAGGGGGAACGGGTCCGATCACATTCACTTAGATGAAAAAGCAACTTGAAGAATTAGCTATAAGTGAATGTTGTAGAGGACATGAAAAACTCATAATATATATATCAATGAAGAACAACATCGGAAAGACTGAAGAAATTGCAAATCCGAAGAACCTGCAAAATTCAAATCGAAGATTTTCAACTTTGGATGATTTCAGACACCTCGTACAATTGTCGTAGGGTTCTGAGAATCAAATTCTTCATTAATTTCTTCACACTTAGAGGGTTAGTCTTCATTGATTGAAGAAAAACATTACTTTGTGTGTTGCACATCTAAGTCATCAATTTTGCATAAGTGTTAGGATGTGTGTCCTTTTCAAAGAACATTCAAAGATTTTAAGATATTTAGCTCACACCGCAACTTGGTAAATATCTTCTCATCCAAGGGCTTTGTGAAGACATCAGCCAGCTGATCTTCACTATTCGCATGGTCGATGGAGATGTCGCCCTTCAACACATGGTCACGAAGAAAATGATGATGAATCTGGATGTGCTTTGTCTTCGAGTGCTAAACTAGGTTGTGAGAAATCTTGATAGCACTCTCATTGTCGCAGTAGAGTGGCACATTCTTCACATTGATTCCATAGTCATTGAGGGTTTACTTCATTCATAGCAATTGAGCACAGCAAGATCTAGCAGCAATGTACTCAGCTTCAGCGGTAGAGAGTGATATGCAGTTTTGCTTCTTCAATGACCAACATACCAAGGAACGTCCGAGGAAATGAATGTGCCTGATGTTGATTTGTGGTCCACCCGATCACCATCATAGTCAGAGTCAGAATATCCAATGATATCAAAGGAAGAGCCCTTGGGATACCATAATCCAAGTGTTGGAGTGTGAGCTAGATATCGAAGAATATGCTTCACAGCCTTATGGTGTGATTCCTTCGGTGTAGTTTGAAATCGGGCACACATGCAAACGCTAAGCATAATATCCGGCCTACATGCACATAGATACAATAAAGAGCCAATCATGGAGCGGTATACCTTTTGATCATAGTCTTTACCATTTTCATCGGTCCATAGATGGCCATTTGTGGGCATAGGGATTTTGACGCCTTTGCAATCTTGCATGCCGAATTTCCTCAACACATCCTTGAGGTATTTCTCCTGGGATATGAATATGCCATTGTGTTGTTGACGAATTTGAAGACCTAAGAAGAATTTCAACTCTCCCATCATGGACATTTGGTATTCCTCACTCATCATATAGGCAAATTCGTCATTGTAACATTGGTTAGTACGGCCAAAGATAATATCATCAACATGTATTTGGCACATGAATAATTGATCATCATATGCTTTGGTGAAAAGAGTTGGGTCAAGTGAACCGGGTTTGAAGCCTTTCTTCATGAGGAATTCCTTCAGTGTATCATACCATGCCCGAGGTGCTTGCTTGAGGCCATAGAGGGCCTTGTTGAGTCTATAGACGTGATCTGGAAATTTTGGATCCTCAAAACCTGGTGGTTGAGCAACATATACTTCTTCCTCAAGCTTACCATTGAGGAATGCACTTTCCACATCCATTTGATGTAAGATGATATTATGATGGTTAGTATAAGCAAGCAATATGCAAATAGCCTCAAGTCTAGCAACAGGTGCAAAAGTTTCATCGAAATCAATTCCTTCAACCCGTGTGTAGCCTTGAGCTACAAGACGAGCCTTATTCCTCACCACAAGGCCATTTTCATCTTGTTGATTGCGGTAGATCCATTTGGCGCTGATGATATTGTGCTTGCATGGGTCCGGTCACTTGACAAGCTACCACACATTGTTGAGCTCGAATTGATGCAATTCATCTTGCATAGCTTGAATCCACTCAGACTCCATGAATGCTTCATCAACTTTGGTGGGCTATTGGGTTTCTTGTCAGTGAGGAGTTCATATGAGGTCTTTTTGAAGAATTTGTGAAGATATACCCTGTTGATAATGTGGCATGCAATATCAATAGCATCTGGCTAGAAACGCTGCGGTGTCTTGTATACATCAAGCATAGTGTGAGCCATCTCAACAAGAGTCCTGTTCTTGCGCTCCACGACGCCGTTTTGCTGAGGAGTATAGGGAGCAGATAACTCGTGAGCAATACCAAGTATATCAAGATATTCATCGAGACCAGTATTCTTGAACTCGGTTCCATCATCACTCCTGATATGCTTGATCTTCACACCGAAGTTTGTAGATGCTCTTGAGGAAAATCGTTTGAAGACTTCCTGCACTTCATTTTTGTAAGTGATGATATGCACCCAGGTGTAACGAGAATAATAATCAACAATAACAAAGCCATATAATGATGTAGAATTAGTGAACATGGCATAGTGAGTAGGGCCAAAGAGATCCATGTGAAGTAATTCAAAGGGACGAGAAGTGGTCATGATAGTCTTCGCGGGATGCTTGGCTCTGGTGATCTTTCCAGCCTCACAAGCCCCACAAAGATGATCTTTGAGGAATTTGACACCCTCGATGCCAATGACATGCATCTTCTTCGCGAGTTTATGCAAGTTCCTCATCCCAGTATGACCAAGTCGCCGATGCCATAACCAGCCTTCAGAAGCTTTTGCATGTAGACACGTGCCAGGATGTGGTCCTGTAGAGAAATCAACAATATACAAGTCTCCTCTCCTAAAGCCTTCAAAGACTTTGGAATTGTCAGATTCCATTAGCACAATGCAACGATATTTGCCAAAGACGACAACCATATCAAGATCACAAAGTATTAAGACAGACATGAGGTTGAATCCTAAGGACTCAACAAGCATGGCTTTGTCCATGTGTCCATCCTTTCAGATTGCAACCCTACCTAGACCCAATACCTTGCTTTTGCCTTTGTCAGCGTAGGTGATATGCTTCAGATGAGATGGAGATAAAGCAGTGTCCATCAATAAGTTCGTGTCACCGATCATGTGATTTGTACATCTACTGTCGAGGACACACTCAGTAGCTTTGGGTTGTTCATCCTTCAGATGAATTAGTGCAACTTATGAACCCATATACTTCATCAGTGAAGAATATGATATCAATTTCATCAACAGTAACAGATATAGCAATTATGAGGACGTGAGAAATGAGTAATTCATTTCTTCATGATTAGCTTGCGTCCATTCAAGCACATTCAGGTCTCCAGCAAATTCTTCAAACGACTAAGTTTGACTGGAGACCTGATCCTACATAAGAGATTAGTTCTTTTTATTCACCACCCACATCTGGAGGGTGGCAAAGAGTTCATCATTCTGCGAGCTCCACAAGAAAAAGATGGCATAGAAGCCAGTGCACTTCTTTTCACAGAAGAGGGGTTAGGATAAGCATATGAATAAGCAGAGAAATTCTTCGAGGACTTATGAACATAATGGTTTGAAGAATAATGCACATATTCATAGCCTTTATGTCGTGGAATTGTCATGGCAGATGTCCTAGTGTGAGGACTTAGTCGTGAGGCCAACACATCTATGTGGTAGCTGGAGAGGGGTTGATCGGAATTGAGAGACGCAATACAAGACAAGGGTTTAGACATCTTCGGGCCCCGGGAAACATCATCCCGTAACAACCCTACATGTTGTTTGTGGCTAGGTCTCATTATCATCACGAGGGAGTCGCCGTATCGCCGGCTCTCCTAGTTGTGTCTAGCCTTAAATATTATTTCTTCCTCCCCTCTTGGGGTGCCCTGCCCCTCCTTATATAAGTTGAAGGGGCGGGTTACATGTAGAGTCCAACTCAGATTAAGACTTAACCTATTGTGATGTCTCACCATGGGCTTCTCACCATGGGCTTCTTAACGTCTTGGGCTTCTTAACTCTAGGCGACTCATTTTCATGGCTAAGTACTTGCCGGGTCATAACTGTTTGCTGGCTTACAATCTGGCTTATAACTGTCTGTCAGCTTACAATCTGGCTTATAACTGTCCGCCGGCTTACAATCTGCCGGCTTACAATCTGGCTTATAACTGTCTGCCGACTTACAATCTGCTGGCTTACAACCTGGCTTATAACTGTCCGCCGGCGTACAATTTGCCGGCTTACAATCTGGCTTATAACTGTCGGGTCACCAACGAGTCACTAGGCTCGGGTGGTTTACCAATGAAACTCCAAGTCCTAACCGGGTCATACCACGGGCTATATCCCCGACATTAGCCCCCAATTTAATTTGGATTTATCCATGTTAAACTGATCATGTAAAACAAACACAAGAGCGAATTTGATAGATTGTGCTCCGGGTTAAGAATTCTTGTAAGCCGGCACATGATCATCCTAAGTCCTTGTCATTTCCTTCTTCTAGAAATTTCGGGTCAATAGGCCAGCTTCATAATCAATTTGCCGACGTTGGTTTCTCATAGAGAAAAATTGTGAAGAATAATTCATTTGACTCAGCTGCTAATGTTTAACAAAAAATATTGGTCTTGAAATACTCATCTGATTTTTCGCCGGCTTGAGGATGTAGAACTTGCCCATTTATGATTACCAAAAGAGCCAGTTTGTAAGTATTGATGGCACCGGGTCATAATTGTTGTTAACATCAAACTTGAAAATGTACCTCCCTTATATGCATATCACTTGTAGCCCCCAAGTCTTAAGAAGGGAGTGTAGTAACCGCTTAAGACTTGCTTCAATATAAATGTTACAACCTTGAAGAAATCCAAGTTGTTCATCTCTGTCACTAGTCAAAACTGAATATTCCACATATGTAGCCCCCAAGTGTCGGGTTGTCATGCTTGCAGCCACCTGGGACTTGTAATTGCCTTAAGCTCATAAAAAAGTTCAACCAGTGTAGCCCCCAAGGGCCGGGTCATTACGCAATAATGAGCAGGGACTTTGTAAATATGATCATGTATACTTGAGTAGCGAAGTGTAGCCTCCAAGGGCCGGCTCGGTAAGATAATACTGAGTTGGGACTTTCATTGAAAATAACATCATATGATGTAACTCTCGTCATGGGGCTCAAACCCACGTCCACGAGGTTAAGAGCTTTGTACTCTACCAACTGAGTAGTGGACCTTTCAATAAAATGGATTAAAGCTTGTGTACCTTGAATTTTTGACAGGAGCAATTAGTAGCCCCCAAGGGCCGGCTCATTACAATGTGATGAGTCGGGTCTTCAATAAGTTGAGCAAAAAATGACTTTGCATTAGCCCCCAAGTGCCATGGTGCATGCTGGCAGTGACATGAGACTTGCATATTTGATGTAATCTCAACTTGAATAATGTAGCCCCCAAGTGTCGGGTCGTAAGCCTGCAGCGACTCGGGACTATTCCTTCCATTGCAGAATAAATCATAACCTCTGTTTGGATGATATTGCTGAATGCTTCTGAAGCAGCTTTGTAAACCTCAATCATAATATTGGTTATTGATAACCATAATAAAAATCTAGCCATGTTGGCTATTAAAAATTTGAATAATATAACCCAATGATTTATAAGCGCATGATTCCAATGGCGCAATCCAAATATATACTGGAAACTTAACGTCCAAATCCAGACCTGGTTAATAAACTCCGGATATGCTCAAACATGAGCCATAGAGATGAAGGCTACATGGCCTGAATTGTCTTAAGCCATATGTTAATATGGCGTAAATATATGAATCCCAAAAAATGCTCAGAAAAAGATAATGAATCAAAATTGAGAAAACGAGGCTTTCATAGGCCGCCAAGCCTAAAGCTCCAAGGCTTTCATGGGCCGCCAAGCCACTAAGTTAACCTTTTACACTTTGTGAAACCAGCCTCACATGACTACCGTTTTAACCTTGACAAGTTCAGGGTCTATGTAAGATTGACTGTCAAGAGTACGTCTTGTCATTCCGAGATTGCCTGGGCGGAGTGGCAGCTTCTACAAAGCAGGAGAACCCGAAAGGTTTTGGTGAATACACCTGGTGTTCCAAACCAGCTCACAAGGGTTGTAATGTTATGTTCTCTTTGGTGAATACACCTATGTTTGAACAGGAAGCCCCCATGTGCTTTGTGGCGTTCCACCGATCAAGAGGGATATTCATAGCTATGTTCTCTTTGGTGAATACACCTACGTTTGGACAGGAAGCCCCCAAGTGACCTTTGAAATTGTGCCATTGCGCCGATCAAGAGGGATATTCACAACTATGTTCTCTTTGGTGAATACACCTATGTTTGAGTAGGAAGCCCCCAAGTGACCTTTGAAATTGTGGCATTGCGTCGATCAAGAGGGATATTCACAGCTATGTTCTCTTTAGTGAATACACTTATGTTTGAACAGGAAGCCCCCAAGTGACCATTGAAATTGTGGCATTGCGCCGATCAAGAGGGATATTCACAGCTATGTTCTCTTTGGTGAATACACCTATGTTTGAACAGGAAGCCCCCAAGTGACCATTGAAATTGTGGCATTGAGCCGATCAAGAGGGATATTCACAGCTATGCTCAATGAGCAGGAAGCCCCCAAGTGACCAATGATATGACAAGCCAATAAGGCAGGATACCCATGTTTGAACTGTGCATTATGGCAATAAGTTCTCTTTCACACCCTTTAATTTTTCTGAGAACTCAAAATTGCGAGAGATTAATTCTTTTTAAACCGGAATTCTTAAATCGGATATTGAGAGCCCCAAAACTTTGTGAGAGACAAATTTCCCTTGAGTTAGATTTTAAACAGGATATTTGAGAGCTTTAGTGAGAGAAAAATTTCCTGTGAGCCGGATTTTAAACCGGAATTCTTCATTTTGAGCCGGAATTTTTTCCAGCCATGTCCATGTAGCCCCCGAGTCTTAAGACTACTCGAGGAGTTGGCTTGAGACTCTCCATGCTTGACCATGATATGACCAGTGGATTGCTGGAATATGGTGAATCTCAATGGGTTATAATTGACCCTGTCCATTGACCCTTCCAGTGTAGGCAAGGGCCATAGCTTGATGGTCCCCTTTGTAATGGTGAATTCTGCATAAGAAATTGCACAAACGAGAGTAACTGTTCTCAAAGAAAATAAGAATGTATCAATAGAAAACTTAACAGGATGGATTTCACCTAATATGCTTTATCAGACGTAGGGTTGCAGCAACAATGACAGAGGTGGCGGCTTAAAGTGCAGCACTGGATGGTACAGAAGGGATCCTCTAGGTCATGTTGACCATTGATTTTTTTAATCCGGCTCATTTATCTTTTTTCTTCAACCAGCAGAAGTAAAACAACATGTTGCGGGGAGGCGCTCCTGCGACTCCATCAGGCGGCTCTTAGGACGGCTCGACTTGAGGTGCGGCGGCTTGAGGAGCGGGGTGACTCGCGGATGGGTCATGGCGGAGCCAGCCAGCCCGCAATAATGGAGGAGGCGACTCGGACGACCCTGCAGTGGGCCATTTTGGCTCTCCAGCAAGGTGCAACGGCGATTTGTTGAAACAGAGGCATGTTATAGCACCAGAGGCGGCTCGGCGAGGGTAGAAGCACGTGGACCAGAAGCTCCTGCAGAACAAAGGCCGGTGCAGCGGCTCAAAACAGCAAGGCGGGTCGTCCCAAACGGCGGAGACTTGAGGCACAAACTGAGGGCGGGTTGACACCGATGCAGGTCTGCAATGTGACTCGGATTGGATTGAGACGACCATTGACCCGGCAGCAAAGGCAGCGGTCGAAGGCGGCTCTGGGCCGGGTCCGGCTCGTAGTAGAGGCGCGTTGGTGGAGGTGTGCCACAGCAGATTTATGGCGGCCTGCAGCTTGTAGGCCATAGTGGGTGAAGGCAGTGCGGGGTCGGGCTCACCCGGATGCAGCACGGCGGACACCGAGGCGTAGCCAGGCGAGCCATGGCAATGGAAACGAGCCAGCGCGGTGGCTTACTGAAGATCAAACTGGCCATGGAGGCAACGGTGGATTGTAGGCGGACCGCGAGTTCGTTGGCAGCTCAGTAGGCGGACGACGGGCTGAGACACGGGGCAGTGGCCTTCACGGCGGCTCGGGTGCGTGGCGGTTTCTTTAACGGAGCTTGGCCTACAAGCGCGGCCGTGGTAGACGTAGGACGAGGCCGGCCGGCGGAAACTGGCAGGGCGGCTCAAGGCATTCGGGCGGGTCGTGCTCAAACGTGGGCCGGCTCTCGGGCGCGGTGACTCAAGGCAAAAGGCCAGCAGCTTGATCTGCCGGAGGCAATGGCGATTTGGTGATCGACGGCTCAGAGGCCATGGCTCATAGAACAGCTCGTGGTGTCACCCGTGGTGACGGAGGCTGGTGACTTAACCCTTTTTGCAATTTGGCGGCTGAGGCCTGACAGCGACTCAATAGGGCCCCGGCGGCTCAAAGTAGCAGGGGCGGCTCAATCGCGGTCCCGACAGCTCAACATACGGCAGATACTGACAGAGGTGAAGGCAGCTCTGGAAGTACAACGGGTCAGAAATGAAGGGAGACCATGGAGGTAGGCTGACTTAATGCGGCACGGCACTGTAGTTCGTGGACGATTTCACGTAGTAGTACTTCTTGTGGTGCATTGCATGTAGTGTAGCTCTGCTTTTTATGACGCAGAACATCAGAGGCCAGTCAAATCACACCCGTTGAACTAGGCAGGCTTGCTAACTTCCCATGCAATACTAGATTCATCCTTTCTTGATTCCCGTGCCCTTCTGAGCTTGTAATAGTAGCAGATGAACGTAAGTAGCAACAAATTCTGTTTATTTTGACTCACAACCATTCACAGGCGAGGCCGCGACTCAAAACAACTTGCAAGCGAACGGCAGCGGGGTGACGGCTAAGGCAAAATCGGCGGGTCGAGGTGCAGTTGTGGCTGGAGTGCAGGCAAAGACCACGGTGGCGACTTATCCGAGTCCCTGTCTTTCTCCGGGTAGTAGTTGCTTTGGCTGGGTGTGTGAACCGTGAACCAGGCGCAGTTCAATGGTGACCCGCCGTAGAAAAGGTGACTCAATGGCGATTTTGTCACGCCCAATATGTGATACTATCCTAAAGAGACTCGAAGGTCCCACAAAGAATAGAACCGCATATTGAAACGCTTTTGCAAGGTGGATATCATTACATCAACATTACATAATAGATGGGGATACATACAAGAGGCATACAATGCCACACGAATACAACCTCATCTTACATAAGAGCACCTTCCGACTACGGATGAAACACAAACAGAAACTCAAACGACATCCACCCTGCTAGCCCAGGCTGCCGACCTGGAACCTATCCCCGGATCGAAGAAGAAGCAGAAGAAGAAGAACTCCAAAACAAGCAAGCATCGCTCTCGCGTCAAGATCATCGCATAAACCTGTACCTGCAACTGTTGTTGTAGTAATCTGTGAGCCACGAGGACTCAGCAATCCCATTACCATGGGTATCAAGACTAGCAAAGCTTAATGGGAAAGGAAGGGGTAAAGTGGTGAGGTTGCAGCAGCGACTAAGCATATATGATGGCTAACATACGCAAATAAGAGCGAGAAGAGAGCAAACAGAACGGTCGTGAAGCTAGCAATGATCAAGAAGTGATCCTGAACTCCTACTTACGTCAAAGATAACCCAAAACCGTGTTCACTTCCCGGACTCCGCCGAAAAGAGACCATCACGGCTACACACACGGTTGATGCGTTTTAATTCGGATCTGGTGTCAAGTTATCTACAACCAGACATTAACAAATTCCCATCTGCCCATAACCGCGGGCATGGCTTTCGAAAGTTTATACCCTGCAGGGGTGTCCCAACTTAGCCCATGATAAGCTCTCGCGATCAACGAAGGATATTCCTTCTCCCAGGAAGACCCGATCTGACTCGGAATCCCGGTTACAAGACATTTCGACAATGGTAAAACAAGACCAGCAAAGCCGCCCGAATGTGCCGACAAATCCTGATAGGAGCTGCACATATCTCGTTCTCAGGGCACACTGGATTGTCCAAACTTCTGGTAGGCCAGCCCAGAGTTACCCCTGGTGACCACCGGCGGCTGACAGGTTGGACCAACACTCACGATGAGCACTGGCCCAGGGGGGTAAAAATAAGATGACCCTCGGGAGCGTGACTCCCAAGGGAAAAAAGGGCTAGGTGAGGCAAATGTAAAACCAAGGTTGGGCCTTGCTGGAGGAGTTTTATTCAAAGCAAACTGTCAAGGGGTCCCATAAATCACCCAACCGCGTTAGGGACGCAAAATCCGGGAACATAATACCGATATGACGGAAACTAGGGCGGCAAGAGTGGAAAAAAACACCAGGCATAAGGCCGAGTCTTCCACCCTTTACCAAGTATATATATGCATTAATAATAATATAAGAGATATTGTGATATCCCAACATAATCTTGTCCACCATGAAGCAATCTTCAACTTCACCTGCAACTAGCAACGCTATAAGAGGGCTGAGGCAACCGGTAACATAGCCAAACAATGGTTTTCTAGGAAGGGTGAAAAGGTTAGAGGCTGACATGGCAAATTGGGAGGCTTGAAGAACAAGTGATAGGTAGCGCAGCAAAGCGATAGAACGAAGCAACTAGCATAGCAATGATAGTAGTGAGATCCAAGGTGACGGTCATCTTGCCTGAAATCCCGCAAGGAAGAAGAACGGGTCCATGAAGAAGACGAACGGATGAAGCCGAACCAAGCGTAGACGAACGAATCCTCACGATCGCAACGAAACGGGAACTATCGAGAAGAAGCACACAACATAGTAAACACACCACATGAACAAGGCATGATGCTCAACCAAGTATAATGCATGATGAAGATACATGAAGCTACTCATGGCAAGAGATGATGCAAATAAGAACAACACATCAAGGCAAGTTTAAATGAGGCTGGAAACAACATATAACAATTCCGGTAAGTCCTCATATGCAAATTTCGAAATTGGTCCAGATCTGAATAAACCTTATGTTCATGTTGTTAAACATCAAGTTAAGATGCACCAAGATGATCTACATGATATTATAGTCAAGTTACATATAAAGTTCATTTAATTCGGAGCTACGGCCTAGAAGATATGAGCAAAACAAGTTAACCATGGCATTGATGCAAAATGCATACAAACATCAAGCAAACACTCTCAAAACATGGATGCAAGATGATAATATGAAACTACATGCAAAATCAAGCAAGTTTCATATGGAGCACACTCAAAACGGAGCAACGGTTCAACACATACACTCTATACAAGTTTAAAGGACAAGTTGTCCAAAACAACAACTAGGCTTCTTGCAAGCATCAAAACAATATGCTAGATCAACTCAACATGATAACAAAAGGCATAGGCATGATGTACAGGTAATGCATAACAAAACATGAACACTGAGCTATCTCCATAAATCACTAAAACATGCTCAAAAGGACATGACAAGATTGCAAATAATAACAGTTTCAGACTTTGCAGAAATAACATCAGGTTGCAACGTTTAGAGCTATCAAACAACATGCTACAGGAACTTATCATGGCAAACAAAGGCATGGCATGATACTACTAAATGCATAGAACAAAAGTCCTTTACTGACCATGAGCCAAAAGGATCAGAAGATATGATGGAACCCATGTAAAAATTGCAAATGATATGACAGATTCAAACATGGCATGAACAACAATAAGTAGGCATGTTGGTGAGCTTGTACCACTCACCACAGAGCAATATATGGCATGGAAAAGCAACCAACAGTAATAATAAATGTTTATGAAGTTAAGAATGGCACGAGAAAGTTCATAGGGTGCATGGATCACTAGCAAATCACATGGCAAAACTGAACTTAATGTTAACAGGCTGACAACAACATTATTTATCAACTTGAGAGCAATATTACAACAAGCTAGAGCAAGCTATAGATGTAACCAGGGGCATGTATGCATAGAGCGTGACATGCTTAACAAAACATCCTTAGTGAACATCTCCAGATTATGCATGGAATGACTTGTAGCAGCAGCTTTACATAGCATCACGAAATAACAGATTCAGACTAGCAAAACATCAACATCAAGTACACTACTTAACAAGCTCGATGCACTCACTACAAGACTCACAAAAATACATGGATTGCACCTCTGTAAAGATGGAATGACATAGTTCAAAACACATGTAGAGCTCATGCTCATAGGATGCACACATCAAACGCAACAAAAATGACAAATCACCAAGTTATAACAGTTTTAGCAGATTAACATCATATAGCACTCTTGCAATGATGATTCAGGCATCGAGATGAACTCAAATGAACATGACACAATGGAATGAAATGAAGAGAATCTCATGATGAACATTTTGATATACTGTGCACGCAAAACGGAGCAGTATGCTAGGAGATATGGCAAATTGAACAGGGCATGAAAATGCTGAAAATATGGGACAATCGAATTTTATACCGACGAAAACGGGACGACGTGAGGCGGGATGACGAGGTCCAGGGGGGAGGCGCCCGTTTGGTTGGAGGAGGTGGTGGATGTGGTCCACCTGACCAGATCCAGGCGGTGGAGAGCGACGGCGATCGCCGGAGATGGTGGCGATGGCGGGCCTGGCCGGAGGCGAGGGCCAGCGAGGCCGGAGGCGGCGATGGCGGCCACGGCGGGACGGTGCGGAGGCGGAGGCGGGCCATGGAGGGGAGGCGGTGACGGGGTTCCGGCGGAGGGCGAGGCGGCGGCGATGCTCGCCGGCGGCGGACGGACGGAGCCGGTGGCGGAGGTCATGGGC
>NC_041383.1:402981502-402984142 GCF_002162155.2 Triticum dicoccoides
GGTTTGGCGGCGAGCGGAGGCGCCGGGCGGCGGAGGAGCACGTCGCCGGCGGCGGCGATGCTCGGGGATCGCCGGCGAGGCGCGGCAGGGAGCCCGGCGGCACGCGGGGGCTCGGGCGCGCGGGCCCGGTCGCGGCTCGGGCGGGCCGGCCACGGGCCCCACGGGCCGGCGGCGGGCGCGGAGGAGAGAGAAGGAGGCGGCCGACGACGTGGCGGCGGCGAGTTGGAGGAGAGCGGCGGCAGAGCGACATGGCGGCCTGCCATTGGTCCGCGCGACGTGTCCGGCGGACATGTCCGGCGCGGATGGACATGTCCGGCGGCGTGGTGGAGAAGGGGCTAGGGTTTCATCCGCGAATTTCGGGGGAGACACATATTTATAAATTCTGGGAGCTAGGAGAGTCCAAATGGAGTGCAGTTTTCGCCCACACGATCGTGATCGAACGACCGAGAGCATGGAGGGGGTTTGGATGGGGCATCAAACGACCTCCAAATGGAACGAAATTTGACGGGCGGTCTACCGGTGCTATACCAAGGCCACTCGGCAAACCTCGGTCCATTCCGAGAACATTTTTATCCCGCTCATGAAACAAGGTCTGAGAGGAGTGACGGGGCACGCGCGAGAGGTCTGGACTCCGAACGGACAATGGAGAGAACGAGGAGGACCCGAATGGATGCAAGTTTTGGAAAACATGCAGATGAAATGCAGATGATGACATGGCAACATGCAACACGTAAGCAAATGACATGGCAACGACGGCGAATAACTGGCGGACACCTGGCGCATCGAATCCGGGTGTTACAACACTCCTCCACTAACAAGAGATCTCGTCCCGAGATCTTAGGAACGAGACGGAAGGGAAAATGGATGAGGTGAAACAAGAACTCAAGAGAAGAAGCAAAGAATCAAGAGCATTCGAGAAGAAGAGAGGAACGACGAGAATGACGAGAATCGAAAGCTCACGGAATCAGATAGACTATGAAAACACTCCGGTTAGAACGAGATAAGAAACGAATAAGACTGTAAGAATTTAGGTAGCACTCTGGCTGAAAATGGAAGGATTAGAACATGAACTTCACCCAATGAGATGACACTTGACGAGATGACCAATGCCATGCCTCCGGAAAAATTGAAAGAATGGAATTAAAAGAACTTAGAAGGAAGTGTTGAACGGAATTGTTGAGAAAATCAACAACGAAAGAATAAGCTTGTTGTGGACTTATAGGTAACATCTCAAGATCATAAGGTGATAACCGACCACAAACGGAAATGATTGGATAGCTGAGAAGAACGAAGAAATGCAAAACTCCACTTCAAAAGAATACGGAGATTTAATTGCACTTCGAAGGCAAGAAGAAAAGATAGTTGAACTCCACCAACAAGAATCTTGATGAACACTTGAAAGAATGAATTAAATCATGCAGAACCACCATGAAGAACTCCAGTGACAAAAGGATGATGAGATAGAATGAAGGATGAAGGAATAAGATTAAAGCTTGCGATAATTTAGATGGAGGTTCCGACGAGATGGTCGAGGAAATTTGAACTCCGGAAGAGAAAGATGAATCACTTGGAATCAAGAATTTACTCATCATGAACAAACTCCGGAGGAAGGGATTACTTACTTGGATGAAATAAGAATAAGATTTATTGTATGCTTATCCTTCATCAAATTAAATTGATGACAAGCAATGGATTTTGCATACTACTTATTCTCATTGAAAAAGATTAAAGGGAAAAAAGCGTGAAATTTGGGAAGGTCTTTATGAACCACCAGTAGGATTCGGAAGAACGAATGGATTAAAATGATAATCAAGGAAAAAGAATCTGAAGGAACCACCGTAAGAATTCAAAAATTGAATGACGAAAGAGAATGAATCACCGGGAAGAACTAGAAGAACAAATACGCTAGAGGGGATTTAGATGCAAAAGAACAAAGAGATCATAAGCTGATTAAAGAACACTTGAATGAAGCGCCGGGATAATTGGATAACGGTAGCTGAAATGTGAGGACGAAGAATGATTCTGGAATGATGACCTCCGGTGAAAAGAAACGGGAAATACAACTCCTGAAATACTCCGGATAGGTGAGAAAAGAAATACCTGACAAATGGAATACTTCGAGAGGATAACATGAAGCTAGAACCACGAATCTTCGAGTGAACAGACAAGATTTAGAGGAAAAAACTCTTCTTCAATCTTCAACTAACAACGAGAAACACCACCAAAATCATTCTTACCTCACACTTGGGAAGAATTTGAGAATAACTCTGGAATAATTAGAAGAGTCAGGAAAGATCCTGGGAAAAGACCTGTGGGTTAGGGCCCACTTAAGAGAAACACACCGTTGGAAAGGGATGATGAACAGATAGATGAAGCACCGGAACAATTGAAATATTTGAATGAGGTGACAACCACAAATTAATTGGAACACAGACGAATCTCCTGAGATGTCTTCCGAACTTCGGAATGATTGAATGGCGAGAGGTAAACGAGCAAGGAGAACACTTGATATGATCAACCGAAACTTGAATTGGGTCCAACAGAAAAGAGATGAAGAATGTCAAACGAAAGAGAATTCACCGGTTGAAACAATTGACGAAAGACTGAAGAGGCTCCACATGAATGAAATTGATGGTCGAA
>NC_041383.1:402984513-402988651 GCF_002162155.2 Triticum dicoccoides
GAAGAGAAAACACCGGTTGAAATCATTGAGGAAAGAAAGCAAAGACTTCACACGAGTAGGATGGATACTCGATTACAGACTCCGACTCCGAGATGAAAAGGGGTGGGCGGGTGGGGAAAAGAAAACAACTGAGGATTGAACTTGCAAAAACGGAGAGGGTCGAATCGTCTTGACGAGAAATGCATCGGATGAAAAGAGCTGAGAACCAACAAACGGAAAAACAACTGCATGAACCTAAAGAAAATTTTGAAAAGGAATAGGAGTAGTTCAAAACACCTACGTCACGATTCCTCACCAGAGCGACGAAGGGGCTGGGTAGTAAAAAGAATTCCTACTCTCCGATATAACTAGACTCCGAAAACAGTTTTCTTCTAGACTCAACAACGGCCAAACTACACGGTCAATCAAGGGGGGCTCCTAAGGTTGGTCGAGGCTCTGATACCAACTTGTCACGCCCGATATACGATACTATCCTAAAGAGACTCGAAGGTACCACCAAGGATAGAGCTGCATTGAAACACTTTTGCAAGGTGGATATCATTACATCAACATTACATAATAGATGGGGATACATACAAGAGGCATACAATGCCACACGAATACAACCTCATCTTACATAAGAGCACCATCCGACTATGGATGAAACACAAACAGAAACTCAAACGACATCCACCCTGCTAGCCCAGGCTGCCGACCTGGAACCTATCCCCTGATCGAAGAAGAAGCAGAAGAAGAACTCCAAAACAAGCAAGCATCGCTCTCGCGTCAAGATCATCGCATAAACCTGTACCTGCAACTGTTGTTGTAGTAATCTGTGAGCCACGAGGACTCAGCAATCCCATTACCATTGGTATCAAGACTAGCAAAGCTTAATGGGAAAGGAAGGGGTAAAGTGGTGAGGTTGCAACAGCGACTAAGCATATATGGTGGCTAGCATACGCAAATAAGAGCGAGAAGAGAAGCAATGGAACGGTCCTGAAACTAGCAATGATCAAGAAGTGATCCTGAACTCCTACTTACGTCAAACATAACCCAAAACCGTGTTCACTTCTCGGACTCCGCCGAAAAGAGACCATCACGGCTACACACGCGGTTGATGCGTTTTAATTCGGATCTGGTGTCAAGTTATCTACAACCAGACATTAACAAATTCCCATCTGCCCATAACCGCGGGCACGGCTTTCGAAAGTTTATACCCTGCAGGGGTGTCCCAACTTAGCCCATGATAAGCTCTCGCGATCAACGAAGGATATTCCTTCTCCCAGGAAGACCCAATCAGACTCGGAATCCCGGTTACAAGACATTTCGACAATGGTAAAAGAAGACCAGCAAAGCCGCCCGAATGTGCCGACAAATCCTGATAGGAGATGCACATATCTCGTTCTCAGGGCACACTGGATTGTCCAAACTTCCGGTAGGCCAGCCCAGAGTTGCCCCTGGTGACCACCGGTGGCTGACAGGTTGGACCAACACTCACGACGAGCACTGGCCCGGGGGGGTAAAAATAAGATGACCCTCAGGAGCGCGACTCCCAAGGGAAAAAGGGCTAGGTGAGGCAAATGTAAAACCAAGGTTGGGCCTTGCTGGAGGAGTTTTATTCAAAGCGAACTGTCAAGGGGGTCCCATAACTCACCCAACCGCGTTAGGGACGCAAAATGCGGGAACATAATACTGATATGACGGAAACTAGGGCGGCAAGAGTGGAACAAAACACCAGGCATAAGGTCGAGTCTTCCACCCTTTACCAAGTATATAAATGCATTAATAGTAATATAAGAGATATTGTGATATCCCAACATAATCCTGTCCATCATGAAGCAATCTTCAACTTCACCTGCAACTAGCAACGCTATAAGAGGGCTGAGCAAAGCGGTAACATAGCCAAACAATTTTTTGCTAGGAAGGGTGAAAACGTTAGAGGCTGACATGGCAAATTGGGAGGCTTGAAGAACAAGTGATAGGTAGCGCAGCAAAGCGATAGAACGAAGCAACTAGCATAGCAATGATAGTAGTGAGATCCAAGGTGACGGTCATCTTGCCTGAAATCCCGCAAGGAAGAAGAACGAGTCCATGAAGAAGACGAACGGATGAAGCCGAACCAAGCGTAGACAAACGAATCCTCACGATCGCAACGAAACGGCAACTATCGAGAAGAAGCACACAACATAGTAAACACACCACATGAACAAGGCATGATGCTCAACCAAGTATAATGCATGACAAAGATACATGAAGCTACTCATGGCAAGAGATGATGCAAACAAGAACAACAAATCAAGGCAAGTTTAAATGAGGCCGGAAACAACATATAACAATTCCGGTAAGTCCTCATATGCAAATTTCGAAATTGGTCCAGATCTGAATAAACCTTATGATCAAGTTGCTAAACAGCAAGTTAAAATGCACCAAGATGATCTACACGAGATTCTAGTCAAGTTACATATAAAGTTCATTTAATTCGGAGCTACGGCCTAGAAGATATGAGCAAAACAAGTTAACCATGGCATTGATGCAAAATGCATACAAACATCAAGCAAACACTCTCAAAACATGGATGCAACATGATAATATGAAACTACATGCAAAATCAAGCAAGTTTCATATGGAGCACACTCAAAACGGAGCAACGGTTCAACACATACACTCTACAAGTTTAAAGGACAAGCTGTCCAAAACAGCAACTAGGCTTCTTGCAAGCATCAAAACAATATGCTACAGCATCTCAACATGATAACAAAAGGCATGGGCATGATGTACAGGTAATGCATAACAAAACATGAACACTGAGCTATCTCCAGAAATCACTAAAACATACTCAAAAGGACATGGCAAGATTGCAAATAATAACAGTTTCAGACTTTGCAGAAATAACATCAGGTTGCAATGTTTAGAGCTATCAAAAAACATGCTACAGGAACTCATGGCAAACAAAGGCATGGCATGATACTACTAAATGCATAGAACAAAAGTCCTTTACTGACCATGAGCCAAAAGGATCAGAAGATATGATGGAACCCATGTAAACATGGCAAATGATATGACAGATTCAAACATGGCATGAACAACAATAAGTAGGCATGTTGGTGAGCTTGTACCACTCACCACAGAGCAATACATGGCATGGAAAAGCAACCAACAGTAATAATACATGTTTATGAAGTTAAGAATGGCACGAGAAAGTTCATAGGGTGCATGGATCACTAGCAAATCACATGGCAAAACTGAACTTAATGTTAACAGGCTGATAGCAACATTATTTATCAACTTGAGAGCAATATTACAACAAGCTAGAGCAAGCTATAGATGCAACCAGGGGCATGGATGCATAGAGTGTGACATTTTTAACAAAACATCCTTAGTGAACATCTCCAGATTATGCATGGAATGACTTATAGCAGCAGCTTTACATAGCATCACGAAATAACAGATTCAGCCTAGCAAAACAGCAACATCAAGTATACTACTTAACAAGCTCGATGCACTCACTACAAGACTCACAAAAATACATGGATTGCACCTCTGTAAAGATGGCATGACATAGTTCAAAACACATGTAGAGCTCATGCTCATAGAATGCACGCATCAAACGTAACAAAAATGACAAATCACCAACTTATAACAGTTTCAGCAGATTAACATCATATAGCACTCTTGCAATAATGATTCAGACATCCATATGAACTCAAATGAACATGACATAATGGAAAGAAATGAAGAGAATCTCATGATGAACATTTTGATATACAATGAATGCAAAACGGAGCAGTATGCTAGGAGATATGGCAAATTGAACAGGGCATGAAAATGCTGAAAATATGGGACTGTCGAATTTTATACCAACGAAAACAGGACGACGTGAGGCGAGATGACGAGGTCCAGGGGGGAGGCACCCGTTTGGTTGGAAGAGGTGGTGGATGTGGTCCACCTGACCAGATCCAGGCGGTGGGGAACGACGGCGTTAGCCGGAGATGGTGAGGACGGCGGGCCCGGCCGGAGGCGAGGGCCAGCGAGGCCGGAGGCGGCGATGGCATCCACGGCGGGGCGGCGCGGAGGCGGAGGCGGGCCACGGCGGGGAGGCGGTGATGGGGTTCCGGCGGAGGGCGAGGCGGCGACGATGCTCGCCGGCGGCGGCGGACGG
>NC_041383.1:402989217-402996808 GCF_002162155.2 Triticum dicoccoides
CGCGGGGCGAGGCGGCGGCGTCGGCGGATGACGGCGGGGGAGGCCGGCGAGGTTTGGCGGCGAGCGGAGGCGCTGGGCGGCGGAGGAGCACGTCGCCGGCGGCGGCGGTGCTCGGGGATCGCCGGCGAGGCGCGACAGGGAGCCGGGCGGCACGCGGGGGCTCGGGCGCGCGGGCCCGGTCGCGGCTCGGGCGGGCCGGCGGGGGCGCGGAGGAGAGAGAGGGAGGCGGCCGCTGACGTGGCGGCGGCGGGTTGGAGGAGAGCGGCGGCGGAGCGACGTGGCGGCCTGCCATTGGTCCGCACGACGTGTCCGGCGGACATGTCCGGCGCGGATGGACATGTCCGGCGGCGCGGTGGAGAAGGGGCTAGGGTTTCATCCGCGAATTTCGAGGGAGGCACATATTTATAGATTCTGGGAGCTAGGAGAGTCCAAATGGAGTGCAGTTTTCGCCCACACGATCATGATCGAACGGCCGAGAGCATGGAGTGGGTTTGGATGGGTTATTGGGCCATTTTGGAAGGGTGTTGGGCTGCAACATAAAGAGGGCTTTGGGCTACGCGGTTAACTGTTGGGGCATCAAATGACCTCCAAATGGAACAAAGTTTGACGGGCGGTCTACCGGTGCTATACCAAGGCCACTCGGCAAACCTCGGTCTATTCCGAGAACGTTTTTATCCCGCTCATGAAACAAGGTCTGAGAGGGGTGACGGGGCACGCGCAAGAGGTCTGGACTCCGAACGGACAACAGAGAGAACCAGGAGGACCCGAACTGATGCAAGTTTTGGAAAACATGCAGATGAAATGCAGATGATGACATGGCAACATGCAACACGCAAGCAAATGACATGGAAACGAAGGCGAATAACTGGCGGACACGTGGCGCATCGAATCCAGGGCGTTACAGGTTTGCATGCTGTGGGCGACTCGGCAATGAAGTAGAGTCCGAGTCCTTGCTATATCCTTCTTTCCACTTATTTTTTTCCTTTCTTTTTGATGCGGTCAATGGATATAGTAAAGAGGAGGTCTCCTTAAAATGTATAACTGCAGTACGACCTTTGATCTCGGCGACTTGATAACGATCGAGCAAATCGCAGGACGGTGGCAGGCTACAAACCACAACACTAATTTTTCTGAAATCCCACTGATTATAAATCTGAATCTTTATGAACGTTGATGCAGACTTCCCATGCCAGACAATTCTTCATCCGGAAAATTACGAACTTCTCGATCCTTGGTAAAGATCCCTCCAAGAACTCAACACCACCGTGCGAGCAGCCCCACAGTGGGTGCCAACTATCATGGAATTGTCACGACAGATGTCCTAGTGTGAGGACTTATAGTCATGAGGCCAATGCATCTATGTGGTAGCTTGAGAGGGGTTGATCGGAATCGAGAGATGCAACACAAGACAAGGGTTTAGACAGCTTTGGGCCCCGAGAAACATCATCCGGTAACAACCCTACATGTTGTTTGTGGCTAGGTCTCATTATCATCACGAGGGAGTCACCGTATCACTGGATCTCCTAGTTGTGTCTAGCCTTAAAGATTATTTCTTCCTCCCCTCTGGGGTGCCCTGCCCCTCCTTTTATAAGTTGAAGGGGTGGGTTACATGTAGAGTCCAACTCGGATTAAGACTTAACCTATTCTGACGTCTCACCATGGGCTTCTCATAACGGGATTCTCACCATGGGCTTCTTAACATCTTGGGCTTCTTAACTCCAGGCGACTCATTTTCATGGCTAAGTACTTGTCGGGTCATAACTATCTGTTGGCTTACAATCTGGCTTATAACTGTCTGCCGGCTTACAATCTGCTGGTTTACAATCTAGCTTATAACTGTCTACCAGCTTACAATCTGGCTTATAACTGTCCGCCGGCTTACAATCTGGCTTATAACTATCTACCGGCTTTCAATCTGCCGACTTACAATCTGGCTTATAACTGCAGGGTCACCAACAAGTCACCAGGCTCGGGTGGTTTACCAATGAAACTCCAAGTCCTAATCGGGTCATACCGCGAGGTATATCCCCGACACTTTAGACTTTCCCTACGAAACATAAGTGTTAGCACGATGATGATCATATGAGGATTTTGATCCATGTGAGGAATTTGATCCAGATGAAGAATTTGGTCCATAAGAGGACTTGGATCCATATGAAGATTTTGATCCATATGAAGAATTTGATTTGGGGTTCCTATTCTCCATAGGTGGTGTCATGATGACATTCACTTGAAGATTTTCAAGGCACCTTTTGGGAACCTAGATTTTCTTCATAGGGGGACCGTTCCTGCAGTTAGTTCCAACATATCAAGCAAATACTTCACATTCTGATTCTTGAACAATTTATAGTTGGAGTAAAATGACTCATCAGAGGAACATGAAGATTCACAGGTAAAGCCAGATAAAGTGCATCGATCTACAGAAGGTCCTTTCGCAGCAACCCATGAGGTTTTGGGGGTACTGCTCAGGTTTCCAGTAGGTCCCATCAGCATTGAGTTTCCTCTCCAATGCAATACCCTCTTTCCTAGGGTTCCTGTTCAAGATCTGCTTTTTGAGCACATCGCAAAGGGTCTGATGCCCTTTGAGGCTTTTGTATATACCTGTCACATACAATTCCTTCAACCCTGCATTATCGTCAGTGATACTTGTGGTATCCTCAGATGAGGAATTTGTGCCCATAGAGACAGTTGGAGAATTTGCAGCAATAGAAGAATTTGAACATTCAGGTGAAGAATTAGCAGATTCACGCTCAATGCATTTCAGACATGGTGGAATAAATTCTTCCTGAGCGGAACAGATCTGTTAAGCAAGCAATGAATCGTTTTCCTTCTAAAGATCTTCATAACTCACTTTTATCTTCTCAAGATCTTGCTTTCTCTAAATAAATTCATAAGAAAGCTCCTCGTGATCAGATAAGAGAGTCTTATGATGACTTTGAAGGTTGTCAAACTTAGACTGAAGTCTCTGAAGATTATCAGTCAAAGTCTTAGTTCGATTGAATTCCTCACCCAACAGGTCATCGCTTTTGTCTAGAACGTTTTGAATCCTTTACAAATCCTCTTGTTGTTTAATAGCAATTTTAGCAAGTTTGGAATAGCTAGGCTTGAGATTATCATCAGATTGATCCTCACTGGATTCATAGGGGGAATGTTTGAGTATCTTGGCACCTTTTGCCATGAAGCAATAGGTGGGAGCATTGTCATCGACGCTCTTGTCAGCAGAGTTGGGGAGGTCATTTTCTTTAGTGTTGAAGATGGACTTGCTAATGTAAGCAGCAGCGAGGGCTAGGCTCGCCACACCAGAGTCTGACTCCTCAAATTCCTCCTCTTCCACATTTTCCTCAGATTCAGCTTCAGAGTCCATTTCCTTGCCAATAAATGCACGTGCCTTCTTGGAACTGCTCTTCTTGTGAGATGGAGACTTTGAAGATTTTGATGATGAGGACTTTGAAGATTTCTTCTTCTTCTTCTTTGAGTCATCAGAATCATCACTTCTTCTTCTTTGATTCCTTTTCCCACTGAGGACAATCACACATGTAGTGACCGGGTTTCTTGCATTTGTGGCAAGTCCTCTTTTTGTAGTCACGAGATGAGGAATTATCACTCCTTGAAGACTTTCCAAAGCGACCACGGCGAGAGAACTTCTGGAATTTCTTCACGAGCATTGCTAGCTCCTGGCTCAGTTCTTCAGGGTCACCAAGGCTGCTACTAGAATCTTCACCTTCAGATTCAGAGACTGCCTTGGCCTTCAGCGCACGTGATCTTCCAAAGATCGGACCATAGAGATCTCTCTTCTCAGTAAGCTGGAACTCATGACTGTTTAGCCTCTCAAGGATATCAGTGGGATCTAGAGACTTGTAATCAGCTCGCTCTTGAATCATCAGTGCAAGAGTATCAAATGAGGAATCAAGTGATCTCAGCAATTTCTTCACCACCTCATGGTCGGTGATACCAGTGGCACCACGTGCTTGAAGCTCATTTGAGATGTTAGTGAGGCGATCGAAGGTTTGTTGAACATTTTTGTTGTCGAGTCTTTTGAAGTGGTTGAAGCTATTGCGAAGAACATCAACTCAAGAGTCACGTTGAGTGGAGACTCCTTCGTTGACCTTGGACAGCCTGTCCCAAATCAGCTTAGCAGTTTCCAAAGCACTCACTCTGCCGTACTGTCCTTTGCTCAGATGGCCACACATGATATTTTTCGCTTGAGAATCGTGTTGCTTGAATCCCTTCACATCAGCACTATTCACAGACGGAGAGATTGAGGGAACACCATTTTCCACAACATACTAGAGAACGTTATCAATTGCCTCAAGATGCATGCGCATCTTGTTCTTCTAGTAGGGGTAGTCCGTCCCATAGAAGGTAGGACACCTAGCCGAGACCTTGATCATTCCTGCAGTCGACATAACTAAAACTCCAGGTGGTTAAAGCAAAATCACACAGAACAAGGCAATACCTTGCTCGGATACCAATTGAAAGTGCGTTATATCGACTAGAGGGGGGTGAATAGGCGATTTTTACAAATTCGTCACTGAGGAATTTCTAGGTGAAGAAATTCCTAAGCAACGACACACTAGCAGCGGAATAAGTACTCAGGTATAAACAAAATAGAGCAACAACATAGTTATCATGATGAAATGAAAACAAGCACAGAGTACAAGATAGCGTGATAACAGGATAAGCATGCTGAAGACTAAGTGACTGAAGAATTTGGAATGAGGATTAGATAAAATCTTTAGCCAAAGTCTTCAAACAGTAATGATCAGCTTCCTCAACACATGAATGAGGAAATGAAAGGGTTCAGGAAATAGAATCAGTTGGCTTGGTGAAGACAAAGATTTGGTAGACCAGTTCCAACTGTTGTGACAGTTGTACGTCTGGTTGGAGCGGCTGAGTATTTAAACTCGAGGACATAGAGTCCCGGGCACATAGTCCTCAACGTATTCTCCTTGAGCTAAAGTCACACAGACCTCTCCCAACACTCATGGTAATTCTTCAGGTGACTTCCAAACCTTCACAAACTTGGTCACTCGGCGATCCACAATTCCTATTGGATGCTCAAACCATGACGCCTAACCGTCTGGAGGCTATACAGTCCTCAAAGGTAACAAACGTCAGTTCCACATAGGAACAATCTCTTCAGTGATGCTCAATCACTTTGGGTTTGTAGGTGTTTGGGTTTGGGTTTTGGGTTTTCCTCACTTGATGATTTTTGCTCAAAGTCCTGGAGGATGGGATGCTCTCAGTGACAAGTGTCAGTTTCTCTCGGAGTAGCCAACCTGCAAGTAGTTAAAGGGGTGGCTATTTATAGACTAGAGAGCAGGCCAACATAATAAGACATAAATGCCCTTCAGTGATATGACCGTTAGGTGGGTAGATATTTTGGACAGTTGGTGCATAGCACAACAACGGTCGGAAATATGATGTTCAAATTCCTCAGGGCTATCATGTTCCTCACTGTGTAGGCAACTGCACTGGCGAATTCCTAACTCCTCGGTCAGAACAAATTCCTCAGAGACCAGAAGATCTTCATCTGTGTCACTGAAGAAATTGACTGAACTGATATGAGATTTCCAATGGCTTCAATCGAAAGGGTTGGGTAGGTGTAGGATTTTGAGATGAGCATCACTTGGAAATCAGTTTCCTTAGTATTACCTCGACCCCCTTTAACAGTACGGTGTTTCCTATGACTCAAGAAAGAGAAGATGAAACTACGAAAACAAAAGTCTTCACGCTTCATAATCCTCGCATGAATATCCAAGTCTTCAAGGTCACACCAATTTCTTCACTTTCAGAATCTTCAGGAGAACCAAAGTCTTCAGCTGAAGACATACATTTTTAGGGGTCGACTTTTATCGTAAATATCAAACTCCTCATCGACTCATAGAGCCTGCGTACACTCACAAACATATTAGTCCCTTAACCTATAAGTCTTCAATACACCAAAATCACTAAGGGGCACTAGATGCACTTACGAGAACCGGGACTTCAAAGACGTTTTGAATGTTACGGAGCATATGAGATGTTCCAAGAGCTTGGGTTAATATTTCAAGCTAATGCCCGGGTTGAGACATATGAAGTCTCCAACAAGTTCTATAGCTGTAAGATGGAGGAGATTAGTTCTGTCAGTGAACACATACTCAAAATGTTTGGGTATCATAACCACTTGACTCAGCTAGGAATTAATCTTCCAGTTGAGAGTGTTATTGACAGAGTTCTTCATTCACTGCCACCAAGCTACAAAGGCTTCATGATGAACTATAATATGCAAGGGATGACGAAAATGATTCCCGAGCTCTTCGTGATGCTGAAATAGGCAGAGGTAGCAATCAAGAAGGAGCATCAAGTGTTGATGGTGAACAAGACTACTAGTTTCAAGAAAAAGGGCAAGGGAAAGAAAGCGAACTTCAAGAATAATGGCAAGCAAGTTGCCGCTCCCGTGAAGAAGCCAAAGCTGGACCCAAGCCTGAAACTGAGTGCTTCTACTGCAAAGGAAATGGTCAGTGGAAGCGGAACTGCCGCAAATACTTGACAGATAAGAAGGATGGCAAAGTGAACAAAGGTATATTTGATATACATGTTATTGATGTGTACCTTACTAATGCTCGTAGTAGCGCTTGGGTATTTGATACTGGTTCCATTGCTCATATTTGTAACTCAAAACAGGAGCTACGGAATAAACAAAGATTGGCTAAGGACGAGGTGACGATGCACGTAGGGAATGGTTCCAAGGTCGATGTGATCGCTGTTGTCACGCTAACTCTACATCTACCTTCGGGATTAGTTCTAGACCTCAATAATTGTTATTTGGTACCAGCATTGAGCATGAACATTATATCTAGATCTTTTATGGTCATGCACCTTTGATGAATGGTCTATTCTTGTTGAATCTCGATCGTAGTGATACACATATTCAAAATATTGATGCCAAAAGATGCAAAGTTGATAATGATAGTGCAACATACTTGTGGCATTGCCGTTTAGGTCATATTTGTGTAAAGTGCATGAAGAAACTCCCCACATCACTGTTACGGGGAGTTTTAGTTGCGGGCCCTTACTATACCCGCCATAGATATATTGAGGTGATCCTTGATATGTCTCCATCGTATCTATAATTTTTGATTATTTCATGCTATTATATTATCAATTTTGGATACTTTGTATGCATTTTTATGCTATTTTAAATCATTCTGGCAGCTAACCTATTAACCTACTGCCTAGTGACAGTTTTTGTTTTTTGCTTGTTTTTGGTTTTTCCTGAAAATCCGTACCAAACAGAGTCCAAACACTACGAAACTTTTTGACAATTTTTTCTAGACAAAAGAGACCCTCGAAGCTCCGGGAGGAGACCAGACATGAAGCAAGGAGATGGCAAGGCAACAGGGCACACCCAGGGTGTAGGGCACGCCCTGTTACCTTGTGGGCCCCACGTGGCTCTGTCTGAACTAATTTCACTTTTATAAATTCTCAAATATTGGAAAAAACCCATAAAGCCACCTGAAACACTTTTTCTGTCCCCGCAAGCTTCTGTTCTTCTACAATCCAATTTGGAGGCCTCTTCTGGTACTCTGCCGGATGGGGAATCGATCAC
>NC_041383.1:402996886-403015376 GCF_002162155.2 Triticum dicoccoides
CTTCATTCGCGGTGTGTTTGTTGGGACCCATGAATTGTGGGTTTATGATCAGATTATTCCATGAAATTAATTGAGTCTTTTCTGAACTTTGTTAAGCATGATTATGATAGCTTCGTATTTCTCTCTGATCTATCTGTTTGGTTTGGCTAACTAGATTGATTTTATATTCAATGGGAGAGGTGCTTTGTAATGGGTTCAATCTTGTAGTGTCCTCACCCGGTGACAGTAGGGGTGGCGAGTCACGTATTGTATTGTTGCCATTAAGGATAAAATGATGGGGTTTATTCATATTGATTGAGTTTACTTCGTCTACATCATGTCATCTTGCTTAAAGCGTTACTCTGTTTTTCATCAAATTAATACCAAAGATGCATTCTGGATAGCAGTTGATTGGTGGAGTAATAGTAGTAGATGCATGCAGGAGTCGGTATACTTATCATGAACATGATGCCTATATGTGTGATCATTGCCATGAATAACATCAAAACTATGCGACTTTCTGTCAGCTGCCCAATAGTAATTTGTTTACCCATCGCATGCTTTGTGTTCGAGAGAGAAGTCTCTAGTGAAAACTATGGCCCCAGGTCTACCTTTATCATATTATTAAAACCAAAAATACTTTGCTGCAATTTTATTTAATTTTATTTTGTTTTGCAATTTATCTATCTATCACTATCGGAATTATTCCTTGCAAGTAACAAGTTCAAGGGGATTGACAACCCTCTTGCCCGGGTTGGGTGCAAGCATTTGATTTTGTGTGTAGGTGTTGTCGAAGGGAATTTTCTTGGTTCTCCTATATGTTAGATAACCTTGGTTCTCACTGAGGTAAATACTTATCTCTACTGTACTACTTCACCCTTCCTCTAGGGGGAAAATCCCAACGCAATTTACAACTAGCAGGAAGAATTTCTGATGCTGTTGATGGGGAGACATCATCAAATCTTATCAAGTACCTTCACTCAAACTAGCATTTACTTGTTCTACTTTTTATTGGCCTAGTTATGCTATCCTTATCATTGACACACCAAAATAGAAAATGAAAATAAAAAAATAAAGATAAATCGGTCACATCCACTTGCCAATCTTGTCAAACTTGCTGCCTAATGTAAACCAATAGCTATTAATGAATAAGTGATAAAAGAAAATTCTATTGGGATACATTGATTGAATGAAAAGCATGATTGCAATGTTGTTAGTATAAATTTTATGAATATCAATTGTGCTAATGATCATGATTTGGGGTGATAATCATGATGTTTCTTGTGATCTTGAATATTTATTTGAGCTTCATGATGAATCTATTATTGACAATGATACTTGCAATACTATTAAAAGTGGGTTTGGAAGAGCATCAACTTTTGGTAAAAAGAATCCCACATATATGTAGAGTGTTCAATCTTATGATTTTTTGATAAAGGTGGGGTTGAGAGGTCATGACTTTAGTTGATGTTAATCCCATTATCTTGGAAGATTATAAAACTTGTATGCATGTGGATCATAGAGAGAATATTTTATATGATAGCTATATATATTTTTGGATTTTATTATGATCCTACATGTAATTATTATGAGAGGAAAATACGACTGTAGAAATTTTCATGATACTAGATTACCTCTCATTGTGTTGAGATTGGCAATGATTTATTCTTCTTACTTGCATATTCTATATATTTCTTGTCTTGATAATTTGTTTGCTTATGAAATGCCTATGCATAGGAAGTATGTTAGACTTAAATGTTTTTGTCACATGTTTTACGATGCTCTCTTTGAGCTTCAATTCTTGTCTTTCATGTGAGCATCATTGAAATCTCAAGTCTATCTTAATGGCTATAAAAAGAGCTTGTTGGGAGACCAAGCCAATATTTATCTTTATGATTTATTTATTTTATGTTGAAACAATTATAGCTACTGTTATGATTGTGTTTTATGTTTTAATTAGTGTTTATGGCAAGTAAAGCCTTTGGGGTGATCTGGTTAATAGTTGACTTGATTATGCGAAAAAGACATAAACTTTTGTGCCCAATGGAATTACTATAATTTACTGGAACGTGATTAAATTCTGAATGTTTTACACATGATTGATATACAAATTGCCCACATTTTCCTTTTTATATATTTTTTGGAGTTACAGAAGTATAGTGTTTGTTCAGATTATTACAGACTGTTCTGTTTTAGATAGATTCTATTTTTGTTGCATGGTTTGGTTGTTTTAATGATGCTATGGATTATATCAGCGGGGGTATACGTCATGGAGAAGTTAGAATGCAGTAGGTATTATGCAATAATAAAATATGGATCGGTCTATAACAGTACCTAAAGTTTATGATTTGTCTATTATACTAACGGATCTCATGAGGTTTCTGTTGAGTTTTGTTTGCTGAAGTTTTCAAGTTTCGGGTGAGATTACGATGGATGAAGGAATAAGGAGCGGCAAGACCCTAAGCTTGGGGATGACCAAGGCACCCCAAGGTAATGTTCAAGGAATGCCCAGGCGTCTAAGCTTGGGGATGCCTTGGATGACATCCTCTCTTTCTGTCTACAATCTATCGGTATGTTACTTGGAGCTATATTTTTATTCATCGCATGATATGAGTTTTGCTTGGAGCGTATTGTACCATAGTTTTGCTTTGTTTGCTTTTTAGTTTTCCACAATCATTGTTTTCTTGAGACACCTTTTGAGAGGTACATACACTTATCATGATTTGTTATAATACTCTATGTGCTTCACTTATATCTTTCGAGAGGCAGTTGCTCTAGTGCTTCACTTATATCTTTTAGAGCACCGTGGTGGTTATATTTTATAGAAATAGTTGTAGTATCATGCCTCGCTCAAATATTTTTAGAGTCTAATAAATAGTAATGGCAATATGTACAGGTTATAAGACTAGTCTGAGAAGCATAGGTATTCAAGGGGGATGTAATAAAAACTTTCATGTAGATCACTAAAATGGAATGTATGGTTTAATGATATTGATGTCATAATATGAAAAGGATATAGGATCATGATCATTGGTTAGTAGAAATATTGGCATTAAATCTTGTTATTAACTTCTCATCTAAGTGTTGGTCATGGCATGGTGGGGAGGTTTGAGCATTTGTATTTCTGATTGAAATCATTGAGTGCTGTTATAATAAGATGCATGCGATGGTTAACTCCTACCTACCAATTCCCTAGGGGCATGTGAGTAGTACTTTGCTTCGAGGGCTAATAGGCTTTCACAATAAGTGTGTGAGTTCTTTATGACTAATGTGAGTCCATGGATTATATACACTTTTACCTTTCTGCAATTTGCTAGCCTCTTCAGTACCGTGCATTTCCATTTCTCACCTCGAGCGCGGTGCATCCAGACCCCGTGATATGATGCACACTATCACACATAAGACTCCTTATATCTTCCTCAAAACAGCCACCATACCTACCTATTATGGCATTTCCATAGCCATTCTGAGATATATTCACATGCAACTTCCATCGTTCTGTTTTCATGACTTGAGCATTCATTGTCATATTGTTTTGCATGAACAAATAGAGCTGATATGATATTTGTGTCAAAGCCACTAATAATCATTGTTATACATTTTATGCTACATCATTGCACATCTTGGTACACTACCAAAGGCATTCATATAGGGTAATATTCTTCCAGTTTATTGGGTTGTAAGTAATTAAAAGTGTGACGATCATCATTATTAGAGCATTGTGCCAGTGAGGAAAAGAATGATGGAGACTAGTGAGTTCTATAAAAAGTGGGGATGAGGTCCATGAGATTGTTCTGAAAAAAATGAGAAAATGGGGAGAAAGGAGAAAAAAATGAGAAAAAATGAGAGAAAAGGAGAGAAGGAGCAATGCTATTATCCTTTTTCCACACTTGTTCTTAGAAATACATGTTCTTCATATAGAGAGTCTCCATGATTTGTCACTTTCATATACTAGTATAATTTTTACATTATAAGAACTTGGCTTGTATGTTCCGATGATGAGCTTCCTCAAATGCTCAAGGTCTTCATGAGCAAGCAAGTTGGATGCACACCCACTTAGTTTCATATAGAGAGCTTTCATACACTTATAACTCTAGTGGATGTTTTGCATGGCAATCCCTACTCCTCGCATTGATATTGATTTGAAGGCCTCTTCATTAGCTAACGATCCATTGAGTTGATGCGAGACTTTCTCAAACTTTTGTATTCCCATATAAACCCCAATCATCATTCTCTTTGCCACCCGAAGTGCTAATTAATTCCATGGCTCACGCTCATATATTGAGTGTAGTTGAAAAAGCTGAAGCAAGAAAAAGTATGATACAGTTGATTGCTTTGGCAACCGAGTTCTGATGATTTATACTTTATGTTAGGAAGACCTAACTTTGCCATGCTTACACGATTAAATGAGTAGGAATAATATTCTTTAGCATTCTTTATTTTGAAGGACATGATTGTTTGTTAGTATACTAGAGTATTGATGTCTTTGTATAAAATTGATAGACTATTGCCTTGAATCCCTCGTATCCTAATAGTCATGCCATGATTATATTGTATGATCAAGATTGTGTTAGGTAGCATTCCACATCAAAAATTATCTTCGTTTATCATTTACCTACTTCAGAATGAGCAGCAATTAAGCTCGGGGATGCTGATACGTCTCCGAGGTATCTATTATTTTTTATTGTTTCATGATATTATATTACCAATCTTGTATGCTTTATATGCAATTGTATATCGTTTTTGTGGACTAATCTATTAATATAGTGCCTAGTGCTAGTTTGTTTTCCCCATTTCTTTGCTTCGTAGTAAAACCATACCAAACGAAGTCCAAACACGATGAAATTTTTACGGTGATTTTTTCTGGACCAGAAGAGACCCTAGAATGTTCGGGAGGAGGCCAGAAGTCTTAGGAGGCATGCCCCTAGGGGAGCGCACCCAGTAAGCGTGTGGGTCCCACATTACTCCGTTTGACCTAATTCTGGTGCTATGAATTATCTAAAATCCAGAAACCACCAGTGTGAGACCCGAACAATTATTCCACCACCACAAGCCTTTGTTCTTCTGTGATCCCATTTGGAGGCCATTTTCGGTATGGTGGCGGAGGGGGAAACAATTGGGGAGGCAATCTTCATTGACCTTGCTACCTCCATGATGATGTGTGAGTAGTTCCTACAGGACCTATGGGTCCATAGCAGTAGCTAGATGGCTTGCTCTATCTCTTTTCATCTTCAATACAATGATCTCATCTAAGATCAATCCGACGTAAACTATTGCAGTATGTTTGTTGGGATCTGATGAATTTTGGGTTTATGATCAGATTATTCATTGAAAGTTATTGAGTCTTTTTTGAGATTTATTATGTGTGATTTTATAGCCTTGTTATTCTCTCTAATCTATCCACCTTCTTTTGCCAAGTGAGTTGATTTATCTTTAATGGGAGAGGTGCTTGGTAGTAGGTTCAATCTTGTGGTGTCCTTACTCTGTGATAGGAGGAGTCGCAAGGCATGTATTGTATTTGTTGCTACTAAGGGTAAAACGATGGGGTTTGAACATATTAATTACTCTTACTTTGTCTATATTATGTCATCATGCTCCAAGCATTACTCTATTCGTTATGAACTCAATACCATAATATGCATACTGGATAGCAGTCGAGGGGTGGAGTAATATATAGTAGTAGACGTAGATGGATTTCGGTCTACTTGTTACAGACATAATGCTTATATATTGATCAAGCCATGAAGAATCATCGGAACTATTCGCTATTCTATCAATTGCCCAACAATAATTTGTTTACCCACCATTGCTATGCTTATGTGAGAGATACCTCTAGTGAAGCTATGGATCCCGGGTCCATCCACTTTATATTTACTAAAACCCTAAAAATACCTTGATGCAGTTTATTTACTTTTATTTCACTTTTTATTTTGTCTATCTATCACTACTAGATTTAATCCTTGTAATTGCCGAGAATGAGGGGATTGACAACCCCGGCCCCTTGCTATCGTTGGGTGCAAGCATTTGTTTGTTTGTTTGTGTGTGCGTGTGTGTGCGCGCGCGCGCGTGCGCAGGTACCACTTATCTCATTTGTGTGGAGTCTTCTATTGCCTCGATAAACCTTGGTTCTTAACTGAGGGAAATACTTTTTCTACGGCACTGCTTCACCCTTCCTCTTCGAGGATATCCCAACGAGTATCGCAAGTAGCACATAACGGCATCTGCGTCTACTACTATTAGCACATAACTCAATACCATAAGATGCATACTGGATAGCGGTCGAGGGGTGGAGTAATATATAGTAGTGTACATCTAGAATGGCATACTGGATAGCGGCAAAAACAAAATTTCCCCTTTGGGAAAATCTAACAACTCCTACGGGAGTAGCAGAAGGATTTTTGGCGGCGGTGATGGGAGGCTTCATCTTACAAATCATGTGCCTTCGCACAAACACTTTCTTTTTTCTTGTTTTTATTTTCTTGATTTTTCCTTCTGCTTTTTATTTGCCTTCTCCTTTTTCCAAAATATCAAAAATATCTTTTTGTCCCTATCTTTGCTTGAGTTGCCGTCATGTCTACTCTTGAAAATACCAAGCTTTGCAATTTCTCAAGTACTAATAACAATGATTTCATTAGTACTCCTATTGCTCCTCCCGCCACTAGTGCGGAGTCCTGTGATATAAAAGTTGCTTTGCTCAATCTTGTCACAGTATTCCAGTTTTATGAAAATTATAATGAAGATGTTGCTTCCCATCTTAATACTCCCTCCATTCATCTATACATGGCATAACCCCAAATTTCATTTTTTTCATCATCTATACAAGGCCAGATTAGATACCCAATGTGTCTCAATTTAGTTCTCCCTCGCAAGTCGTGAGCCCTCCTTGTGAAATCTCGCTAGATGTCACGTTAAATTGGATGCATGCAGAAAAGTGATGAGAGGATGGTGCATGCAAGAGTAAATAGTGAGGGAGGTGAGTGGGCTAGGTATTTAAAGGAGGTTGCATGCCAGATTTACACTACGCCCAAATTCTCTCCCTCCTTTTAAGAAGCAGCCTTGGTATGGGAGATTCAAAAGTTAGGCCCTATAAAAATGGATGGAGGGAGTGCCTTTGTTGAGTTATGTGATAAGCCAAAAGTAAAAGATGTGGATAATGATACTGTTAAACTAAAACTTGTTCCTTTTTATTTAAGAGATGGAACTAAAGTATGGTTATCTTCTTTGCCAAAAAATAGTATTGATTCTTGGTCTAAATGCAAACATCCTTTTATTGCCAAGTATTATCCTCTTGCGGAAATTATTTCTTTGAGAAACCAAATTATGAACTTCAAGCAACTTGATCAAGAACATGTTGCACAAGCGTGGGAGAGAATGAAAATTATGCTAAAAAATTTGTCCAACACATGGACTGAGTCTTTGGATGATAGTACATTTTTTCTGCTGGACTAAAATTTGTTTCAAGAGACCTTCTAGATTCGGCTGCGGTAGCACATTCATGGAGATAACACTTGGAGAGGCTACAAAACTTCTTGATTATATGGCGCAAACTATTATCAATGGAACACAGAGTGTGCTCCAATTGGTAAGAAGGTAAATTCTATCAAGGAAATATCCTCTCTAAGTGGTAAAGTTCGTAGTATATTAGACGTCGCTGGGTGAGAAATTATAGTGGTGGTGTTGGCCACATGGCACACCATCAACATCTAAAATACTACTGGCATGGGCTCCAACGCCACCACTATTTTTAACAATAGCGTCATATTGGTGGCATCGGTCTCCCACGCCAGCAAAGCCCTTTTTGCCACGCCATAGTTAGGATTTTCTGCACTAGTGAAAGTACCACCATTTATTTCATATAGAGAGTTCCCATGATTTTCACTTTCATATACTAGTGGGATTTTTCATTATAGAACTTGACTTGCATATTTCGTTGACAAGCTTCTCATAGAGGGAAAATGCATCTTACTACCGGGTGTAGTTACACTCATGTCTCATATACTACCATGTGATAGTATATACACTACTTTATTATTTTTAATATGTTCATATAATATATCTAAAATACTCCAAAGTGAGTTATATGAAAAATTTGCAAGTGAGCCCATATTTTTTTTTGTATTTGTTAAATACGTACATATTTGTACGTAAAATAGAGTATGCTCAAAATATGATACATACTACCAAAAAATAGTATATATAGTGCCTTCATATATACTACATACTACACGTACATACACTCCAGTATGATAGATACTACCTAGAACATACGAAAAAAGTGGGGGTAATTACACCCGGTAGTAGGGAAAATTTGTCCTATTTATATATATATCTTTCATTCACTTATAGCTCTAGTGCATCTATTGCGTGGCAATCCCTACTCCTCGCGTCAACATCGACTGTAAGCCCTCCATTGCCTAATGATCTAGCCTCGTTGATGTGAGACTTTCTTATACCTTTTTGTCTTCTCTGACAAACCCCAATCATCATTCTCTTTGCTATCCTAAGTGCTAAAGACCTTGGCTCATGCTCAAGTATTGTGTGAAAGTTGTTTAAAAAGTTGAAGCGACAAAACGTATGATTTAATTGCTTGGTTTTGGCAACTTAGTTTGTTCTTAATTTGATATCTCTATGTAGGGAAGACCGAGCGTGCCATTCTTATTGTGTTTAAGTGTGTAGGGATCACTTTCTTTAACATCATTATTTTGGAAGGCAATACATTATTTACTTGCATGTTTATGTATTATTATTTTAGTGTCAAATTGATAGATTATTGCAGCGCATCATTCGTGTCTCAATATTCATATCCAACTTACATCGTTTGATCAAAAACATGTTGGGTAGCATTCAACATCAAAAATTCTTTCTGTTATCATTTACCTACTCGAGGACGAGTATGAATTAAGCTTGGGGATGCTTATACATATCCAGTGTAACTATAATTTTTGATTGTTTCATGCTATTATATTATTACTTTTGTATGCTTTATATGCCATTTTACATTATTTTTATGGACTAACATATTAACTTAGTGCCCAGTGTCAGTTCTTGTTTTTTGTTTCGCAGAAAAACCATACCTACCAAAGTCCAAACACGATGATCATGTCCACTTCTTCGGGCGAGTCTGAGGAATCGAAGAACTCATCTTGAATTATTTGGTCAAGCTCTGTCGGTCCATACCCTCGTCCGACAAAGCATCGGAATCCATCATTTCCCTAACAAAATTACAAAAGGTCCAGTCAGACAATGTGTCAAACGCATCAAGCATAAGGTGAAACCAAAGAGTTGTCAGACATCCCGCGATGGCTTCTAGGCCAGAGACGACATCCCTTGTGGGGAGGACGGGAGAGAGGACTGCTCCGTCGGAGCTGCCGACGTAGAGGCTAGGAATGGTTGCGGTGCGCGCGCGGCAACGGAGCTGCGAGCCAGATGGCTGAAAGGATCGATATGGTTGGCTAGAGGGGGGTGAATAGGCAACTACCATTTTTAGCTTTTCTTTACAAATTAGGTTTAGCAACACAAAGGTTGTCTAGATGTGCAACTAGGTGAGCAACCTATATGATGCTAATAACAACAAGAAGGAGAGCAAGCAAAGATATGACACAACAATAGCTTGCACAAAGTAAAGGTAAGAGATAACCACAAGTGGAGCCGGTGGAGACGAGGATGTGTTACTGAAGTTCCTTTCCTTTGAGGGGAAGTACGTCTCCGTTGGAGGGGTGTGGAGGCACAGTGCTCTCCAAGAGGCCACTACGGCCACCGTATTCTCCTCACGCCCTCACACAATGCGAGATGCCGTGATTCCACTATTGGTGCCCTTGGAGGCGGCAACCGAACCTTTACAAACAAGGTTGGGGCAATCTCACAACTTAATTGAAGGCTCTCAACGACACCATGAAGCTTCACCACAATGGAATATGGCTCCGCGGTGACCTCAACCGTCTAGGGTGCTCAAACACCCAAGAGTAACAAGATCCGCAAGGGATTAGTGGGGGGAATCAAATTTCTCTTGGTGGAAGTGTAGATCGGGGCCTTCTCAATCAATCCCTAGAAAATCAACATGTTTGATTGGCTAGGGAGAGAGATCGGGCGAAAATGGAGCTTTGAGCAACAATGGAGCTTGGGGAGGGAAGAGGTGGTCAACTTGGGGAAGAAGACCACCTTTATATAGTGGGGGAAAAGATCCAACTGTTACGCACTTAATCAGCCCACGACTTACGGTACTACCGCAAGGCCTTGCGGTACTACCGCTCGACGGTGCGGTATTACCGCTCCTGCGACAGAGATCAGATGAGGCCCTGTTGCGATAGTAACGAGCGGTAGAACCATCGGAGCGGTACTACCGCGCGTCCTTGCGGTACTACCGCAAGGCAGGGTTCGACTAGGCTGGGAAGGCACGAACTAATAAAATTACATCCGTGGCTACTTCTGCTGAGATTTGGGCTGTGCAAAAATTCGACACGGTACTACCGCATGCTGGGAGCGGTACTACCGCATAGGGCGCGGATGTAAAAAATTACTTCCGCGCCTACTTCCGCGCATGTTAGTGTGCTGGACTAGAGGCCACGGTACTACCGCTCCTGAGGAGCGGTACTACCGCATAGCGCGGTACTACCGCTTCCCTAGCCGGTACTACCGTGGGACACTACGGTACTACTGCTCTGTTGAGCAGTACTACCGCACGCCACAGCACAATAGCACTTGGAGTCCTTCATTTTGTAAAGACACGGATAAATGGTCGGTGCTTCAAAGAAGCAAAGGAAAGGTGGTGCAAAGGAACAGACGTGTACGTGTTGATTCCACCCTAACCTTTCCGAAGCAGACCCCCTCTTAATAGGCTTTCCTACGACTCAAATCCACCGAAAAGAAACGTAGAGAAACATCGTCTTCACTAGGCTCTGAGGGGCACCAAATCGTCTTGTGCCTAGACATGGGATAACTGAAATGCTCAATGCACATGATTAGTCCGCAAATGCATTGTCATCAATCACCAAAACCACATAGGGAGAAATATGCCCTTACATCCTCTAAGATCAATTTGATGATCCGATGAATTGTGGGATTATGATTAGATTAATCATTGATTTATTTTGAATTCTCGAGCCTTCATTATTGTGTAATCTTATAGCTTTGTATTTCTCTCTGATCTAGCAGGCTACTTTGGCCAAGTTTGGTTGATTTATCTTCAGCAGAGAGGTGCTCTGTAGTAGGTTCAATCTTGTGGTGATCCCGTCGAGTGACAGAAAGGACAAGGGCATGTATTTGTACTGTTGCTACTAAGGGTAAAACAACAGGGACAGGGTTCAAACATATTGTTTGGTCTAACTTTGTCTACAATATGTCATCTTGCTTAATGTGTTACTCTGTTGTATGAACTTAATACTTTGAGATGCATGCTAGATAGTGGTCTTGGGGTGGAGTAGATGCAGTTGGATTAACGGTCTGCTTGTCACTGGCGAATATCTATATAATGATTATGCCTTGGATGATCTTCATAACTATGCACAATTCTGTCAACTGCCCAACAATAATTTGTTTACCCTTCGCTATTTTACTTTTGAGAGAGATGCCTGTAGTGAACCTATGGCCCCAGGGTCCATTCTCCATATATTTATAAGTTCTTACAATTGCTATCAATTTACTATCACTATCCTAGTTACTATTATCCTTTGCTATCTTTACTATTATTTACTTTTAACCTTGTGGCTAGCAAGAACAAGGGGATGCCGACCCCTTGCCTTTGTTTGGTGCAAGCAATTATTTTGTTTGTGTGTAGGTGCTGCTAACATTGTACATGTGTTGTCTCCTACTGGTTCGATAAACCTTGGTTCTTAACTAAAGAAAATACCTTCTACTATTGTGCTACATCACCCTTCCTCTTCGGGGAAACCCAACAACTCCTGCGGGAGTAGAACACCCCGGAGCTCCCTGCGTGCCTACGATGTGAAAGCGGTCAAGCTCTTTGAGGATAAGGTGCATCTTAACTTCCCTGAGGACGTCGATGCCTCACACTTCCTCGCGCCGAAGAACATGAGGATATGCTCCAAGGCTGAGGAGAAGGAGCACCTCGAGGTCGAGATGCAGTACTTTGACCCTGAAGTGAGGCGTCTCTCCACGGATCCTCGTGTCATGGGGCACAATAAGATGTTGCTCATGGCCTACAAAGCTAGGAAGAAGGTGAAGGATGATCACATACACTGCAATGCGCTTGCGAGGGAGTCTGAGGAGGATGAGCCGGCCCCTTGTCACGCGCCGGTGATAGGTCTATAAGGGACGACCACGGGGCTGGCCCCTCCGACGTGAGGCGGAGGGGGTGATAACTCTGACTAGGACATGAGAGTGTGACTCCCACTAGCTAGATGGGGAGGGTTAGTTGCTGTAGCTAGTTTAACTATCAGCTGCTATAGTTGATCGTACTATACTGTTTAACTTTATGCATGTTTTGTATTTGAAATATATGTGTAGCATTGTTTAATTACTAGTGTTTAAACTATCCACTAAACCTAGCCGTATGTGTTTTATGTTTGAAATATATGCATGGTTGTTTCACCGCATGTTTACTAGATTATTTAAATTATCCAATGCCCTAGCTATATGTGTTTTATATTTGAACTATATGCATGGTTGTAGTGCTATTTAATTACTATAATTTTTGAATATCCAAAGAATTACCTAGCTATATATATGTGTATTTTGTTTGTCATTTCTTAACATGATGTTTGTTTATTTTTTCAACATGAATGTAGGAAATGGATCCCTCGTGTGCCACCTGTGGGGCCATCAGATGCGAGAAGGATAAGAAATTCTTCGTAGATCTTCTAGATGCCTTCCTAATTACGACGGTATATTTTTGTTCAACATGTTGTGACTCAGTTTCATAGTTGCGACCAAAATTTTTTGATTGGAGATTTCTTTTTATTTTTTCTCATTTCATCCCTTGCGGGCAAGGAGTGACTTCCTAGAGAGGTTCGGCGTTGAGCTTGATGCAACTATCAAATTCCAATGCACCCTCATGAAGATGCAAACGACCCAGAACTTCACTTGTCTTGTCACCAACAAGGCACACCGAACCTATTTCGGTTTCCCTGGTTGGAGATACCTTGCACTGAAGAGAGGCCTACGTTCTACCTCGATTATGATCGTGAGAAGATCATGATGTACTACAGGCCTGCTGGCACTCCTGGTTCTGATTCTCCAGACTACGACCCTAATTCCAACTGTCAAATTATTTAGTTAGCAGGCATGGTATCTACTTATAATATGCTATGCTAGTATTTCGTTGAATTTTTGTTGAACACGTGTTACATGTATGTACTTGCTACTATTCATACTACTACGTTAATTAGTACGTTGCTGAACTTAAATGTTGTCATTTACCTCTATTTAGTGATGTCAAACTTAAAAGGGTCATATTTTGAATAGAACAAAGTAATAATGAGAAGAAAAAAACTTTATGTAATTTCCCCGCCAGTCAAAGAGGTTCCAGTCAAGAGAGAGAAAGAGGGACCAACTTAAGAGACAAGAAAGCGGAGATACCCAAAGCAGCAGTGCTATACACACGACACGATTCAGACGATTCATGCACGATACTTAAATCCAGCCGGACATGCACAGGATTTAGAAGGGCACTGGCCGCTAGATTAGCACGTCGTGCAAAGATCGTGCAGCAGTATCGTGTGGGTAGTAGTTTCGTACCCAAAGGCAGATTTAGAAAGGAAAAGAAGTGAAGAGGGGCTGGCCTGCGTTTGTGTTCGACCGTACGAGGTGCAGACCCATCACACATGGGGACGATGGATGGAGGAGTTAAACCTGCGCTGCCATTTTTTTATGTGCTTGCCGCCGCTGCTGCTACTACTAAACACAATAGGGAGAGAGGGAGAGAGGGAGACTGAGACTGAGCGTGTGGGGCCATTTTTGGCGTCTCAGCCAATAGACGCTCGACAGCATACTGCGGCCGGAACCACACTCGATCGCACCCTCCCCCAATTACACCACAAATCCATCCACCCTCTTCCTCTCCCATCTTTAAAGCTGCATCCCATCTCCCCTCACCGCCGCGGCGAGCCAGCGACGTCTCGCCTCCTCCCACCCCGGCCGCCGTGCGCGCCATAGACACAAGAGCCGACAGCTAGATCGCGAAATCAGGATGGGTCGCGGCAAGGTGCAGCTGAAGCGGATAGAGAACAAGATAAATCGGCAGGTGACCTTCTCCAAGCGCCGCAACGGGCTCCTGAAGAAGGCGCACGAGATCTCCGTCCTCTGTGACGCGGAGGTCGCCGTCATCGTCTTCTCCCCCAAAGGCAAGCTCTATGAGTACGCCACCGACTCCAGGTAGCTCCCCACCCACGCCTATATCAGCTTCCATCTCGATCCATTTCCATTTCTGCCTCTGCTATATGCCCATGCCGCTGCATCACACATACATATAGGGAGGGAGGTAATACCGTACCGCCGTACGCTCTGCTCTTCCTCCGCCAGCTGCATCGTAGCTCTTGCCGTTTCTGGCCTTTGATGCCATGGCGCCGGAAAAGCTCCCTGTCGGTTTTGCCATTTCTGGCATCGATCCATCTCCATGTGCTCATCGGTTTGGTGTCCGTACCGCATGTGCTTCCTCACTTCTTTCTACTGCTAGCCCCAGCCCTGCCTATTCTGAGTTTGTGTGCTACAGGTGATGATTTTATGCTGCTGCTGCAGCTGCTTGCTTATTTTGGGTAACGATTTGATTTTCTCCTCAGTCCTCATTCACTAGCTGGCTCGTCTTCTCCGATTTCCTTTCTCGTGCTCCCCACTTTTGCCTTTTCTTCTTGCCTCCGACTGATCCTTTCCTTTTTTGGGATCCACGGCCGCCTTTCTTTCTTTAATTCACATTCACCTATACCCCGCAGCCCCAGCCCCCGCGGGTAATTAGATGAATTTTGTCCCTTTCTTCATCCACATCGTTCTAGACTCGATTGTACTACAAGGAGTATTTTATTCGCTTTCTAGTTCCCGTCCAGTGATTTGGCTTTTCTTGTGACCAAAAATCACATGCTTTTTTGTGTTTTTTTAAAGCTATCAAATACTCCAAGAAGTGAGCTGGGCAGTGAGCCAGTGACAGACATGCATGTAATGCACGGAGCTCGGTGAATTAATCGCCTCGCGTCTTCTTCTGCCTCTCTAAACATGCAGTGAACCCGACTTGTGCATGGTACATCGCTACGTACGTCTTTGTTAAACTATACCAAAAAAAATCCCTCTTCTTACTCTTCTTCAGTTCTTGCCAAGCAGTGAGATGGATCTGGCTCTTCTTTGATCTTCTTCTTCTTCTTCTCTTTCCTCTTACTCCTATTTATTTCTCCCCCTCTATTTCTCTTTGATGCTACCCTCTAGGTCAATCTTTGCTAGCTCGGTTTTATTTGGTAGAAATAACATAGACCAGCTTCACAGCTAGATACAGTATAGTAGTACTGGATCTTTGCTTGGTTCATTGATAGGGAGCAATTTGCAATCTTCTATTGAAGAGAGAAATAAAGGTGTACGATGTACTACCTAGCTAAATCGCTAATGATGAAACCATTTGCTGTAACACAACATATACTTTAGCCCCTCTCAATTCCGTGTACAACAGTTTTGTGTTGTACAACAACTCGTACGTACGGTAACAGCATGCATGTATGTATGTCAGCACTTTTATGCCTGTTTTCAAGTGCTTTATTTCCAATATACATATATATTCGTTGCGTCTCATCTCTTTCTTCCCTCTTTGAGATATATGGTCTATATAAGGCATGGGGACCTATGTGCCACATATATACAAGACGACCTGGCCTCTCTCTGGGAAAAGTTAAAGGAATTAATGCTTCAGGCTTCTGGAACCCCTTTCACTAATTCTCTCTCTATATATAATTCAGATAAATAGGCTGCACATCTCTATAGTCTGTATTTTCGTGTGCGAGAACCAGTGAGGTTCAAGATGGTGGGATATTGTGTTGACCGTACGTACAAACATACAGGTTAAGAACTTCTTCTTTTGTTGCGCATAGTACAGTATGTAATATTCTCTATGTATGAAACTACGAAGGGGGCTGGTGCAACCACCTTGTCTGTTTTACAAGAACAGAAGTAGCCGGCTCTATAAGGTTCCTCTACAATTGTTCAGTTTAGGATCGCAATCCAGTTCCCGCGGTACTGCTGCTACAGCCATCCATTCAACTCGTTAATAATTTTTTCTTGCTACAGCATCATGCATGCATGTCCTGTAAATTGTAATGCTTCAATCATTATCCACAAACCTTGATATCACATGTGTGCTATGTGTATTCCTTTTATCAAGGACTCATGGTTCTATACAGCGTCACTGCTTTCTTGAAGATGGGTGAGATATATGTTTTATGTGTGCTCTTTGAAGCTGGCATCCTGCTTCCAAGGCAATCAAGACTGATATTAAAACACTTTGAACAGTAAAGGAGCACTGTCAGTCCAAACAGTAACTTCAGATCTGGAGTTTGTTGGGAATTTCTTATTTTTGATTGCTCCGACCATGGCATAGTGGCTCTTTTTTTGGGTTTGTGATAAGCTATTGCATTTATTATATTTTCTTGCAAAATAACTTGCGTATGCTTCTTAGTGCTGGTTTCCGAATTAGAAGGATGCGAAGCATTGTACTCCAATACAATGCCAACCCTTGTACTGATTTTCCAAGGCATAATTAGTACTCAAAGAATTGTTCTTAAGCATTCTACTAATTAGTACTACTAATTATGCATTGCAAAGGACCGGGATTTGATTGTCCCCAAAAGGCATGGACTGACATGTTGTGAGTTTTCCTTGCAGCATGGACAAAATTCTTGAACGTTATGAACGCTACTCTTATGCTGAAAAGGCTCTTATTTCAGCTGAATCTGAAAGTGAGGTATAAGCAATTTGCTGCTTTCGCTATTATGATGATTACTTTTGCTGCTTTCATATATTTTGAATCGGGGAGGTTGCCCATGTTACATTGCACAAGCATTTCCATCTCCTTCACATAAACGTCATGTCTGAATTAACCTTCTTGTTGTTGGATTTTCCAAACAGAGAAAATTAGTTATGAATAATTATACCTTTTGAGAAATTCAGAATCACCTTACATTTTATGTTAATGGCTTTAAATTACATTTCTTTAGGATACTCTACTATATAGCTTAACATTCCTCATGTGAAAAGGGGTTTTGTCGACCCACAGATGAGCTTTCGAAATGTGTAGCATTCATATGTCCTTAAACTGATTAATCCCCTTTATCTCGGATTTTGTCTCACCAGGACAACTTGTAATGTGTGGATGCTCTAGTTCGGCAACCTATGTTAAATACAAGTGGGAATGAATTTCTAGTTGCAAACTTACAGGCAGATAAGATCGTTTAGTAAGGGTGAAAAGAACCTAGTAAACACTAGAAGAGTTTGCTAAACTGGTATTGGATATCATCCTCCTTCACATTTTTAGTAAATTATTTGGCCACCTAGGTAGATGAACGAAGAGATCATCGATGGGCATGTATATTCATCATCCTTGAATGATGTCCACTATACATAGAAATAATCATAGCATGCAGTATATAGTACTCCCTCGTTCCTAAATATTTGTCTTTCTAGAGATTTCAACAAGTGATTACATACGAAGTAAGTTTTAAATAGCGCGCTAAGCATCTTAGCGGCGGACCTCTTCCAAATGCTATAGCGCGCTATTTAAAATGTTTGTTCATTTGTTTGGACCAAAGTCTCTTAGCGCAAGACCTTTTGTAAACGCTATAGCGTGCTATAGCGGAGCTATAGCGGGCTATTTAAAACAGTGAGTAAAATGAGTGAATCTACATTCTAAAATATGTCTGGATACATCCGTATGTTGTAGTCCATATGAATGTCTAGAAAGATAAATATTTAGGAACGGAGGGAGTACACAATATATGGGATGCATGAAATTATATGAAATTAGCATCTCCTCTAGATCAATCATAAATACATCACAGACAATATTTTTAACTATAAATTCTGTAAAATAAATATTGTATGTATACATTATAGGATACTAACAAATCAATTAAAATTATATGTTTTGCCACAAACGTAACCTACCTAAGCTTCACAAAATAGCCTTTGTATTCGCATTGCTTGTATTTGGCCCTTTCATAACCATTGTAAACCAACCATGGGTGACACAGTTGCATATGTTTTTTTAGTCATATGAATTTACATGAACTTGGCTTGTAAGAGTAGGTTATTGAAGTAGCAGATGGCTGAGAAAGCTACGGACGCAAGCTAATTTATGCTTTTAAGCAGCAAGATACCCCTCCGTGTATTATTATTTCATTAAGCTTTTTTATCTTCACAAAAAGTAAGTAATTTGTAAAATGAAAATATCGACCATCGTTCTTACCATATTTTTGTCTGCTATCAACTATATGATTAAGGAAGGGCAGGATTATTTTGCTTATAAATACCTAAAATAAAACAACTACATTTGGTTATAGGTTTTCATTTTAATTTTGTATGGTGTGTG
>NC_041383.1:403015663-403021388 GCF_002162155.2 Triticum dicoccoides
TGTATTTTATGGTAAACAAGTAGACATGGTTTGATGGTTATGAATTTGGCTGAGCCTAAAATTCTCAGATAAACTTTGTTATGGCCATGATATAAAAAGTTCAAAGTCAATGTCGTAATATATTTATTTTTCCACATTTTCTATTTTTTTATTAATTTCCTCACTTGCAACGTCCATCTCTTCGCTCCATCCAAATAAATCAAATCCGTCAAGTATTTGCTGTTAGTACCTCAGATCCACATGCGAATACTGATTTTCTTTTCTTTACTGAATTTTTTCCTGCACATTGAACCTAAACATAGTTTTAGGCAATGATTTAATGATTATTTTACACAAAAAGCCTAGGACTAGTTTGGTAGATGCTGCTGCTTCATAATACTGAATATCAGAAACATTATTAAGGTGTTCCTGCACTTCAATGGCTGAAACCTGTTATAATAGTTAAGAGCATCTTATGGTAAATTTCTGCTACTCCTACATGTCTGCTGTTCTAGTATCATTGTTTATGACAAAATGCAAGAAGTGACCTGACAAAAATGCAAGTGTGAGTGCCCGAAGGTAAATGTGAACTTCTCCTAAAATGGAAGCCTAATTTACGTAGCTCCTCCTTCCAGGTCTATAAGGAGCGCATGGATTCTGAGATTTCCATTGACCATCAACTAGATCAATCATATGAGTTATGCGGCCTAGAAATTAGACCACTGTAAAATTAGACTCAAAATGCATTCACACCTTATAAACAAAGGAGGGAGTACTTTGTCAACAGTTTCCTGTTCTTTTCCACATTACCTTACCATATACTCACATTGTATAAGCATATTGATAGTGGTAGTTCCCTATACCGGTAAAAGATGTTCTTAGTTTATACAAATGAACGTTCATTCTTGTACTTGCCTATCTCTGACAGAAAATAATTTTCCTGTACAGGGAAATTGGTGCCACGAATACAGGAAACTTAAGGCGAAGATTGAGACCATACAAAAATGTCACAAGTAATAAGGAGTATTGAATTGAGATTTGAATTCTGAATAATTGTGGAACGAGCATATAATTTTGCAGCATGAGCTACTGAATTAAGATGATTTAAAGCAACTGGATTATTATCCTGCAGGCACCTCATGGGAGAGGATCTGGATTCTCTGAATCTCAAAGAACTCCAACAACTGGAGCAGCAGCTGGAGAGTTCATTGAAGCACATCAGATCGAGAAAGGTTGTTATTTTCTAAGATTCAGTAGCCCACCTGAATTGTCTTAACTGGACTGAGGTGGACGTCAGATGCCAGCATTACATATGTGAATGTGGTCCTTGCATTCTGTTGCAAACCCTTTCCTTTTGGCCTTTTGAGAATGTTATTATCTGGCGTATAGTTTCCGATCATTTGTAACTGCAACCTTGCCTCTATTTGCAGAGCCATCTTATGATGGAGTCCATTTCTGAGCTACAGAAGAAGGTAACAACCAAACATATTATCATCGATCCACCTTTCATTATGATATAGCTAGTGTCATCTCATACTGTTGTTGCATGCTGCAGGAGAGGTCACTGCAGGAGGAGAACAAGGCCCTACAGAAGGAAGTAATTAAGATGCCAAACAAAGCACCTATAATTACTTAACCACTGCTCGTTGCTGATCTGATCCTTCAATTTTCTCTAGCTGGTGGAGAGGCAGAAGGCGGCGGCCAGCAGGCAGCAGCAGCAGCAGCAACAACAACAAATGCAGTGGGAGCACCAAACCCAGACCACCCATACCCATACCCAAAACCAACCCCAAGCCCAGACCAGCTCATCATCTTCCAGTTTCATGATGAGGGATCAGCAGGCCCATGCCCCTCAACAGAACGTTTGGTATGTACATGCATACATCGAAGTCACTTAAGATACTATGCGTACATGTAATAACATGTACAGTTCATTTTCTTGTGTATGCAGTAGCTACCCGCCAGTGACGATGGGTGGGGAGGCGGCAGCGGCGGCAGCAGCGCCGGGACAGCAGGCTCAGCTTCGCATTGGAGGCCTGCCTCCATGGATGCTGAGCCACCTCAACGCTTGAGGAAGGAAGAGGTTTAATTTCCAAAGCAGCTGAAACAGCATTAATCGGCACACTAGCAATTAAGCTGCTATGGTTATGTTTGCTTGCCCCTACCCTTATATATATGATTTGCAAGGGAAAAAAAAAGAGCAGAGATATCAGGAATGCTGGTTCACTGTATAATTTTGTTGCATGTTCAGCAACACGTACCAATTGATGCAAACATGCATGCTTAGCGACCAACCAATTACCTTAGCATGGATGACTTGCTTGGCTTAATTATGGAAAGCTAGGTTGTGTGATGACGTGTGTATATATATGATATATTTTTATATTTTATCTGAAATCTAAATGGGTGAATGAATAAGGCCAGGTTCAAGGCTGTGAGATCAGCCATCCCTTGGCCCCGCTGCATGTAATTTCTGCCAACATGGAGGCCCTAGAGACAAAGCCATCTCTTCGTGAAGATGCATATACATATGGTTCTAGAATTGGCTGCCGCCGCCGCAAACTCCCTCCTCCTCTCCCCCCGCCGCCGCCGGAGGACGCCGCCGGGCTAAGCCCGGGGGCAGACGACGGTGGCGGGGATCTCCTCTCGCGCGCGTCTCCGGGGTGTGGCGGACCCCAAGGCGTGTGGTGGCGCGACCGATCTGGGATCTGCCGCGCGGCGGATGGCTGCAGCAGGCGGCGGGAGGCCGGCCGTCCTCCTCCGACGACGGCTTGGCGCGACGGGCGGCCCAGTCATGGGTGGCCGCCAAGGCTGCGGGCGCTGCGGATGGCCCTTCGGGCGGCGGCGGCGGCCGGCTTGGCTGCGGTGGCGTGCATGCTGCCTTCAGATCGGCGACGACGGCGTGGAGGGCCTGGTGGCCTCGTCGGTGGCACCTCCGGTCAGATCTATTCTGACTGATGCAGCCGGCGGTGGTGGTCATCTCTTCCGTCAGAGGTGATCGGCCTGAGGCTGGGTGTTCAGATCTCGAGATCCGTCGTCTGGCACCAGCTACGAGTCGGGGAGACGTAGTTGCCGGTGAAAACCGAGCCGACGGCGGGCGATGGTGGCGTTCCACGTCGTTACCTTGATGAAGGCATCGTCATGTGACCCCCGTCGACCCACTCGTACTGCTCCGGGGGAAACCCTAGGATCTGGTGTTCCAGACCGAACGATGGCGGCACTGCGGTGTCGTTTCTCTCTTCGGAGCATCGTTTATGGAGCAGCGCTGGAAGTCAGAGGCAGGAGGTGGAGCAGCTTCGTCTTGCACGGAGCTTCGGTGGAGATGTCAACTCATGCCTGACCGACAGGTGCTATGCTTGGTCATGCTTGGTCGGCAGGTGCTACGCGCGACAGATTCTCCAAGGACTTCAAGCTGTGTCGGCTGGTGGTACTTGGCAGCATGGCGCTGAGGTGTATCAGTGGCGACCGCGACGTGTTCAGCTGTTTGCGCGCAGGGAGGAGGTGCCGTTGGGCGCCGTGGTGGCGTCGACGATAGCTGGACCGACCAAGGTTGATGCATCAGTACAGTTCTGAAGATGGAGCGGTGGCAGTTGGCGGCGGCGGCCTCTGAGAGCACGCCGGACCAGTGTGTGCCCCAGACCCGGCAAGTGGCTAGGTTGGGGTCTCAGGTCTTAGATGTTAGGCTTGGCTGCGATGTCTGTTTGGTATTAATTAGGCCAGGCTAACTGCGCCCCTTCATCAACTGGATAGGTGTATCGACAGTTTGTTGCTTAGACGGCGGCTTTAGTCTTATTGTTGTATGACTTTGTAAGGTTTTGTAAGAATAATTAATAAAATGACCGTATGCATCGCCCAGATATAGAGGCCAGGGGTCATCCTCCTTTTCTAAAAAAAAATATGGTTCTAAAATGTAGATAGAAAGGAATGTCACGTCTAGAGGTAAAATAGGCAATAATACTGCAGAGACGTCAACACTATCTCTACCATTGTGTATAGCTATGCTTTGTTTTGTCCCTATAAGAGTGATACCAGAATGTACAAACGATAACATGCATTCCCTGCATTTCTTGTGTTTTAATCCTTTCAACGAATAGGTTGTATTTCTTCACACACACACACACACACACACACACACACACACACATATATATACATATATATATCGTACTTATAAGATTTCTCTAAATTGTTCTTCGCCACCACTTTATAGATAAAGCACCAACCAAGTCCATACAATAAGTTATTCAAATACAAGCAAACTAAATAATAAATCAGTTGGGGCAACATCACATATATGACAAAAAGCGGAACAACGCTGGCCCACTGCCTATAGAGTCCGTGCAATCATCGGATAAAATCTAACAATTTAACACACAGAGTCAGCATCACGACGCAGGAAGACCTCATTAACAATCTTATTACACGTCGTCCACAAGGTCCAAGACATCGCCCTGAACACCTATCAGAAGAGATGCCTCGTCCTACCAGTATGGTGAGCATGCACATTCAGTAAGTTAGGTCTGAGACCTGCCACTAGGGCCCCTGTGAAGGAAATATGCCCTAGAGGCAATAATAAAGTTGTTATTTTATATTTATTTATTCATGATAAAGGTTTATTATTCATGCTAGAATTATATTAATCGGAAACTTAAATACATGTGTGAATACATAAACAAATATTGTGTCCCTAGTAAGCCTCTACTAGACTAGTTCGTTGATCAAAGATGATTAAGGTTTTCTAACCATAGACATGTGTTATCATTTGATAAACGAGATCACATCATTAGGAGAATGATGTGATGGGCAAGACTCATCCGTTAGCTGAGCATAATGATCGTTTAGTTTATTGCTATTGCTTTCTTCCTGCCAAATACATATTCCTTCGACTATGAGATTATGCAACTCCCGGATACCGGAGGAATACCTTGTGTGCTATCAAACATCACAAGTAACTGGGTGATCATAAAGATGCTCTACAGGTATGTCTGAAGGTGTTTGTTGAGTTGGCATAGATCGAGATTAGGATTTGCCACTATGATTATCGGAGAGGTATCTCTGGGCCCTCTCGGTAATACACATCATAAGAAGCATTGCAAGCAAAGTGAATAATGAGTTAGTTACAAGATGATGTATTACGGAACGGGTAAAGAGACTTGCCGGTAACGAGATTGAACTAGGTATGAAGATACCGACGATCGAATCTCGGGCAAGTAACATACCGATGGACAAAAGGAATTACGTATGTTGACATAACGGTTCGACCAATAAAGATCTTCGTAGAATATGCAGCAACCAATATGGGCATCCAGATTCCGCTATTGGATTTTGAACGGAGAGGTGTCTCGGTCGTTTCTACATAGTTCTCGAACCCGTAGGGCCCGCATGCTTAACTTTCATTGACGATATAGTATTATATGAGTTGTATGTTTTGGTGACCGAATGTTGTTCGGAGTCCCGGATAAGATCACGGACATAACGAGGAGTCTTAAAATGGTCGAGAGGTAAAGACTGATATATAGGACGATGGTATTCAGACACCGAAATAGTTTCGGAGTGCACCGGGTACTCATCGGATCATCGAAATGTGTTCCGGGCACCCCCGGTAGGTGTTATGGGCCTAATTGGCCAGGGGGGGACAGACCGGCCCGCAGGGGGCTGGTGCGCCCCTCTCCCTGGCCGGCCGGCCCTAGGAAAGGAAAGGAGGGAGGGCGCCCCTCCTGCCTTCCCCTTCTCATGGGAGAAAGGA
>NC_041383.1:403021686-403058344 GCF_002162155.2 Triticum dicoccoides
CCTTTCTCCCGCACCTATACATGGCAGGGGGGCACTTGGGAGGAGACCCAAGTAGGATTCAGCCTACTTGGGGCGCCCTCCTGGCTGCTCCCTCCTACCCCACCTATATATATGTGGGAAGGGGGGCGCCTAGCACACATGAACATTATCTTAGCCGTGTGCGGCGCCCCCCTCCACCCTTTACACCCCCGGTCATATTTTCGTAGTGCTTAGGCAAAGCCCTGCGGAGATAGCTTCACCATCACCGTCACCATGCCGTCGTGCTGCCAGAACTCATCTATTACCTCACCGTCTTGCTGGATCAAGAAGGCAAAGGATGTCACCGAGCTGAACGTGTGCTGAACATGGAGGTGTCGTACGTTCGGTACTTGATCGGTTGGAGCGCGAAGAAGTTTGACTACATCAACCACGTTGTTAAACGCTTCTGCTTACGGTCTACGAGGGTATGTATACACACTCTCCCCTCTTGTTGCTATGCATCTCCATGGATAGATCTTGCATGTGCGTAGTACTTTCCCAACAGTGGCATCTGAGCCAGGTCTATGCGTAGATGATATGCACGAGTAGAACACAAAAAGTTATGGGTGGTGATAGTCGTACTGCTTATCACCAACGTCTTATTTTGATTCGGCGGTATTGTAGAATGAAGCAGCCCAGACCAACCTTACATATCCACGCACATGAGACCGGTTCCCCCAACAGACATGCACCTAGTTTTGCATAAAGGTGGCTGGCGGGTATATGTTTCTCCTACTTTAGTTGCATCGAATTTGACTACAACCGGTCCTTGAAGAAGGTTAAAACACCGAACTTGATGAAACACTATTGTGGTTTTTGCGTACTAAGAACAGTTCTTGATAGAAGCCCGTAGCAGCCACGTAAAACTTGCAACAACAAAGTAGAGGACGTGTAACTTGTTTTTGCAGGGCATGTTGTGATGTGATATGGTCAAGATATGATGTGATATATGTTGATGTATGAGATAATCATGTTTTGTAATATCGACAACCGACAGGAGCCTTAGGGTTGTCTCTTTATTGTATGAAGTGCAAGCGCCATGTAATTGCTTTACTTTATCACTATGCGTTAGCGATAGTTGTAGAAGTAATGGTTGGTGAAACGACCCCGGTGCAGCGATAGAGATCAAGGTGTTGAGCCGGTGACGATGGAGATCATGATGATGCTTTGGAGAGGAAGATCAAAAGCACAAGATGATGATGGCCATATCATGTCACATATTTTGATTGCATGTGATGTTTATCCTTTATGCATCTTGTTTTGCTTAGTACGGCGGTAGCATTATAAGATAATCCCTTCACTAAATTTCAAGATAAAAGTGTTCTCCCGAGTATGCACCGTTGCCAAAGTTCGTCATTTCGAAGCACCACGTGATGATCGGGTGTGATAGACTCTACGTTCATATACAACGGGTGTAAGCCAATTTTGCACATGCAGAATACTTGGGTTAAACTTGACGAGCCTAGCATGTACATACATGGTCTGGGAACACTGGAGACCGAAAGGTCGAATGTGAGTCATATAGTAGATATGATCAACATAGAGATGTCCACCATTGATGACTACCCCATCTCACGTGATGATCGGACATGGGTTAGTTGATTTGGATCATGCATCACTTAGATAACTTGAGGGATGTTTATTTAAGTGGGAGTTCATTAGTAATTTGATTAATCGAACTTAATTTATCATGAACTTAGTCCTGATAGTGTTTGCAAATTATGTTATAGATCAATAGCTCGCGTAGTAGCTCCCTTTTTCCTGATATGTTCCTAGAGAAAACTAAGTTCAAAGATGATGGTAGCAATAAAGCAGACTGGGTCCATTATCTGAGCATTATCCTCATTACTGCACGGAAGAATTATGTCCTTGATGCACCGCTAGGTAACAGACCTATTGCAGGAGCAGATGCAGATGTTATGAACATTTGGCGAGCTCGATATCATGACTACTTAATAGTTTAGTGCACCATTCTTTATGGCTTAGAACCGGGACTTCAAAAACCTTTTGAACGCCACAGAGCATATGAGATGTTCCAAGAGCCAAAATTGGTATTTTAGACTTATGCTCATGTCGAGAGGTATGAGACCTCTGACAAGTACTTTGCCTACAAGATGGAGGAGAATAGATCAACCAGTGAGCTTGTGCTCAGAGTGTCTGGGCACTACAATCGCTTGAATCAAGTGGGAGTTAATCTTCTAGATAAGATAGTGATTGACAGAGTTCTCTAGTCATTATCACCAAGCTACTAGAGCTTCATGATGAACTATAATATTCAAGGGATGACGAAAACGATTCCCGAGCTCTTCACGATACTAAAGTCAGCAGAGGTAGAAATCAACAAAGAGCATCAAGTGTTGATGGTTAACAAGACCACTAGTTTCAAGAAAAAGGACAAGGGAAAGAAAGGGAACTTCAAGAAGAATGGCAAGCAAGTTGCCACTCTCGTGAAGAAGCCCAGAGCTGGACCCAAGCCTAAAACCGAGTGCTCCAAACTGCAAAGAAAATTGTCACTAGAAGCGAAACTACCCAAAATACTTGGCGGATAAGAAGGATGGCAAAGTGAACAAAGGTATATTTGATATACATGTTATTGATGTGTACCTTACTAGTGTTCATAGTAGCCCCTGTGTATTTTGATACCGGTTCGGTTGCTAGGATTAGTAACTCGAAACAAGAGTTGCCAAATAAACAGAGACTAGTTAAGGGCGAGGTGACAATGTGTGTTGGAAGTGATTCCAAGGTTGATACGATCACCATCGCACACTCCCTCTACCTTCGGGATTAGTGTTGAACCTAGATAAATGTTATTCATTTAAGTCAGAGAATAATTGTTGTTCTACTTACATGAATAAAACCTTCTATGGTCATACACCCAATGTGAATGGTTTATTAAATCTTGATCGTAGTGATACACATATTCATAATATTGATGCCAAAAGATGCAAAGTTGAAAATGATAGTGCAATATACTTGTGGCACTGCCATTTAGGTCATACTGGTGTAAAGCGCATGAAGAAACTCTATGCGGATGAACTTTTGGAATCACTTGATTATGAATCATTTGATACTTGCAAACCATGCCTCATGGGCAAGAATGACTAAAACTCCGTTTTCTGGAACAATGGAGCGAGCTAATGACTTATTGGAAATAATACATACCGATGTATGCGATCCAATGAGTGTTGAAGCATGCGGTGGGTATCGTTATATTCTCACCTTCACAGATGATTTGAGTAGGTATGGGTATATCTACTTGGTGAAACACAAGTATGAAACATTTGAGAAGTTCAAAGAATTTCAGAGTGAAGTAGAGAATCATCGTAACAAGAAAATAAAGTTTCTATGATCTGATCGCGGAGGCGAATATTTGAGTTACGAGTTTGGCCTTCATTTAAAACAATGTGGAATTGTTTCACAACTCACGCCACCTAGAACACCACAACGTAATGGTGTGTTCGAACATCGTAACCGTACTTTATTGGATATGGTGCGTTCTATGATGTCTCTTACCGATTTACCACTATCGTTTTTGGTTTATGCATTAGAGACAACCACATTCATGTTAAACAGGGCACCATCTACATCCATTGAGATGACACCATATGAACTGTGGTTTGGCAAGAAACCTAAGCTGTCATTTCTTAAAGTTTGGGGATGCGATGCTTATGTCAAAAGGCTTCAGCCTGATAAGCTTGAACCTAAATCGGAGAAGTGCGTCTTCATAGGATACCCTAAGGAAACAATTGGGTACACCTTCTACCATAAATCCGAAGGCAAGATCTTTGTTGCCAAGAATGGAACCTTTCTAGAGAAGGATTTCCTCTCGAAAGAAGTGAGTGGGAGGAAAGTAGAACTTGATGAGGTAATTGTACCTTCTCTCGAATTAAAAAGTAGCACATCACAGAAAACTGTTCCCATGATGCCTACACCAACTAAAGAGGAAGAAATTGATAATGATCATGAAACTTTAGATCAAGTTACTACTGAACCTTGTAGGTCGACCAGAGCACGATCTGCACCAGAGTGGTACGGTAATCATGTTCTGGAAGTCATGTTATTAGACCAAGGCGAACCTACGAACTATGAAGAAGCTATGATGAGCCCAGATCCCGATAAATGGCTTGAGGCCATGAAATCTGAGATAGGATCCATGTATGAGAATGAAGTATGGACTTTGGTAGACTTGCCCTATGATCGGCAAGCCATAGAAAATAAATGAGTCTTCAAGAAGAAGATTGACGCTTATGGTAATGTTAATGTCTAGAAAGCTCGACTTGTCGCGAAAGGTTTTCGACAAGTTCAAGGAGTTTACTACGATGAGACTTTCTCAATCGTAGCGATGCTTAAGTCTGTCCAAATCATGTTAGCAATTGCCGCATTTTATAATTACGAAATCTGGCAAATGGACATCAAAACTGCATTCCTTAATGGATTTCTTAAGTAAGATTGGTATATGATGCAACTAGAAGGTTTTGTCGATCGTAAAGGTGCTAACAAAGTGTGAAAGCTCAAGCGATCCATCTATGGACTGGTGCAAGCATCTTGGAGTTGGAATATATGCTTTGATGAAGTGATCAAAGCATATGGTTTTATACACACTTGCGGTGAAGCCTGTATTTACAAGAAAGTGAGTGGGAGCTCTGTAGCATTTCTAATATTATATGTGGATGACATATTGTTGATTGAAAATGATATATAATTTCAGGATAGCATAAAAGGATACTTGAATAAGAATTTTTCAAGGAAAGACCTCAGTGAAGTTGCTTACATATTAGGCATCAAGATCTATAGGGGTAGACCGAGACGCTTAATAGGACTTTCACAAAGTACATAACTTGGCAAAGCTTTGAAGAAGCTCAAAATAGATCAGTCAAAGAAAGAGTTCTTGCATGTGTTGCAAGGTGTGAAGTTGAGTAAGACTCAAAGCCCGACCATGGCAGAAGATAGAGACAGAATGAAAGTCATTCCCTATGAATCAACCATAGGTTCTATAAAGTATGCCATACTGTGTACCTTGCGATGAGTTTGGCAAGGGGGTACAATAGTGATCCAGGAGTAGATCACTGGACAACGGTCAAAATTATCCTTAGTTACCTAAGAGGACTAAGGAAATATTTCTCGGTTATGGAGGTGAGAAAGAGTTCATTGTAAAGAGTTACGTCGATGCAAGTTTTGACACCGATTCAGATGACTCTGAGTCTCAATCTGGATACATATTGAAAGTAGGAGCAATTATCTAGAGTAGCTCCATGCAGAGCATTGTAGACATAGAAATTTGCAAAATACATACGAATCTGAATGTGACATACCCGTTAACTAAACTTCTCTCACAAGCAAAACATGATCACACCTTAGTACTCTTTGGGTGTTAATAACATGGTGATGTGAACCAGATTATTGACTCTAGTAAATTTTTTGGGTGTTGGTCACATGGCGATATGAACTATGGGTGTTAATCACATGGCACTGTGACTAGATTATTGACTCTAGTGCAAGTGGGAGACTGAAGGAAATATGCCCTAGAGGCAATAATAAATTTGTTATTTTTTGTTTCCTTATTCATGATAAAGGTTTATTATTCATGCTAGAATTGTATTGATCGGAAACTTAAATACATGTGTGAATCCATAAACAAATACCGTGTCCCTAGTAAGCCTCTACTAGACTAGCTCGTTGATCAAAGATGGTTAAGGTTTCCTAACATAGACATGTGTTGTTATTTGATAAACGAGATCACATCATTAGGATAATTATGTGATAGACAAGACCCATCTATTAGCTTAGCATAATGATCGTTCAGTTTATTGCTATAGCTTTCTTCATGTCAAATACATATTCCTTCTACTATGAGATTATGCAACTCCCAGATACCTGAGGAATACCTTGTGTGCTATCAAACGTCACAACATAACTGGGTGATCATAAAGATGCTCTACAGGTATCTCTGAAGGTGTTTGTTGAGTTAGCATAGATCGAGATTAGGATTTGTCACTCCGAGTATCGGAGAGGTATCTCTGGGCCCTCTCGGTAATACACATCATAAGAAGCCTTGCAAGCAAAGTGACTAATGAGTTAGTTACAGGATCATGTATTATGGAAGGAGTAAAGATATTTGCCGGTAACGAGATTGAACTAGGTATGAAGATACCAACGATCGAATCTTGGGCAAGTAACATATCGATGGACAAAGGGAATTACATCTGTTGTCATAACGGTTCGACCGGTAAAGATCTTGTAGAATATGTAGGAGCCAAAATGGTTATACAGGTTCCACTATTGGTTATTGACCGGCGAGGTGTCCCGGTCATGTCTACATAGTTCTCGAACCCATAGGGTCCGTAGGTTTAACGTTCATTAACAATATAGTGTTATATGTTTTGGTGACTGAATGTTGTTTGGGGTCCTGGATAAGATCACAAACATGATGAGGAGTCTCGAAATGGTCGAGAGGTAAATAATTATATATATGACTATGGTATTCGAACACCAAAATAGTTTCGGTGTGCACCAAGTACTCATCGGGTCACCGTAAGGGGTTGCGGGCACCCCCGGTAGGTGTTATGGGCCTAATGGGCCAAGGGGGGCACAGACCAGCTCACAGGGGGCTGGGGCACCCCTCTCCCTGGATGGTCGGCTCTAGGGAAGGAAAGGAGGGAGAGCTAGCCCTTCCTGCCTTCCCCTTCTCATGGGAGAAGGGAAAAGGGGGGCGCCTCCCTCCCCTACCTTTTCCCCGCACCTATACATGGCAGGGGGCGCCACTTGGGAGGAGACCCCAAGTAGGATTCTGCCTACATGGGGCGCCCTCCTGGCTTCTCCGTCCTCTCCCACCTATATATATGTGGGAAGGGGGCGCCTAGCACAACAGAATATTATCTTAGCCGTGTGCTGTGCCCCCCTCCACTGTTTATACCCCCGGTCATATTTTCATAGTGCTTAGGCGAAGCCCTGCGGATATAGCTTCACCATCACCGTCACCACGCCGTCGTGCTGCCGGAACTCATCTACTACCTCGTCGTCTTGCTGGATTGAGTAGGCAAAGGACGTCATCGAGTTGAACGTGTGCTGAACATGGAGGTGTCGTACATTCAATACTTGATCGGTTGGATTGCGAAGAAGTTTGAGTACATCAACCGCGTTGTTAAATGCTTTCGCTTACGGTCTACGAGGGTACGTAGACACACTCTGCCCTCTCGTTGATATGCATCTCCATCGATAGATCTTGCGTGTGCGTAGAAAAAAGATTGTTTTCCATGAAACGTTTCTGAACACCCCGAGCCTCATGGGCGTAGGATTCAAGATTGCATGATAGATATATATGAAAATGTTCTACGACGATGACGGTGTCCTTGTGACGCCCCCGATTCAATCGTACACTAATCATGCATGCAAATGTGCACGATCAAGATCAGGGACTCATGGGAAGATATCACAACACAACTCTAAAACATAAATAAGTCATACAAGCATCATAATACAAGCCAGGGGCCTCGAGGGCTCGAATACAAGTGCTCGATCATAGACGAGTCAGCGGAAACAACAATATCTGAGTACAGACATAAGTTAAACAAGTTTGCCTTAAGAAGGCTAGCACAAACTAGGATACAGATCGAAAGAGGCGCAGGCCTCCTGCCTGGGATCCTCCTAAACTACTCCCGGTCGTCATCAGCGGGCAGCACGTAGTAGTAGGCACCTCCAGTGTAGTAGGGGTCGTCGTCGACGGTGGCGTCTGGCTCCTGGACTCCAGCATCTGGTTGCGACAACCAGAAAGAAAGGAAAGGGGAAAAAGGGGGGAGAAAGCAACCGTGAGTACTCATCCAAAGTACTCGCAAGCAAGGAACTACACTACATATGCATGGGTATATGTGTAAGGAGGCCATATCAGTGGACTGAACTGCAGAATGCCAGAATAAGAGGGGGATAACTAATCCTGTCGAAGACTACGCTTCTCGCAGCCACCGTCTTGCATCAAGTAGAAGAGAGTAGATTGAAGTCCTCCAAGTAGCATCTCCAAGTAGCATCTCCAAATAGCATCTCATAGCATAATCCTACCCGGCGATCCTCCCCTCGTATCCCTGAGGGAGAGCGACCACCGGTTGTATCTGGCACTTGGAAGGGTGTGTTTTATTAAGTATCCGGTTCTAGTTGTCATAAGGTCAAGGTACAACTCCAAGTCGTCCTGTTACCGAAGATCACGGCTATTCGAATAGATTAACTTCCCTGCAGGGGTGCACCAACTTACCCAGCACGCTTGATCCCATTTGGTCGGACACACTTTCCTGGGTCATGCCCGGCCGCGGAAGATCAACACGTCGCAGCCCCACCTAGGCACAAGAGAGAGGCCAGCACGCCGGTCTAAACCTAAGCGCACAGGGGTCTGGGCCCATCGCCCATAGAACACCTGCACGTTGCGAGGGCGGCCGAAAGCAGACCTAGCCTAGTGGCGTTCCAGTCCAATTCGGCGCGCGCCGCTCCGTCGCTGACGTCTGAAGTGCTTCGGCTGATACCACGACGTCGGGATACCCATAACTACTCCCGCGTAGATGGTTAGTGCGTATAAGCTCGTAGCCAACTCAGATCAAATACCAAGATCTCGTTAAGCGTGTTAAGTATCCGCGAACACCGAACAGGGCCAGGCCCACCTCTCTCCTAGGCGGTCTCAACCTGCCCTGTCGCTCCGCCACAAAGATCCACACGGAGGGCCGTCGGGACAAAGGTCCTTTCAGCCCCCAATCCGTGAATCACTCGCGGGTACTCTTCGAGCTGACCCGACTTTAGTCACCATCTGTATAGTATGTATGTATGTATAGTATATACCCGTGATCACCTCCCGAGTGATCACGGCCCAATAGTATAGCAAGGCAGACCGACAAGAATGTAGGGCCAATGATGATAAACTAGCATCCTATACTAAGCATTTAGGATTGCAGGTAAGGTATCAACAGGTGTAGCAACAATGTCAGGCTATGCATTAGAATAGGATCAACGGAAAGCAGTAACAGGCTACACTACTCTAATGCAAGCAGTATAGAAGAGAATAGGCGATATCTGGTGATCAAGGGGGGGGGGGCTTGCCTGGTTGCTCTGGCAAGAAGGAGGGGTCGTCAACTCCGTAGTCGAACTGGGCAGTAGCAGCGTCGGTCTCGTAGTCTACCGGAGAGAAGAAAGGGAAGAAACAATGAATACAATGCAAACAAATGCATATCGATGCATGACATGACAAGTAACGATGCTAGGTGTGCCCAATCGCGGTAGTAGGTGATACCGACGAAGGGGGAAAACATCCGGGAAAGTATTCCCGGTGTTTCGCGTTTACGGACCGGTGAACTGGAGGGGGAAAGTTGCGTGTTCGGTATGCTAGGGGTGTGTGGCGGACGAACGGGCTGCATATCCGGATTCGTCTCGTCGTTCTGAGCAACTTTCATGTAGAAAGTATTTTCATCCGAGTTACGGATTAAAAGATATGATTTTCTAAAGATTATATTAATTTCTGGAATTTAATTAATTAATTATTTAATTCGAAAATGAATTTATGACGTCAGCATGACATAAGAGTGACGTCAGCAGCCAACAGTTCGGTTGACTAGTCAAATTGACATGGGGGACCCACCTGTCATAGACAGTGGGTTAAACAGGGTTCAAACTAATCTAAATTCAGTTATTAAACTACTGGGCCCACCTGTCATTGTCTAATTTAGGTTAACTAAACTAATTTAATTAATTCCTGTTAATTAGGGGGGTGGGCCCCACTGGTCAGTGGCTGGGGGTTGCCAAGTCAGCAGGGTTGGCTGGTCAACCCAGTCAACTGGGGCCCGTGGGGCCCGTTGGCAGTGACCCTGGTGGTAGCCCCAGGTCAGCCACGTCGGATGCCGGCGCCGGAGTTGGCTTTGGCAAGCCAAAACACGGCGGAGGACGCCGGCGAGCCTCGGGATTCCGCCACGGTGGCCCAAAACGGGTGTGGCTACTCCCGTTCGAAAGCTAACGACGTCGCGCGTCGCATGGGGCTACGGGTTGGTCTCGGGGATGACCGGAACCACGCCAGCGAGCAGCGGAGGCGGCGACTCGTACGGGTGGATGTCGGAGACGGCGGAACAGCGGGCTACAGAGCAAAAGAAGAGGCTAGGCAGGCTCTACGTGCACGGGCGAGCTAAACGGGCACTAGAGCGGGACCATTTGGTCGCCGGAAGCTCGTCGGCGATGAGCTCCCGCGGTGATGGGTTCGGGCACGTACGAGGCGGCGACTACGAGCACGTTGGGGCGAGGAGAAGAGAGCGGAGAGGAAGGAGAGCTCACCGTGGAGCACACAAGAAGGCTCGGTGGCGGTTTAGGAGCTGCAGGGGCGGCGCCGGAGACGAAGAAGATCGATGACAGCCGGAGAAGGGGACGAAGGGGATCCGATGCTGCAGCGCCTCCGAGCTCCAGCTGAGGCCACCAGCCGAAGGAGTCGACCTTGGCGAATCTCACCGACAGGATCAGCGGGCGCGGGGCCGCCGGTGGCCGCGGGGACGACGAAGACGCGGCGTCGGATGCGCTCGGTGGAGAGGGAGAGAGCTCAAGGGAGAGGCGAGAGAGAGGGCAGAATGGAGGAGGCGTCCAGGGGGAGTGGATGAGGGGGATCTAGGAAAAGGGGAGCCCGAGGCGTCGCCCTTATCCACCTCGACGCCGACGAGCAGGTGCGGTTGGGGCGCGCTCGGCGTGCGCACCGGGTCGGTGGAACAGGAGGGAGGGGAGAGCGACCGGGCAGGGGGCGTGGGCCGACCTGCTAGGATGGGCCGAGGCCCAAGGGAAGGCCAGGGGCTTCTCTCTCGTTTTAGTTTAGTTTTCTGTTAGTTTGTCTTTTTCTGTTTTATTTCTTTTCTTCTTTTCTGTTTTATTAAATTTCGGTGTTTATGAAAAACCCAAGTTGTACCTAAAATATTTTTAATACTTATGCCACTACCACAATTAACTTGGCACCTAATATAAAATCATTTGTAATTGTTTATTATTTTATAATCATTTAACTAATTGTTTTTGCTACTATTTTATTCATTTTGAGTATTTACATATTTTATACCAGTGTGGTTTCTCCACCATAATTACCTATGAATTATTTGGCACAACCAGAACATTTTAGTTTTATAACTTGAAAACTTTTGTTGTTTGCCTATATTTTAAATTTGAATTTGAATCTCTTTGAACTAACATGAGTTTACCAACAGTAACCTAGGTGACGTGGCATCATTAGCGCAGGGTTACTGTAGCTTGATTACCCGGGCGTCACAATTCTCCTCCACTACAAGAAATCTCGTCCCGAGATTTGAGCGGTGGAGTAAGGGGGGGAAGGTGCTGGTAGCGAAAAACCTAACGAGTCTTCTCGATCTTGGCTTCCCTTCGAAGAGGTTGATCCCTTTCATTGATGTCTTCATTTCTCTGCTTCAAGTCATCAAGATAAAGTCGGTATCCTTTCTCCGGGGGTTCCATCATACTTACGAAAGAATAAGGGGGTATTCCGGGAGAACGAACCTCTACAAGGTCGACTATCGGTCGATATCATCGGGGAAGGTGGCAGAAAGTAACTCTCGAATTGACATTTAAGAAAATATCGAGAGCAAAGTAATGAGGTTTCATGGGATGTTTCGAGAGAGCAGGCAACTATTCGATGCCTGAAACGGGGCGTGAAAGGGGCTCAAAGCAATCGGGAATAAGTATTGCGTCCGATACCTGAATAGATCAACAGGCAAGTGGCCCGTGAATTACATACAAAGTCAAGCGTGAGGAATAACTTTGACAACAGGGGGTACGGAAGAGTCAGGTTTCGATCCTGGGACCTGTGGGTTATGGGCCCACCATGTGGGGTAAAAGAAGGAAGGGCGTTGACGTCTTGCACGATCGCATAAGAAAGGCATGTCAAAGCATAGCCTGTCAGTTATGTTGGCAACAATGTCGGTACCAAGGGCGAGGGACGAAGGGAACCATTTTCTTGCTCGTTGAACGAGGCAGACCAATAGGCAAAGTTCTCGTCCATCGGCGGTTACCGGGATGTCATCAACAAAGTAACATGGTCTTTCTGACAGAATTGTACACAGAGGTGTTTACATAAGCAAGAGAATATTACTTCTTAGATCATATAGATCACCAGTAAGGTTAAACGAAACAATGGAAAGGAAAAGGTGATCATGAGATTAAACATAACAATGGAAAAGAAAATGTGTTTAAACACATATTTCAGGGATATATCCTTCCCAAGGACAAGCAGAGCATGATATCATGTCAGGATATAATTTAGAAAACCCTTTAGGTAAGGGGAGAGAAATTTCAAGACATTACCCATACAACGGCGTTTGGATAATTGAGCAAGAAACATCTTAGCATTGGGCTTCAAATGTTCTTGTTGAAAATCGGAGTACCATAGACATGCTTCGAGATAGCATTGACATGGCCTTCAAGCAAATGTCAGACTTTGGATACAAAGGATCCATCGGAAACAACTTATAGAATAAGTCTTACCATTTCCTCATGGAAGAATGGATAACCATGCTGAAAAGGAATATATAACAATAGGGCCTCCGGCCAGGTGTGCTGGGCACGACATCACCTTACCGGGTCACATAAAGACCGTTGCTATAACTCTTGGAAATATGTTCCAACTATCATATCTGACCGAGATTCAGATCTGATTGGTGTCAGGATACCTCAGACTCAGGATGCCTGAGAAGAAAGGTGCCACACAAATTGTCGAGATGACATTGTAAGATTCTCGGGAAATAACGTACGGAAGCAAGGCTTCGAAACAAGAGTTCATCAGTAAACCAAAGAGAGGATGAGGAGGTGGCTGATGGTCTCAGCGACAATTCAACTAGGTATCCCAAAAGATGGATCTCCACAATTATGTGGATAAGGAGATAGCATTTGTCAGATCAAATGATGTAATGAAGTATGCTCGAGTAAAACATACACAATTAAACATTGGTTGAAAGGTGCGCCCAAAATATGGGTTGGGTTGCACGACCAATGTCAGAATGGTGATTCAATAATCAATAGCCTAAGAATGAACGGCCGACTATCAACGTCAAAGCAATAGGGTTGCTAGAAGTGCAGGATCCAAACAGCACCGTTCACTTGTTGGTACCCCGGTTGGAATCAACACGAGGACCATGAAAGAGTGGTGATGGTGAGTAGTATCACTATACCAAGAACTCTTTAAGAGGTGGAGCAGTCCTCAGAACATCCTTGATACTAAAAGATGGTAATACTCCAAGGTAAGAAAGAACAAATGCTGGATAGTAGGGATCTCAAGGTATAACTCAAAACACGAACAAGTTTGTGTTGAACGGAAGGCAAATAAGTGGTCAAAGGTAACACAAATCATCAGGTGCAAGGATGGTATTTCTCATCATGAACTCAATTGATATCCTGGAAGAGCTCATAAGGTTGATGATGATCACGACACACTTTGTCGAGAGATTTCAAGATGTAATCGATCGGCGATGACATCAAGTCAAATGAATGGTGAAGCGAATGGTTATTGGAACCACAGTTACGGCACAAACTCGAGCTCAAGTTTGTTGTTTAAGGTGGAAGGGTATGACGAGGAAAATCGACGTAAGCTTAGTTATCCTCGCAAATTGGTGCTACGAGAATAAGGACCAGGTAGCACAGTTAGAATCATCACGACAAGGATATAGCCAAACAGGCTAGGAATGACATGATCGGGTACAAACTCGTAAGTAAATAATATCAGTAGGAGTTGTTGAACCGTAATGCGGACTCGGTTCAATTCTCGGTGTCTTTGAGTGTTTCATAACTCAGAGCCCGTGAAAAATTGGAATCAGTGAAAATGTAGCACTTGATGAAGATCTCATGAGAAGTTATGCAGTTCCATGATAATCTCGAGATACCAGGGGGGTAATACTCGATGACAGATCAAAGCAGAGGTTGGGATGGGGTATTGCTCCGCAGCAGACAAGTGCTTACACTTGCATGAGAAATGGTATTAAAAGGAGAACATGGTCGGAACCACAATTGCAAAATGCCAGATCCCAGATATAAGATAAACTTATACCAAGGAGTAATTCATTGAAGAGAAGCCTTAATGATACGATCTACATTGTGCCCATGGGCATGAACGCCAGGTTCAAGGTCGACTCCCACTTCGTCAATGTATAACCTTCCATTCACTTCTCGCTTTGATGAAGGCATTAGTGTTGAAAGTTTTACCTGGCATAACACCAGTAGGGTATGACCCGTAGAAGTTTCCGGGTTTACACAGATTAGAAAAAGGTATAGGTTCAACCCATTGGGGCATCTTAGAATCATATACCACAATCTTGGAGTAAATAACACAAGCTCGAAAGTAGAGCATGGTTGACAAAGCAGAGGATACAATTTACCAAAGGCATTTTATACCCGCGGAAAGGCTCACAAGGTTATTGAATATGAAGGGCGTTGTTAGATAAAATCCAGCAAAGGATCTGGTGGTCCATAAGGTATCTGATGTGAGCATCGGTACTCAACCAGAAGAAGAAAGAATGCAAGGAGATCATATGATAGGAACAACTGACTAATTCAAAGCTCAATCGCAAAGGAATTATGAATTCCAAGACAAGGGATCAGAAGCAATGCTCTGATTAGGGATGGATAAGTTGAATAGCCTTAGGGGTACAATCATCAACAATTTGATGGGTCGAGATCCAACTCATGTTCAAAATGACGTCTGAGCCGGAAAGATAATTTAGAAGGATCAGCTGATGATTGCATGCTTTCACACACATGTTGAATCGATAGGATCAAAATGACGGGGTCTAAGGATACTAACGAATTTTGCCAGACATATGGAAAGCATCCATCATGCAAGCAGACAGGTATTGCCGAGCAATAAGCTACTAAGGATTTTTTTATTTTATTTTTTTTTGGGGGAAGGACCGAATAGTATTTCGAAGACCATTGTGAAACACATGAACAACTGGGGATGAGCGGATACTCGCTAAGTGCGAGAATTATCCGTAGGGGTATTCAGGTGGCGAGAAACTGCAAGGCAGTAGGCACAAAGTATTCCCGGGGTATCTTGCTATAAGAAGACCAACGGAGAATGATTGTATGAATGTCAAGTGTATGCAGTTTCCATAGGGGTTGACGGTGGAAGGAAATCGCAAATGCGATGGCACAAAGACTTGAGATAACATCGTAGAGTAACATCGGTATCTTCTAGTGCAACAGGTGATCATCTGAAGTGAGGGGCTACCAGGAGAAAGTACTTTCGAGAACCTAAAGTTAGTTTTGTTTTTAGCAAAATCATTTAACCCGAATAGAAGAGATATTAGAGTCCCAGAGTATAGGTCGGGAAATAAAAGATCCTAACACCACCCGATGGCGACGTGGGCCGAGGGGCCGCACAGCCAAGTTAGTAAAACAATTTTCATCAACTAGACTCAACTTCGGCCAAGGAGTTGGAAAGGGGATTCCTACAGGCAGTCGGCTCTGATACCAACTTGTGACGCCCCCGATTCAATTGTACACTAATCATGCACGCAAATGTGCACGATCAAGATCAGGGACTCACGGGAAGATATCACAACACAACTCTAAAACATAAATAAGTCATACAAGCATCATAATACAAGCCAGGGGCCTTGAGGGCTCGAATACAAGTGCTCGATCATAGACGAGTCAGCGGAAACAACAATATCTGAGTACAGACATAAGTTAAACAAGTTTGCCTTAAGAAGGCTAGCACAAACTAGGATACAGATCGAAAGAGGCGCAGGCCTCCTGCCTGGGATCCTCCTAAACTACTCCCGGTCGTCATCAGCGGGCAGCACGTAGTAGTAGGCACCTCCAGTGTAGTAGGGGTCGTCGTCGACGGTGGCGTCTGGCTCCTGGACTCCAGCATCTGGTTGCGACAACCAGAAAGAAAGGAAAGGGGAAAAAGGGGGGGAGAAAGCAACCGTGAGTACTCATCCAAAGTACTCGCAAGCAAGGAACTGCACTACATATGCATGGGTATATGTGTAAGGAGGCCATATCAGTGGACTGAACTGCAGAATGCCAGAATAAGAGGGGGATAACTAATCCTATCGAAGACTACGCTTCTCGCAGCCACCGTCTTGCATCAAGTAGAAGAGAGTAGATTGAAGTCCTCCAAGTAGCATCTCCAAGTAGCATCTCCAAATAGCATCTCATAGCATAATCCTACCCGGCGATCCTCCCCTCGTATCCCTGAGGGAGAGCGACCACCGGTTGTATCTGGAACTTGGAAGGGTGTGTTTTATTAAGTATCCGGTTCTAGTTGTCATAAGGTCAAGGTACAACTCCAAGTCGTCCTGTTACCGAAGATCACGACTATTCGAATAGATTAACTTCCCTGCAGGGGTGCACCAACTTACCCTGCACGCTTGATCCCATTTGGCCGGACACACTTTCCTGGGTCATGCCCGGCCGCGGAAGATCAACACGTCGCAGCCCCACCTAGGCACAACAGAGAGGCCAGCACGCCGGTCTAAACCTAAGCGCACAGGGGTCTGGGCCCATCGCCCATAGCACACCTGCACGTTGCGAGGGCGGCCGAAAGCAGACCTAGCCTAGTGGCGTTCCAGTCCAATTCGGCGCGCGCCGCTCCGTCGCTGACGTCTGAAGTGCTTCGGCTGATACCACGACGTCGGGATACCCATAACTACTCCCGCGTAGATGGTTAGTGCGTATAAGCTCGTAGCCAACTCAGATCAAATACCAAGATCTCGTTAAGCGTGTTAAGTATCCGCGAACACCGAACAGGGCCAGGCCCACCTCTCTCCTAGGCGGTCTCAACCTGCCCTGTCGCTCCGCCACAAAGATCCACACAGAGGGCCGTCGGGACAAAGGTCCTTTCAGCCCCCAATCCGTGAATCACTCGCGGGTACTCTTCGAGCTGACCCGACTTTAGTCACCATCTGTATAGTATGTATGTATGTATAGTATATACCCGTGATCACCTCCCGAGTGATCACGGCCCAATAGTATAGCAAGGCAGACCGACAAGAATGTAGGGCCAATGATGATAAACTAGCATCCTATACTAAGCATTTAGGATTGCAGGTAAGGTATCAACAGGTGTAGCAACAATGTCAGGCTATGCATCAGAATAGGATCAACGGAAAGTAGTAACAGGCTACACTACTCTAATGCAAGCAGTATAGAAGAGAATAGGCGATATCTGGTGATCAAGGGGGGGGGCTTGCCTGGTTGCTCTGGCAAGAAGGAGGGGTCGTCAACTCCGTAGTCGAACTGGGCAGCAGCAGCGTCGGTCTCGTAGTCTACCGGAGAGAAGAGGGGGAAGAAACAATGAATACAATGCAAACAAATGCATATCGATGCATGACATGACAAGTAACGATGCTAGGTGTGCCCAATCGCGGTAGTAGGTGATACCGACGAAGGGGGAAAACATCCGGGAAAGTATTCCCGGTGTTTCGCGTTTACGGACCGGTGAACCGGAGGGGGAAAGTTGCGTGTTCGGTATGCTAGGGGTGTGTGGCGGACGAACGGGCTGCATATCCGGATTCGTCTCGTCGTTCTGAGCAACTTTCATGTAGAAAGTATTTTCATCCGAGTTACGGATTAAAAGATATGATTTTCTAAAGATTATATTAATTTCTGGAATTTAATTAATTAATTATTTAATTCGAAAATGAATTTATGACGTCAGCATGACATAAGAGTGACGTCAGCAGCCAACAGTTCGGTTGACTAGTCAAATTGACATGGGGGACCCACCTGTCATAGACAGTGGGTTAAACAGGGTTCAAACTAATCTAAATTCAGTTATTAAACTACTGGGCCCACCTGTCATTGTCTAATTTAGGTTAACTAAACTAATTTAATTAATTCCTGTTAATTAGGGGGGTGGGCCCCACTGGTCAGTGGCTGGGGGTTGCCAAGTCAGCAGGGTTGACTGGTCAACCCAGTCAACTGGGGCCCGTGGGGCCCGTTGGCAGTGACCCTGGTGGTAGCCCCAGGTCAGCCACGTCGGATGCCGGTGCCGGAGTTGGCTTTGGCAAGCCAAAACACGGCGGAGGACGCCGGCGAGCCTCGGGATTCCGCCACGGTGGCCCAAAATGGGTGTGGCTACTCCCGTTCGAAAGCTAACGACGTCGCGCGTCGCATGGGGCTACGGGTTGGTCTCGGGGATGACCGGAACCACGCCAGCGAGCAGCGGAGGCGGCGACTCATACGGGTGGATGTCGGAGACGGCGGAACAGCGGGCTACAGAGCAAAAGAAGAGGCTAGGCAGGCTCTACGTGCGCGGGCGAGCTAAACGGGCACTAGAGCGGGACCATTTGGTCGCCGGAAGCTCGTCGGCGATGAGCTCCCGCGGTGATGGGTTCGGGCACGTACGAGGCGGCGACTACGAGCACGTTGGGGCGAGGAGAAGAGAGCGGAGAGGAAGGAGAGCTCACCGTGGAGCACACAAGAAGGCTCGGTGGCGGTTTAGGAGCTGCAGGGGCGGCGCCGGAGACGAAGAAGATCGATGACAGCCGGAGAAGGGGACGAAGGGGATCCGATGCTGCAGTGCCTCCGAGCTCCAGCTGAGGCCACCAGCCGAAGGAGTCGACCTTGGCGAATCTCACCGACAGGATCAGCGGGTGCGGGGCCGCCGGTGGCCGCGGGGACGACGAAGACGCGGCGTCGGATGCGCTCGGTGGAGAGGGAGAGAGCTCAAGGGAGAGGCGAGAGAGAGGGCAGAATGGAGGAGGCGTCCAGGGGGAGTGGATGAGGGGGATCTAGGAAAAGGGGAGCCCGAGGCGTCGCCCTTATCCACCTCGATGCCGACGAGCGGGTGCGGTTGGGGCGCGCTCGGCATGCGCACCGGGTCGGTGGAACAGGAGTGAGGGGAGAGCGACCGGGCAGGGGGCGTGGGCCGACCTGCTAGGATGGGCCGAGGCCCAAGGGAAGGCCAGGGGCTTCTCTCTCGTTTTAGTTTAGTTTTCTGTTAGTTTGTCTTTTTCTGTTTTATTTCTTTTCTTCTTTTCTGTTTTATTAAATTTCGGTGTTTATGAAAAACCCAAGTTGTACCTAAAATATTTTTAATACTTATGCCACTACCACAATTAACTTGGCACCTAATATAAAATCATTTGTAATTGTTTATTATTTATAATCATTTAACTAATTGTTTTTGCTACTATTTTATTCATTTTGAGTATTTACATATTTTATACCAGTGTGGTTTCTCCACCATAATTACCTATGAATTATTTGGCACAACCAGAACATTTTAGTTTTATAATTTGAAAACTTTTGTTGTTTGCCTATATTTTAAATTTGAATTTGAATCGCTTTGAACTAACATGAGTTTACCAACAGTAACCTAGGTGACGTGGCATCATTAGCGCAGGGTTACTGTAGCTTGATTACCCGGGCGTCACAGTCCTGGTCCCGACCATGGACCTCACTTAGCAGGAACACATGAAACCTTTTCCATGGTCGATGTTAGATCAAACCTTGAAGCTTCTCTCCGAGTTTTTGGTATCAGACCAGGCATAGGCGGAGCATGAGAAACTTCCTGAGGACAAGGTATTAGATCAGTTCTAGAAGCTTGTAACATTGGATGACCCAGTCTCAGTGTACCATCAGATCTAAAATCCCTGGGTACAATCAATTTTTTCAACCCACCCACCACCCATCTTGTTGCTAAAATCAAAGATCTAACCGACGTCCTGATAGACACCATGGACGAGACTGAAGACATGGATGACTAGGTCAATGAGTCTACTGACGGCCCGCCAACAGCCACCACAACCTAAGGTAATTGGACGGAGACCTTGACCTACAATATCCACATGGTCGACATACCACGTCCCAGTGATAATGGCGATGTCAACAACATCGATGGTAACAGCGCCAATAACGGTGGCAATGTGCCTTGGAGGTCCCCCACGTAACAACATGGATGACCCTCAAAACGAACTTGGTCTCGAGGATGTGGACATACTAACCAAGTCACTCAACAACCCACGCCATGATGCATTAAGGAGAACACTAGTCAGCACAACCGAAAGATAACCATTGAGAAGCAACGCCTTCACGAGGAGGCATAAGTTCATTTGGGACCGCGGGAATGAGCTCTTACGAGCTGAACAAAAGAAAGTAGGGCACGTACAAGGCAGGTGCCAAGTATGGTAGGAACCTTGAGTTATGGCATGGTTTCCAAACATGCATGCCTAGTCCAACAACCTGCACCGAGGTGCAGGAGACCGACCTCCCAGTCAGGAGGGCTGGTGGACCAATAAGGGCAAACATGCTCCCGAGGCGATGACACGTCGCGTTGTTGCATTGCACAACAAGGGCAGCTCTGCTACACAGAGTAAGTCAAAAACGAGCTACTGCCCCAATTTGAAACACCCAGTCCCACCTGAGGATGAACCTTCTCAAACAATCTATCGACCTATGTGCTGCCCGAAGACCTTTTCCGAGATTGCACCACAGTTATGCTTAAAGGCCAAGTGGGTAAGGACACTTTCTCCAAATACAATGAGGAGGGTGACTATGACGATACGCAGCAAGATTGACGCAGTCCACGGTCGAGGATACCCATCGGTGATGTATCCACCATGTGTTCTCTGGTCGGGTAATCGCTCATTATTTCCCTCCTGGCTTCAAGATCAGTAATTGCTATAAATATGATGGGAATAGGGATCCCTCTATCTATATGGAGGAATATATCCTTGCCATCTACTTGGAGAGTGATGATGATTTGTGTGCCATGAAATAATTCCCACTCGTGCTTAAGGGCTCAGCCTGACACTAGTTGCACACTCTGCGATTGGGCTCGGTTAACACCGGGGCAACTATACATTCCAAGTTCCCGGCAAATTTCCAGGGAACTTATGTTAAACCTATTGACGTAAATGATCTGGCCATCATCAAACAAAAATCAGGCGAGTCCATATGTAAGTTCTAGACTCGGTTCCTGAAGAAGAAAATGAAATCGATGATTGTAATGATGTGGAGGCCCTTGCTGCCTTTAGGAACAACATAAATTATGATATGCTCTCCAAAGACTTCAGGCATTACAGGTCGAAGACTATGGCCGCACTTACAGTCGTGATGACCAAGTTTTGTTTTGGGGAGGATGACCGGCTGACCAAGAAAAAGGGCCATAGCGACAACTCCGGGACATCCACGGTACTCAGCAGCAACAAAAACCCATGGCAAAAACGACGGAACAAACAATGGAAGAATGGTAGTGACCCCGAAGATGGCAAGGTCAACGGGGTTTTGAAAACCAGCACCAGAGTAGCGGTGCTAGCAAGGAGATATTCTAGGGAAACAATGGGGCCAATGACTCATAGCTGAACAGAACTTTAGATCAACCTTGCGCCATTGTCACATCCCAATTTTTTTCCGAATCTGGTATGTTGAAAATTTCATAGGGAATTAATTTTTTTCCAACAAAACCCCTTGCTTGATTGCTTGTTAGCTAAAAATTTCTTGATTGATTGGTTGCTTAATGTTGGAATTGTTTGCTCTATTTGAATTCACCTAGAGGATCAAGGACCCTATGGCCACTTTTGAAACCCTTGTTTGAAATCTGGGAAAACAGAATGAACCCCAAAAGTTTTTGGGAGTAATTTTGAATCCCAAAATTAGGTGGCTAATTGAAATATTTATCTGGGTATAAGGCTATACCTATTAAGTCCCGAGTAATATTCAAGCCTAGTAAAAAAATTACCTAAAATTTTGAGATGGATTATTTTGGAGCCAATTGAAATCAAGAGGAAATTCTTAAAAAGGGCTTTGCAATTATTTGGCAGGAAAAGGAATTACATAAGTCCAAATGATGTGTTGACCTTCTGCCAATTTTCCAAATTGGATTTGAAGCACATTTGGTTTTTAAACTAAATTCAAAAGGAAAATAATAAGTGTAGAAAATATATGTACAAAATGCCCAACCTAAATGTTTACGGAGTCACAAATATTCCCTTTTGAACTTAGAGCAAGTTTGTAGTTTGAAGAAAATTCAAATTCAAAGACTATTGAAAATTTATAGAAGAAATAGAAAAGAAAAAGAGAAAACAGAAAGAATTAAGAAAACCAGCCGAAGGCCAGCTGACCCCCGTGCCCCTCTCTCACCCACTCACCAGTGGACCCCACTAATTAGGGTCATCCCTCACCTCCAACAGCTGCCCCGCTCACGACGCGCGAACTACACCCACACACTCCCCATGGACCCCAACCCACGCAATGTCCTATTTAACCGCCTCAATGCCCATGTCATTTGGCCCAAGGGCGTGACACCCCTTGCCGTCGGGTTGCCGCTGTCAAGACCCCCGAGCTCCGCTCTAACCTAGAATTTCGCTGGTTAAATTCCGGCAAGTTGCAGCTCCTCACGACCGCCTAGTGCCACCACTTGATCATCCGCTCGTTGGCAAGTCCCTTGGACATCGTCCGCATACCAAGGGCCTCTGGAACCCCACGACCACCGAAGGCCAAATCGCTCCGCCGCCGCACCATTGATTCTGGTGAGGTGATCACGCACTGGACCCCCTCGCCATGTTCTTCGTCTCTGACACACCTGTGTGCACCTTGTTTACCCATTTGTTTGACCAGAAAGGTACCGTATCGAGCAGCGCGTCTACCCCCGATGACCTCCGCCATTTGCAGGACTCCGGTTACCCCTCCCTGGCCATCTTTGTTGTCCCCAGCCACATCCAGGACCACCAGCATCCTCCCTGTGAACTACCGTGCCTGTCCGTGCTGTACGCGCCATCGGGGCGACCTCCCCAGCGAATCTTGAAGCCGCGCTGCCGTCTTTGACATCTCCAGCGACCTAGTTGCCTAGTGAGCTCCAGATCCATCCTGCACCGTCCGATCTCACATGCACGGACACGATTAGATCACTTATTTGAATCTGCATCAACCAATCACATGATGCCACATCACAGCCTTATCCAAAACCTTATCCGCAGAAAAATCAGTTAATTTAAATAGAAAAGGTAGTTTTGCAAAAAAAAATTACTTGGATTGTAGCGACCAGACCTCAAATAGTCCGATCTCTGTGCATTAATGTCATCCCTGGATCGGTAATGCTGACACACACAGTACTCGAGGATTTATAACAGAGTAGCAATCACACACTTATTACATCGAATGTCTCAAAAGAGAACTTATTACAATAAATATGGCTTAAGGCCATCTAATATCGATAACAGCGGAAGGCCTGGAAGATAAAGTGAGTCCGTTAACTCCAACGTCATAGCTGAGTGAAAGATCACGACCTAAGGCACCTTACTCGTCGTCTGAAAAGTCTGCAACATGAATGTTGCAGCCCGAAAACGGGTCAACACATGGAATATGCTGGCAATGTAACACATAGAGTAATAAACAGAAAAGTTGCTATCACTACATGCAATATGGCTGATGGAAAGCTCTATGGTTACAGTTTTGCATAAAGCCAATTTTTCCCTACGACAAAGGAATAAATATAATTTAACTAACATGGTGGTTGTTAAACATTGAGAAGGTTCACCCAACTCAATCCCAATTAAGCATCATCATTAAACCCAATCAAATTATATTTAGAGTGATGAGATCAACATGATAATCCAAGAACCAGATACTCAAGATGTCCCTAACCGGGGACACGACTAACCATGATTAGTTTGTACACTCTGTAGAGGTTTGCGCACTTTTCCCCACAAGACCAGATCTCCTCCGTTGGATTTCTCGCACTACATGGTGTTTGAGAAACGGATGACCGAGACACAGTCTTTCAGAAGCGTTAACTCTTTACTCTGGGTAGACAGTACCAACCTACATCCCCTACATCTGCTAGTCTACCACTGAAAGAGGTCATGCAACATACTAAATTATGCTAGAGCCCATAATAGCTTGTGGCTGCACATGAAAGTTTCTAGCATGAATAATCTTATGATCCCTTTGAGCCTGGGTGGCGGTCCATAGGATAATCACACAGTAACCCCGGGATTTCCAAAAAAACAGGCAACACTGGGTTCCCCAGGTGCCTCAATCCACCCAGATGTGTATTTAAGTAGCCACCTTAAGTTAACCATTAATTAACAATACTCACATCTGTCATGGATACACTCACCCAATCCACGTGTACGTGCATAGCATAGCAATATAAGCATAACGTAGAAGTAACTCCCAAAGGTTTGATAATAAACAGGTGAATAGGTACTACCTCATCTACTTCCCAAACCCACATATTAATCAGATCCTAATCATGCAATGTGTGAGGATTGATCTAATGCAATAAAATTGGGTACTAAAAAGGTATGATCAAAGTGTTACTTGCCTTGCTGATGATCCGCAAAACCTAGAGACTCGTAGTAGCACGCTTCGCACTCCGAGTACTCTATCGCAAACAAACAAGCATACACTAAGCACTCAACTAGAAGCACGGGTAAAACTCAAATAAGAGATCTAACCAGAAAGTCGAACTTAAGAACTCCGGTTTGCAAAAAGAATCAAATCAAACGAAGCAACGAAACTCAAATTGCGAAAGAAACAAGATCGGTTTACTAATCTGAACTTAGATCAAATTTTACAGTACCAAAATCTTGTTCAAGTTGGTTAAACAGAAAGAGGGCTTCAAGACAAAGATCTAGGCGCTTCAATCACTTGATTCCGCTAAATGAGCAAAAAATATAAACTAAAACTAAGATCCGGGCTGAAATCACGATCGAAAATAATCGCGGAAAAACCTTGGAAAAAGAAAAACTGATGAACAGGCTAACAAACAAACGTTCACTGTCTACGACTAAACGGTGAAAACCGTACGTTAAAACGAACGTACGAATGGGCATTCGCTAAATAACTAAACCGGAAAAAATAAAACCGATTTATATTAAAAAAACCTAGGGTTTTCAAAAAACAAGCGGTTTTCTAACGAAAACCGGCGGTGGCGGGCGGCTACCTCGGCGAGGTCCGGCGGGGTCGGTGGCGGCTCCGGCGGGGTTGGCGGCAGCGGCGGCGACCGGATCCGGTGGCGGGGCAAGGCGGCGGGCGGCGGCGGTGCGACACGGGGATCGAGGCAGCGGGACGGCGGCTGGCTAGGGTTTCGTCGGGGTCGGGCCCCTTGGCTTATAAAGGCCGGCAAGGCCAGAGTCCTAGTCGGGTACGGCCCGACTAAGTCGGTTGACTTTTTTTTAAATAATTCCACGAGCAGAAAAACAAAGCAAAGAAATACTAAACGGACTCCAAAAATCCTGAAATAAATTTTCCCCGTTCTCTAAAAATAAGACGGACCGAGTGAACATTTATTGGGGTCTCTAATGCAATTTTTAGAAATGCATTTTTTTCTAATTCAAATAATATGGCAGTTCTTATTTGATTTTAATATTTAACCTCCAATATTTGTTTATTTTGGGGAAGTCATTTTATCCCCTCTCTTTTATTTTCATAGAAGAAATATTTGAAGAGAAAATAATTAAAATCAAACGATCCTCTTTTCAAAATTTGAGAAATCTCAAATATGAAAATAACGAAATCCCCAACTCTCTCCGCGGGTCCTTGAGTTGCGGTAGAATTTCTAGGATCAACCAAAAGGCAATAAAATATGATATGCAATGATGAACTAATGTATAACATTCCAAATTGAAAATTTGGGATGTTACAAACCTACCCCCCTTAAGATGAATCTCGCCCTCGAGATTCGGGTTGGCTAGAAAATAGGTGAGGGTGGTCCTTCCGTAAGTCTTCCTCTCGTTCCCAGGTTGCTTCCTCCTCGGTATGGTGGCTCCACTAAACTTTGCAGAATTTGATAACCTTGTTGCGTGTGACTCGGCTGGCAAACTCAAGAATCTTGACTGGTTTCTCCTCGTAGGTCAAATCGCTATCCAACTGAATCGCTTCCAGTGGCACTTTATCCCTTAGAGGAATATCGGCCATCTCCGCGTGGCACTTCTTCAACTGGGAAACGTGGAACACATCGTGAACTCCTGACAATCCTTCAGGCAGCTCCAACTTGTAAGTAACTTTTCCCATATGTTCCAAAACTTTGTATGGTCCCACAAAATGTGGTGCTAACTTTCCCTTAACTCCAAAACGCTTAACTCCTCGAAGTGGGGACACATGAAGATATACTCTGTCTCCCACTTTGTAAACTGTCTCCTTACGTTTTGAATCTGCATAGCTCTTCTGCCTGGACTAGGCTACTTTGAGTCGATCATGGATCAGCTTAACCATCTCTTCAGACTCTTTGATCAAATCTGGTCCAAACAACTAAGGGTCCCCAACTTCATCCCATAACAACGGTGTCCTGCACCTCCTTCCGTACGAAGCTTCGAAAGGGGCCATCTTTAAACTGGCTTGATAGCTGTTGTTGTAAGAGAACTCTGCATACGGCAAATTACCATCCCAACTAGATCCATAATCTAGCGCACAAACTCTCAACATGTCCTCCAGAATCTGATTAACTCTCTCGGTCTGTCCATCTGTCTGCGGGTGAAAGGCTGTACTGAACTCTAGCTTGGTACCCAAAGTTTTGTGCAACTGATTCCAGAACTTAATACAATGATCCTCAGAACTCCATGCAGACATACGATCCTAGTCATGTATATCTTTGCCAACTTAGCACTGGTGTAAGTGGTCTTTACTGGGATGAAATGAGCTACCTTTGTCAAATGATCGACTACAAACCATATCGAGTCATAGCCTGAGCGAGTCCTGGGCAATCCCGTGATAAAATCCATGCCTAGCTTATCCCACTTCCATTCAGGTATCGGTAATGGCTATAGCAATCCTGCTGGCTTCTGATGCTCTGCCTTTACTCTCTGACAAACATCACAAACTGCTACATACTCCGCAATATCCTTCTTCATTCCGATCCACCAGAAACTGTCCTTCAAATCCAAATACATCTTGGTATTTCCTAGGTGAATCGAATATGGCGAATCATGAGCCTCCTACAGAATCAACTTCCTGATCTCTGGGTCATTAGGCACATATACGCGATCTTCAAACCATAAGGTATCGTGTTCATCCTCACAAAATCCCTTAGCTTTTCCCTTGCTCATTCTTTCCTTTATCTCGGTGATCTCCTTGTCGGACCTCTGAGCTTCTCTGATCTTATCCATCAATGTAGACTGAACTTCCAATGCTGCTACATAGCCTCTCGGAACTATTTATAGACATAGCTTGCGAAGATCCTCTGCTAACTCCTTGGGTAATTCTCCGGTTATGAGTGTATTGACATGGCTCTCGCGACTCAACGCATCGGCTACTATGTTAGCCTTTCCGGAGTGGTAATGCAGCTTCATATCATAATCCTTGATGAGTTCCAACCATCTCCTTTGCCTAAGATTCAAACCCATTTGCGTGAAGATATACTTCAAACTCTTGTGATCCGTGTACACCTCACAATGGTTTCCGATGAGAAAATGTCTCCATGTCTTCAACGCATGCACTACGGCTGCTAACTCCAAATCGTGTGTAGCATAATTCAGCTCATGGGGTTTAAGCTGACGTGAGGCATATGAAACAACTCTCCCATCCTGCATAAGCACTTCTCCAAGTCCTTGACGAGAAGCGTCGCCATACACCTGATAATCCTTGCGTTGATCTAGAAGAATCAACATTGGAGCTGTAACCAAACGTTTCTTCAACTCCTGAAAACTGGCCTCACATTCCTTGGTCCATTTGAACTTGGTGTCCTTCTTCAACAACTCCGTCATGGGCTTTGCAATCTTGGAAAAATTCTTAATGAACCTCCTGTAGTATCCTGCGAGTCTCAGAAAACTCCCGATCTCTCCAACTGACATGGGTGCTTCCCAATTTGTCACGGTGACAACCTTGGTGGGGTCTACTGCTATTCCTTCTCCGGATATAACATGTCCGAGGAATCCAACTTCCTTCAACCAAAATTCACACTTACTGAACTTGGCATATAGTTGATGTTCTGTAAGCTTCCCAAGTACCAAACCCAAATCCTCCTTATGATCTTCTTCATTCTTCGAGTAAACCAAAATATCATCAATGAACACCACGACGAACTTATCCAAGAACTCCATAAATACTTTGTTCATCATGTTAATGAAATAGGCAGGTGCGTTAGTCAGGCCAAATGACATAACGGTATACTCATATAGCCTGTACCTTGTGGTAAAAGTTGTCTTGGGTATATCCTGCTCACGAATCTTCAACTGATGGTACCCTGATCGCAGATCGATCTTAGAAAATACTTTAGCTCCTTGCAACTGGTCAAACAAATCATTGATCATCGGTAGTGGGTACTTGTTCTTGATTGTCACTTCGTTCAATCCATGATAATCAACAACCATCCTTAACGATCCATCCTTCTTCTTCACTAGTAGCATTGGTGATCCCCAAGGTGACGATCTTGGGTGAATATAGCCTTTAGCCAGCAACTCCTTAATCTGCTTCTTAATTTCCTCCAAATCCTTTGCGGGCATTCTGTATGGTCTCTTAGATATTGGCCCTATGCCTGGCAAAAGCTCAATCAAAAACTCAATGTCTTTATCTGGTGGCATGCCTGGCAACTCTTCCAGAAATACGTCAGGAAAATCCTTCACCACTGGTACTTCCTCCTATACAACTCCTGATAAGGAATTCACTTGAGTCCTCTTCGGCACATGCCGGGATACATACTTAATCCTTCTTCCTTCTAGGGTGGTGAGCAAAATCGACTTACTAGCGCAGTCAATGTTCCCTCCATACTTCGGTAACCAATCCGAGCCTAATATCATATCCAGTCCTTGTGACTCCAATACTATTAGGTCTGAGGGAAACACGTAGTTACCAATCCATAATGGTAACCGATCACACCATAGACTAGCCATATACTCTGCTCCTGGCGAGGTTACTAACATGGGTGACCTAAGGGCTTAGGTTGGCAGTTTAAACTTATCCACGTCTCCCCTTGATATGTATGAATGCGATGCACCATTATCGAAAAGAACGATTGCAGTAAATGTCTTAACCAAAAACTTACCTATTACTGCATCCGGCTGGGCTTCAACCTCCTCCACGCTAACGTGGTTCACTTGTCCCCTATTGAAAGGGTTGGGCTTCTTCCCAGAGTTTCCATTGCCATTTCCATTCTTAACTTCAGGACATTCATTGGCATAATGTCCAGTCTTCTGGCACTTGTAGCAAGTTATGTGACTTAGATCCTTCTTGGCGGGCGTTGCTGGGTTGGAATGGTTCTGACCGTTGCTTCCTCCATTACCATTCCCATTCTTGGGCCCACTATGGTTGTGCGGAATCCCTCCATTAGCATTATGGCCTCCATGGTTATGTTGAATGTGTCCTCCCGAGTTCGGGGTAAATCAGGGTTTCTGCTGAGCTCCATAATTGTACTTCCCTTGTCCATACTTCCTCCTGCGGCTGTCTATCTGCTTCTGTTTCCCTTCAATCATGAGCACTCTATCTACCAACTCCTGGTAGTTGTTGAAATTTTCCACCATCAACTGCATGCTCAGCTCATCATTCAGTCCTTCCAAAAACTTCTCCTACTTAGCGGCGTCTGTAGCAACGTCATCAGGGGCATAACGTGCTAACTTACTAAAGTCATCCACATACTGGCTACTGTGCGTCCTCCTTGGCGCAAGTTGCGAAACTCGCGCTTCTTTATGGCCATAGCTCCTGCTAAAACATGGGCAGTGCGAAACACCTGCTGAAACTGATCCCATGTGACAGTGTCGATGGGGTAAGTGGTTGTGAAATTCTCCCACCATGATGTTGCGGGTCCATCAAGCTGGTGTGCGGCAAAACGCACTCTCTCCGCATTTGTGCATCCTGCAGTGATCAACTCCCTTCCAATCTTGCGGAGCCAATCATCTGCAACTATCGGCTCGGTGCTACTGGAGAACACCGGCGGATTCAGCCTTAGGAAATGGGCTAAGTGATCAACAGGTGGTGGTGGTGGGTTGTTGTTGTTGCCTTGGTTCTGATTCTGGACTAGCAGCTGCATCAGGGTATTCTGCTGCTGGATCAACTGGGTGAGCTCCGGTGGGAAAGAAAATCCGTTGTCACGTCTTAGAGGCATCTAATGGGTTTAGAAAAGGTGAGAAAACAGAATAGAATGAGGTCTAGAGGGAAAACACTACCCATATGCTCATGAGACAAACACAATCAATATCACTTCAATCAATTAAAACAAGGGCATACAATTGGTCTAACTATCGTTACAAAAGTGCTCGGACTATACTATGTACATGGGGAAATACTACTATTGATATGGTGGTCGACTAGAAAACTTGATCGGTGGACGACTCCATGATATCTTCTCCAGCTTTATCAACATAGTCATCATCGCTATCATCGGGATCTGAGTCGGTGTCGTCGATGATGATGTAGTTCTCCGGACAAGTGGAATCGTCGTCTTCTCCTCTTGGTGCGGGGTCTCCCATGAACACTCCTAGCTTCCTTGTCAGGTCGTCATTCTTCTCCACGAGTATCGTCATTTCCTCCTCATATCCATCACGTGTAGACTAGAGTTCTTCCTCCAGCTCCGTGATCTTGGTCATTGCCTTCTTCAGATCTATCATGCCTGCGCACATCTGGTTCTCTTGGCGATGAATGTGCTGGTTTAACTCCTGGATAAAAGCTACAATGGACATGTTCTTCCTGGTGCTGATCATCTCCATTGCTCATCTCGGTGCCCACAAATATGGTAGATAGTATCCTTGAGATCCTTGTGGTAAACTTCTCCAATGCGTCCCACGACGATGTGGGCTGCCATGCTCTTTCCTAGACTCCGGGTTGGTGCATCAAAGGAAAACTCTATGGGCTCAGTGACTGGCATGAACGTTCTTCCTGGAACTTGAACTTGAATCATCCAACGCTCTTCTTCTGGTAAAGTGGTGATGTAGGTCCCGGTAAAGCTTGGTATTCCTATGCTCAGGTATCTAGTGACTTCCTTTAAGTGTCATCCAAAAGGTGTGTCTTCATCTGGTTCTGCGTATTTGTTCCTCGCATCCGCCATCCTAAAGAGTAGAAAAGGAGATGAGTCAGAAATGAGAAGAGAGTAGTGATCTAGGGCTTTAGCTTAGTGGTCGTGTCCTACAGTCAGCGTGTGCTCTGATACCATCTTGTAGCGACCAGACCTCAAATAGTCTGATCTCTGTGCATTAGTGTCATCCCTGGATCGGTAATGCTGACACGCACAGTACTCGAGGATTTATAACAAAGTAGCAATCACACACTTATTACATTGAATGTCTCAAAAGAGAACTTATTACAATAAATATGGCTTAAGGCCATCTAATATCGATAACAGCGGAAGGCTTGGAATATAAAGTGAGTCCATCAACTGCAACGACATAGCTGAGTGAAATATCATGACCTAAGGCACCTTACTCGTCGTCTGAAAAGTCTGCAACATGAATGTTGCAGCCCGAAAATGGGCCAGCAACATGGAATATGCTGGCAATGTAACACATAGAGTAATGAACAGAAAAGTTGCTATCACTAGATGCAATATGGCTGATGGAAAGCTCTATGGTTACAGTTTTGCATAAAGCCAATTTTTCCCTACGACAAAGGAATAAATATAATTTAACTAACATGGTGGTTGTTAAACATTGAGAAGGTTCACCCAACTCAATCCTAATTAAGCATCATCATTAAACCCAATCAAATTATATTTAGAGTGATGAGATCAACATGATAATCCAAGAACCAGATACTCAAGATGTCCCTAACCGGGGACACGACTAACCATGATTAGTTTGTACACTATGTAGAGGTTTGCGCACTTTTCCCCACAAGACCAGATCTCCTCCGTTGGATTTCTCGCACTACATGGTGTTTGAGAAACGGATGACCGAGACACAGTCTTTCAGAAGCATTAACTCTTTACTCTGGGTAGACAGTACCAACCTACATCCCCTACATCTGCTAGTCTACCACTGAAAGAGGTCATGCAACATACTAAATTATGCTAGAGCCCATAATAGCTTGTGGCTGCACACGAAAGTTTCTAGCATGAATAATCTTATGATCCCTTTGAGCCCGGGTGGCGGTCCATAGGATAATCACACGGTAACCCCGGGATTTCCAAAAAAACAGGCAACACTGGGTTCCCCAGGTGCCTTAATCCACCCAGATGTGTATTTAAGTAGCCACCTTAAGTTAACCATTAATTAACAATACTCACATCTGCCATGGATACACTCACCCAATCCACGTCTACGTGCATAGCATAGCAATATAAGCATAACGTAGAAGTAACTCCCAAAGGTTTGATAATAAACAGGTGAATAGGTACTACCTCATCTACTTCCCAAACCCACATATTAATCAGATCCTAATCATGCAATTTGTGAGGATTGATCTAATGCAATAAAACTGGGTAGTAAAAAGGTATGATCAAAGTGTTACTTGCCTTGCTGATGATCCGCAAAACCTAGGGACTTGTAGTAGCACGCTTCGCACTCCGGGTACTCTATCGCAAACAAACAAGCATACAATAAGCACTCAACTAGAAGCATGCGTAAAACTCAAATAAGAGATCTAACCAGAAATTTCAACTTAAGAACTCCGGTTTGCAAAAAGAATGAAATCAAACGAATCAACGAAACTCAAACTGCAAAAGAAACAAGATCCGTTTACGAATCTGAACTTAGATCAAATTTTACAGTACCAAAATCTTGTTCAAGTTGGTTAAACAGAAAGAGGGCTTCGAGACGAAGATCTAGGCGCTTGAATCGCCTGATTCCGCTAAATGAACGAAAAGATAAACGAAGAAACTAAGATCTGGGCTGAAATCGCGATAAAAAATAATCGCGGAAAAACCCTGGAAAAAGAAAAACTGACGAACAGGCTAACGAACAAACGTTCACTATCTGCGGCTAAAAGGTGAAAACTGTTCGTTAAAATGAATGTACGAACGGGCGTTCGCTAAATAACTAAACTGAAAAAACGATCTATATAAAAAACCTAGGGTTTTTGAAAAAGACAAGCGGTTTTCTAACAAAAATCGGAGGCGGCGGGCGGCTACCTCGGCGAGGTCCGGCAGGGTCGGTGGCGGCTCCGACGGTGTTGGCAGCGGCGGCGACGAGCGGATCTGGCGGCGGGGCGAGGCGGCGGCAGCGGCACTGCGGGGCGGCGACTGCGCTGCGGGGCAGCGACGAGGCGGCGGCGCGGCGGCGAGGCGGCGGTGGCGCGGTGTGGGGATCGAGGCAGAGGGGCGGCGGCTGGCTAGTGTTTCGGCTGGGTTGGGCCCCTCGGCTTATAAAGGCCGGCTAGGCCGGAGTCCTAGTCGGGTACGGTCCGACTAAGTCGGTTGACTTTTTTTAAAATAATTCCGCGAGCAGAAGAACAAAGAAAAGAAATACTAAACAGACTCCAAAAATCCTAAAATAAATTTTCCTCGTCCTCTAAAAATAAGGCGGACCGGGTGAACATTTATTTGGGCCTCTAATGCAATTTGAAAAACGCATTTTTTTCTAATTCAAATAAAATAGCAATAAAACTCCGAATAAAATTCTTATTTGATTTTAATATTTAACCTCCAATATTTCTTTATTTGGGGAAGTCATTTTAGCCCCTCTCTTTTATTTTCATAGAAGAAATATTTGAAGAGAAAATAATTAAAATCAAACGTTCCTCTTTTCAAAATTTGAGAAATCTCAAATATGAAAATAACGAAATCCCCAACTCTCTCCGTGGGTCCTTGAGTTGCGTAGAATTTCTAGGATCAACCAAAATGCAATAAAATATGATATGCAATGATGATCTAATGTATAACATTCCAAATTGAAAATTTGGGATGTTACATGGATATTCATTATATCATAAGTCTTTATCTATAGATCCAAATTCAGTGATTCTTTTTGCAAAATAACCCTCATTGCATTTTCACCTAGACTACTAAAATTTAGAATTTGAATAGTTGAATAGTTAAATAGTTAAATTCAAACATAATGATTTTGAATCTGAATAGGGCATAACTTGCATTTTGGAAATCCAATGAAATTGGTTCTTTTCGCAAAAGGAACCTACATAATCGTAGTTTCAAATTAACTATTTTAGTCCAATTTTAAATAAATGAAAATTATATTTTAAATATAGTTTAAGAGCATCCACAATTCACACAATATTTAAACCACAATTTGCTTAACTTTGAATTAAAATTGTTTATTACAATAATCCGTTTGCAACTTAGTTCAGAAACTTAAAATGAACTTAATAAATAATTTGGATTATCATTTGACATTAGGAAATTTAATTTTATTTAACTCCAACTTCTTTGGTTATGACTTTAAACCATAGGTTTAGTTTGTATAAACTTTTGCAATATGACTTAGTGAATTGAATTAAACCTAGTAATTATGTTGGAGTTAATAATTGACTCTAGGAAATCGACCCTAAATTGAATTTAGTTCAAACTTCTGTAAAATTTGAGAACTATTTGCACTTAGTAAATGATTGGGGATTTATATTGACTTTAGTTTAAACCTGAATGTAAACAAATAAACTTTAGTAATTGTATTGGATTTGTATTAGACTTTAGGAAATCATTAATTGTACTCAGATAAATTGAACCAACTTAGTCAACTATGAAATAGTTCATAATTCAATTTAACTTTGTGAAACCAAATTCATTGTGAACTCAATTCAATTCGAATTCAAACAAGATGAACCATAATTCAAATCTAAATTGAATTGGAAGCCATACCAAGTCATTTTATTTTCAGACACTTAGTGTATTCAGGCTCATGAAAGACCAACAAGTTTGAATTGTCATTCAAACTTGAACATGAACTTGGCTATCCAAGATTCGTAGACCATGACTGTGTTGATGAGATTCTATCTGAATGGATCTGACAACCACAACTTGACATAACATACTCCTTATGTGATGAACCATATTTTTTTAAACTGCATGTGAAGCTTTATGTCACATGTATTCCAATTAACAACCACTATGTTGTTTTCCAAACTCTTACGAGTTAACACCGACAAATGATCTCACAACACAATGACACAGACACCATATAAAACACATGTATGTTTGTTTGTATTATATAGTTGTTTATGATTACTCTTTACTTATGATAAATTTTGTACGAAGAGCGAAGAGTAAGCTTAATCAAGATTGTGAGACTGAAGAATCGTCAATACCAGGCAAGTGGAACCTTTGATCATAACCTTTGTTTTCATGGATTGTAGTTGTTTTCAACTAGGAAACCCCTATAGGATTTTACTTTATGCTTGACAGAACCCAGAAGAAAGAATGTAGGTCCATTATACCCCGATCTTGTAACCAACGATTAGTTGCTTAGCTGCTATAACATGGATTGGGATCACATTAAAGATTAGTTATGGTTAACAACTTAACTACTACTTAATTAATGAATTGATCTAGGTGGACTGGCTTCGATTGGGTTATTAGTAGTCATTGGTGGGGAATGCCACCCAGGTATCAAAGTGATTGTACAAGTTCAAAGTGGAGTAGCTTCCATGTGTAACCGTGAGACAATATGGGCTTTGTCTGCACCATGGGAACCCTCCTAGGTGTGACCACCAGATGTAGATTTTCATGTAGGGAAACCATACTGAGTCGGCCTTTTCTCAGAGGACTACTACATTCCAAAAGTTTCGTCTTAATCTACCTAGCTACTTCACAAGTGAAGTTTAGGAGTCGAAAGCTGTGGTCGGGAATCATGGGTAAAGTACACAAACCTCAACAGAGTGTATAAACTGATCATGATTAGTCGTGTCCCCGGTTATGGACAACTGAAAGTGCATCTAATCCCCAGTAGTTTTGGTAATTAATAACAACATATATAGCATTGAACTAATGCCTATTGAAAAATAATTTCAGGAAAGTTCAATGTTGGCATGGCAAGGGCATGTGATTGTGGACCTCTCAAAATGCTAAGGATATACATTGGCAAAAGCTTCAAGACTCTAATTTTTTGGTCAAGTGATCAAAGATCACATTGACTCCATCGGAAAGCCAATACTATTCAAAGGGGATGAGGTTTTTCTTGGGAAACAATGCATGGAAAACAAAAAAAATTCTACGCACATGCAAGATCTATCCATGGAGATGCATAGCAATGAGAGGGGAGAGTGTGTCTACGTACCATTGTAGACTGTAAGTGGAAGCGTTTGATAACGCGGTTGATGTAGTCTAACTTCTTCATGCTCCAACCGATTAAGTATCAAACGTACGACACCTTCGTGTTATACACACGTTTAGCTCGATGAAGTCCTCCGCCTTCTTGATCCAGCAAGACGGCGAGGTAGTGGATGAGTTCCAAGAGCATGACTATGTGGTGATGGTGATGGTGAAGCTATCTCCGTTGGGCTTCGCCTAAGCACTATGAAAATATGACCGGGAGTGTAAATGGTGGAGGGGGCCGCCACACACGGCTAAGACAATGTTCTGGTTGTGCTAGGCACCCCCTCCCACCTATATATAGGTGGGGTGGAGGGAGCAGCCAGGAGGCGCCCCCCAAGTAGGCCGAATCCTACTTGGGGTCCTCCCCAAAGTCGCGCCCCCTTCCTTATTTGAATTGCCGGAGGAAGGAAGGAGGACGTGGCGCCCCCCCCCTTTCCTTTCTCTCCTGAGGAGGGAAAGGCAGGACGGGCCACCCCTCCCCTTTCCTTCCCCATAGGGCCGGCCAGCCAAGGAAGAGGTGCGCCAGCCCCCTTGTGGGCTGGTTTGTCCCCTCCTTTGGCCCATAAA
>NC_041383.1:403058538-403074777 GCF_002162155.2 Triticum dicoccoides
ACCCGATTTCTTCCCGGTACGTCCCGAAACAATTCCAGTGTCCAAATATCATTGTCCTATATATCAATCTTTACCTCTCGACCATTTTGAGACTCCTCGTCATGTCCGTGATCTCACCCGGGACTCCGAACAACATTCTGTCACAAAAACATATAACTCATATAACACTATATTGTCAACGAACGTTAAGCGTGACGACCCTACAGGTACGAGAACTATGTAGACATGACCGTGACACCTCACCGGTCAACAACCGATAGCGGAACCTGGATACACATATTGGCTCCTACGTATTCTACGAAGATCATTATCGGTCGAACCATTATGACAACATAGGTAATTCCCTTTGTCCATCATTATGGTACTTGCCCGAGATTCGATCGTCGGTATCTTCATACCTAGTTTAATCTTGTTACCGGCAAGTGTCTTTACTCGTTCCATAATATATCATCTCGTAACTACCTCCTTAGTCATTTGCTTGCAAGCTTATGATGTGTATTACCAAGAGGGCCCAGAGATACCTCTTTGATACTCGGAGTGACAAATCCTAATCTTGATCTATGCCAACTCAACAAACACGTTCATAGATACCTGTAGAGCATCTTTATGATCACTCAGTTATGTTGTGACGTTTGATAGAACACAAGGTATTCCTCCGGTACCCGGGAGTTGCATAATCTCATAGTCGGAGGAATATGTATTTGACATGATGAAAACAATAGCAATAAACTGAAGGATCAATATGCTAAGCTAACGGATGGGTCTTGTCCATCACATGATTCTTATAATGATATGATCCCATTATCAAATGACTACACATGTCCATTATTAGGAAACTTTAACCATCTTTGATCAAGTTAGTCTAGTAGAGGCTTACTAGGGACACGGTATTTGTTTATATATTCACACATGTATTTAAGCCTCTGATCAATAAAATTCTAGCATGAATAATAAACCTTTATCATGAATAGGGAAATATAAAATAACAACTTTATTATTGCCTCTAGGGCATAATTTCCTTCAGTCTCCCACTTGCACTAGAGTCAATAATCTAGATTACATTGTGATGAATCTAACACCCATGGAGTCTTGGTGCTGATCATGTTTTGCTCGCGGAAGAGGCTTAGTCAACGGGTTTGCCACATTCAGATATGCATGTACTTTGCAAATTTCTATGTCTCCATCCTTGTCCTTTTCATGAATGGAGTTGAAGCATCTCTTGATGTGTTTGGTTCAGTTGTGAAACCTGGATTCCTTCATTAAGGCAATTGCTCCAGTGTTATCACGAAAGATTTTCATTGGACCCGACGCACTAGGTATTACACCTAGATCGAATATGAACTCCTTCATCCAGACTCCTTCATGCGCTGCTTTTGAAGCAGCTATATATGTACTCCGCTTCACACGTAGATCCCACCATAATGCTCTGCTTGGAACTGCACCAACTAACAGCTCCACCATTCAATATAGGGTTAATTATCCTTTTGCCCTTACTGGTGTCCATCTGCTCAGTTTTTCCCTCAGATGCAAATTGTGCTCAGTTTTGCCCCTAGTCCGTGCGCACTGACTCGTTCTGTGAACTTTGGCGTCTCCGTCAGGTCAACGTTTTGACTCGGCCCTTACAGGTGGGACCAGGCGGTAGAGGCGGCCAATTTTATTCAGACCGTTACACACGTGGCTTGTGGGACCCAGAAGAGAGCCGTTGAGCATAGAGCCGTTGCGAGTGTGCTATATTAGCGGGCGACAGCGGCGGTGACCACGGCGATAGAGAGCACGACGCTGACCACGGCGAGAGAGCGAGAGCACGACGGCGGTGGGAAGCTAGCTGTGGAGGGCGCGGCGGTGGGAAGCTAGCTGTGGAGGGCGCGGCGGCATTGAGATCCCGTTCGGCTCCGAGCTCCATGTCTTTCGCAAGCTCCCGTGCCACCTCGCGGATGCAGAGCCGGGCACGTGTGGATATGCCTGTCTTCGTCTGTCCGCGGTGCCGGACGAGCATTGATCGGAGGGTTTCTTACACACCGAGGAACCACAATCGTCCGTTCTACGTGTGCAGCGAGAATGGGGTAAGAATCGGGGCAATTGCACCATTTTCATGGTCGGGATCTTTGAGAAATCGGTTGATCTGTTCCTTGTTCATGCATGTGACATGCTTCTTTCTTTGGGTCGATGCTCTGGCCAAGACTCTGATAAATGAACTGCAAGAAGAGCATGACGAATGGTTGCGCATGCTGCCCCAAACCGCAGTGGCTGCAGCACGAGCTCCGGAAGAAGAGATGGAGGGTGAAGCACGCACTGACAGAGAGCTAGCTGTCGAGCTTAGGATGTTGAATAAGAAGGTTAGGAATCTTGAAGATCAAGCACTACCAATATCCATTTGCAAATACTTTTGGGCATTTGTAGGTATGGTAATCGCACTGGTTGTAATGTTGAAAATGTATGGAAAGGCATGAATTATGGAGGAATTTGTAATCTTGAAATTGTATGAGAAATTCACCTAGTTTAAATGTTGGTCAAAGTTGTTTAAATGTTGAAAAAAAGAGAATAAGTGACCAACACTCAATGAAATGCAGCTAATGAATTATTCCAGAGCCAAACAATTAAGGTTAGATTTTTTTTTTGGAGCTGTTAAATATTTAATAGCAATTTAAGTAATCCAATTCAAATACACTATGATTTAAATCAAAGACCAAAATGTCATGGAAAATGTGCCTCAGCTCTGGTAGATGTTTACACCTAGTGCCAAAATAAATGAACATTTTTAAGGGCATTACATTGAGTAGAAACTAATTTTTCTAAAAAATGAAGGGTGGAAAATGCACAAAAAATTGGTGCGGTTGGGGACTTGAACCCAAGACAGCATGGGTTAGTGGTGTTTAAGGTTGCACTGGTAACCGCTAGGACAGATGGCAAGAGTTTGACATGGGTAGGGAAGCAATATATACATAGTGAGACTGTGAAATTTGTCAAAAAAATGAAGGGTGGAAAATGCACAAAAAATTGGTGCGGCTGGGGACTCGAACGCAAGACCGCGTGGATTAGTGGTGTTTAGGGCTGCGCTGGTAACCGCTAGGACAGATGGCAAGAGTTTGACATGGGTAGGGAAGGAATGTATACATAGTGAGACTGTGAAATTTGTCAAAAAAATGTGAGGCTGTGAATGTTTGCACACGCGTGAGAGTGGTTTTCCTTTGTTTTGCACTGAAATTTTGGAGGGTTGGAAGGTTGAAAACGTATGTTTGCACTGTCACGTGGTTTTGGTTAGAGTGGCACTTGGTTTAGTGTTAGAGTGGCACTTGGTTTAGGATTTAAACGGAATAAATTTGCATGTTAGTTCATGACTTATTTTTTTTGAATAAAACGGAGGGCTTCTCTCCCCCTCTTTTGAATGACAACCACAAGTTCTCGAGCTTCATGACTTGGTTTAGGGAAGAAATTATATGCTTGGGCACGGACATTTTTTAACACACATAATAAACCCTAATAAATAACTTAGATAAGATGCAACACAAGTACCATTACAATAATAAGTTCACGGATAGTTCACGGACACATGACGAAACATGACACGACACGACACGACATAGAAAAGCAACAAATAAAAAACGAAATAGTCTTCATCTTGATCTCCTCCTTCCACTTTGGCCGCGCGCGCTCCTTCAACACTGTCTTCATCTTCAGACCTCCTCCTCGTCGTCGTAGGGAAGGGAGTGCATCCCGGCTGGAGTGGGGAAGATGTTCTCGTAGTTGGTGTAGATGTTGTAGACGGTGAAGAAGATGGCCTCGCAGCCGCACCAAAAGACTTGGCCGAGGAGCTCGCGCGCATTAAACGGGTTGGTGAAGGTGACCATGAGCAGTAGGAGGATGCCACTGCGGTCACGAACCTCGTTGAGGGTGAATATCCTCGGCGAGCCCCGTGGGAGGTGGGCATAGCCGACTCTGAGGAAGGCGCGGGTGAGTTCGACAGAACCCCTCCACCTTGAAAAAGCCCACACGCGGAGCTCCCTCTCCACGAGCATGCCCGGTGGGTAGCGCCGCTCTGGCATGACAGGCGGACGGCTGAAGGTCGGCCCGTTGAACTGCATGGTCTCGCTTGGGGAGGGCTTGGTCGATTGGGTGTTTGAAGTTGGAGAGAATGGATCGGATCTGGCTTATGGGTGGGAGAGGAAGATAGGCACCCCATTTATAGTCCTGTGGGTGGGAGAGGAAGAGAGAAAGGGTGAGAACGGTGCGTGTGTGAATCCGAATGCGTGTGTGTATCCGTTACGCTTTGCACTCTTAAATTTTTGCACAAAAACGATGCGTGCATGGGGCACGTGCGTGCATTTGAATCACTGCATAGCTCTTTGACCGGACGGTGCATCTGACTCGTTGAACCACCTAGCTGGCCTCGCTAGCCTAGCGCACCTAGGACGCCTTGCTCGCATGCATGCACGTCGCAGCCTCCCGCGCATGCAAACCCACGTCGCAGCCTATGCACGTCGGCGCCTCCCATGCATGCATGCAAGGCCTGGAAAGACTGAGATGGGCTATTTACTGCGGTCTCAGGCCCAAACAACGAGACGGTCCAACGGTCCATCCAGCGCGCCCGATATTTGTTTTAAAAAAAGAATCTCCCAGCCAATCAGATTGCATCTCGCGGATCGCCCCCTCCTCCCCACAGATTCCTTCTAAAAGGGTTAGATCGACGGCCCTTGTTCAGCGCTAAGGTTAGATGAACGGTCCTGGTTCAGCGCTAGGGTTAGCGGAGTTTGGGAGGGGTTTGGAGCAGTCAAAGCTATGTTTGACCAAATTTCAAATGAGCATAATTAATTAAATAAAATCAGAAAAATAAAAAACCTGCGCACATAGTCTTCTTATGTCATATACTAACGATTTAAGTTGATAAACGAGGTTTACATACATTTAAACAATAAGTTCATGTGTATTGTATGATATCTCAAGTATCTCAAACTCTTTTGTATGAAGTGAAGAGAAGTGTTTTGGGGAAATAAACATGAAAATTTCAATAAACTCACCACAAAATTCAAATGAGCAAAACAAATTTAAAAAGAATCAAAAAATGGAAAAACCAGCACACATAGTCCGTATATATAGAATATATGTTTAGGAAAGTTATTTGGCTGATTTAGACAAGGTCGAAAAAACCTTGCTTAGAGATGAGGCCGTTTACCCTACCTTTGGACCCTCATTTTAGCACATTTTTCATGAAAATTTCAAAAACCTCACCACAACTTCATTTTGGATTGACTAAGAAGGATCTAGGCTTAGTTCTTCATTTTGATGTTTTACACTTGTTTAAATCTTGGTCAAAGTTAGGTTTGACCAGAATTCAAATGAGCAAAACAAAATTCAAAAAAAATCAAAAAAAGGAAAAACCATGTGCTCATTCAAACATCATCCAACAGATTTAAACATCATGTCAAACATAGTTCTAACATCATCCAACAGAAATACAACATTGTTCATAATGTTTCATAATTATTTGTTGGGGAACGTAGCAGAAATTCAAAATTTTCCTACGTGTCACCAAGATCTATCTATGGAGAAACCAGCAACGAGGGGAAGGAGAGTGCATCTACATATCCTTGTAGATCTCTAAGCGGAAGCGTTCAAGAGAACGGGGTTGAAGGAGTCGTACTCGTCGTGATCCAAATCACCCGAGATCCTAGTGCCGAACGGACGGCACCTCCGCATTCAACACACGTACAGCCCGGTGATGTCTCCCACGCCTTGATCCAGCAAGGAGAGAGGGAGAGGTTGAGGAAGACTCTGTCCAGCAGCAGCACAACGACGTGGTGGTGGTGGAGGAGCGTGGCAATCCTGCAGGGCTTCGCCAAGCACCGCGGGAGAGGAGAAGGGAGAGAGGTAGGGCTGCGCCAAGAAGAGGTCAAACTCATGTGTTGGGCAGCCCCTAGACCTCAACTATTTATAGTGGAAGGGGAGGGGGCTGCGCCCCCTCTAGGGTTCCCTCCCTAAGGGTGGCGGCAGCCCCCAGATCCCATCTGGGTGGCGGCCAGAGGGGGAGAGAGGGGAGGCGCACCTGGGGTGGGCCTTAGGGCCCATCTACCCTAGGGTTTGCCCCCTCCCACTCTTCCCTGCGCCTTGGGCCTTGTGGGGGGGGGCACACCAGCCCACCTGGGGCTGGTCCCCTCCCACACTTAGCCCATGCAGCCCTCCGGGGATGGTGGTCCCACTTGGTGGACCCCCGGGACCCTCCCGATGGTCCCGGTACGTTACCGATAAAACCCGAAACTTTTCCGGTGACCAAAACAGGACTTCCCATATATAAATCTTTACCCGGACCATTCCGGAACTCCTCGTGACATTCGGGATCTCATCCGGGACTCCGAACAACATTCGGTAACCACATACAGACTTCCTTTATAACCCTAGCATCATCAAACCTTAAGTGTGTAGACCCTACGGGTTCGGGAATCATGCGGACATGGCCGAGACGTTCTCCGGTCAATAACCAACAGCGGGATCTGGATACCCATGTTGTCTCCCACATGTTCCACGATGATCTCATTGGATGAACCACGATGTCAAGGACTCAAATCGATCCCGTATACAATTCCCTTTGTCTAGCGGTATTGTACTTGCCCGAGATTCGATCGTCGGTATGCCGATACCTTGTTCAACCTCGTTACCGGCAAGTCTCTTTACTCATTTCGTAACACATCATCCCGTGATCAACCCCTTGGTCACATTGTGCACATTATGATGATGTCCTACCGAGTGGGCCCAGAGATACCTCTTCGTTTACACGGAGTGACAAATCCCAGCCTCGATTCGTGCCAACCCAACAGACACTTTCGGAGATACCTGTAGTGCACCTTTATAGCCACCCAGTTACGTTGTGATGTTTGGTACACCCAAAGCATTCCTACGGTATCTGGGAGTTGCACAATCTCATGGTCTAAGGAAATGATACTTGACATTAGAAAAGCTTTAGCGTACGAACTACGATCTTTGTGCTAGGCTTAGGATTGGGTCTTGTCCATCACATCATTCTCCTAATGATGTGATCCCGTTATCAACGACATCCAATGTCCATGGTCAGGAAACCGTGACCATCTGTTGATCAACGAGCTAGTCAATTAGAGGCTTACTAGGGACATGGTGTTGTCTATGTACCCACACATGTATCTGAGTTTCCTATCAATACAATTATATCATGGATAATAAACGATTATCATGAACAAGGAAGTATAATAATAATAACCAATTTATTATTGCCTCTAGGGCATATTTCCAACATTATTCACATATAGCGTTCGGGCTTCTGTCTGTTCCTTGAGATTCTTGCCATCACTTTGCTCCTCGTGCACCTTGTGCTCATTACTTCTTCTCTTCTCCTCTTGGTTGTCAGTACCTTGTGCGTCTTCTTCAAACCTATCATAGAGTTGTGCAAAACATAAAGGGTAATGAGATCATGTCAAGTGACCATAGAGGCATGGCAAGGACATTTCATTGCGGACCTCTCAAAATGCTAAGGATATATATTGGCAAAAGCTTCAAGACTCTACTTTTTTGGTCAAGTGATCAAAGATCACATTGACTCCATTGGAAAGCCAATACTATTAGAAGGGGATGAGGTTTCTGTTGGGAAATGTTGTATGGAAAACAAAAAAAATCTACACACACGCAAGATCTATCCATGGAGATGCATAGCAACGAGAGGGGAGAGTGTGTCTATGTACCCTCGTAGACCGTAAGCGGAAGCGCTTGATAATGCTGTTGATGTAGTCAAACTTCTTCGCGCTCCAACCGATCAAGTACCAAACGTACGGCACCTCCGTGTTTTGCACACGTTCAGCTCGGTGACGTCTTCCGCCTTCTTGATCCAGCAAGACAGCGAGGTAGTGGATGAGTTCTGGCAGCACGACGGCATGGTGATGGTGATGGTGAAGCTATCTCCGCAGGGATTCGCCTAAGCACTACGAAAATATGACCGGGGGTGTAAACGGTGGAGGGGGGCGCCACACATGGCTAAGAAAATGTTCTGGTTGTGCTAGGCGCCCCCCTCTGGTTGTGCTCGATGGGGGTGGAGAGCGCAGCCAGGAGGCGCCCCCAAGTAGGCTGAATCCTACTTGGGGTCCTCCCCAAAGTGGCGCCCCCTTCCTTATTTGGAGTGCGGGAGGAAGGAAGGAGGAGGTGGCGCCCCCCATTTCCTTTCTCTCCTGAGGAGGGAAAGGCAGGAGGGTCCACCCAGGCAGCCAAGGGAGGGGCGCGCCAACCCCCTTGTGGGCTGGTCTGTCCCCTCCTTTGGCCCATAAGGCCCATATCTTCCCTGGGGGTGCCTGGAACCCCTTCCGATGACCCGATTTCTTCCCGATAGGTCCTGAAACCCTTGCGTGTCCGAATATCATCGTCCTATTTATCAACCTTTACATCTTGACCATTTCGATACTCCTCGTCATGTCCGTGATCTTATACCGGACTCCAAACAACATTCAGTCACTAAAACATATAACTCATATAACACTATATCATCAACAAACATTAAGCGTGTGGGATCTACGGGTTCAAGAACTATGTAGACATGACCGAGACACCTCTCCGGTCAATAACAAATAGTGTAACCTGAATGACCATATTGGATCCTAATATTCTACGAAGATCTTTATCGGTCGAGCCGTTATGACGACAGACATAACTCCCTTTGTCCATCGATATGTTACTTGCCCAAGATTTGATCGTAGGTATCTTCATACCTACAATCTCGTTACCAGCAAGTCTCTTTACTCGTTCTGTAATACATCATCTCGTAACTAACTCCTTAGTCATTTGCTTTCTTATGTTGTGTATTACCGAGAGGCCCCAGAGATACCTCTCCGATACTCGGAGTGACAAATCCTAATCTCGATCTATGCCAACTCAACAAACACCTTTGGACATACCTTTAAAGCATCTTTATGATCACCCAGTTATGTTGTGACTTTTATAGCACACAAGGTATTCCTCCGGTATCCAGGAGTAACATAATCTCATAGTCGGAGGAATATGTATTGACATGAAGAAAGCAATAGCAATAAACTAAACGATCAATATGCTAAGCTAATATGAAATAAGAAGTTGGTGGTAAGCAGTATGACTATAAACGCCCACAACTTTTTGTTTTCTACTCATGCATATCATCTACCCATAGACCTGGCTCGGATGCCACTGTTGGGAAACATTACATGGAAAACAATAAAAAAATTATGCACACGCAAGATCTATCAATGGAGATGCATAGCAATGAGAGGGGAGAGTGTGTCTACGTACCCTCGTAGACCGTAAGTGGAAGCGTTTGATAATGCGGTTGATGTAGTCGAACTTCTTCGCGCTCCAACTGATCCAGTACTAAATGTACGACACCTCCGTGTTCTACACACGTTCATCTCAGTGACGTCCTCCGCCTTCTTGATCCAGCAAGATGGTGATATAGTGGATGAGTTCCGGTAGTACAACGGCATGGTGCAGCTATCTCCGCAAGGCTTCACCTAAGCACTATGAAAATATGACCGGGGATGTAAACGGTGGAGGGGCCGCCCCACACGGCTAAGACAATGTTCTGGTTGTGCTATGCGCCGCCCTCCCACATATATATAGGTGGGGATGGAGGGAGCAGCCAGCAGGCGCCCCCAAGTAGGCCGAATCCTACTTGGGGTCATCCCCAAAGTGTTGCGCCCCCTTCCTTGTTTGGAGTACGGGAGGGAGGAAGAAGGAGGTGGAGCCCCCCTTTCCTTTCTATCCTGAGGAGGGAAAGGCAGGAGGGGCCACCCCTCCCCTTTCCTTCCCCATAGGTCCGGCCAGACAAGGGAGGGGCGCGCCAGCCCCCTTGTGGGCTGGTCTGTCCCCTCCTTTGGCCCATATCTCCCCCCCGAGGGGGGGGGGGTGGTGCCCGGAACCCCTTCCGGTGACGCGATTTCTTCCCGGTACATCCTGAAACACTTTCAGTGTCCAAATGTCATCGCCCTATTTATCAATCTTTACCTCTCAACCATTTGGAGACTCCTCGTCATGTCCGTTATCTCATCCGAGACTCTGAGCAACATTCAGTCACCAAAACATATAACTCATATAACACTATATCGTCAATGAACGTTAAGCATGCAGACCCTATGGGTTCGAGAACTATGTACACATGACCGAGACACCTCTCCGGTCAATAACCAATAGCAGAACCTAGATGCCCATATTGTCTCTTACATATTCTACGAAGATCTTTATCGGTCTAATCGTTATGACAACATAAGTAATTCCCTTTGTCCATCGGTGTGTTACTTGCCCGAGATTCGATCGTCGGTATCTTCATACCTAGTTCAATCTCGTTACTAGAAAGTCTCTTTATTCGTTCCAGAATACATCATCTCGTAACTAACTCCTTAGTCATTTGCTTGCAAGCTTATGATGTGTATTACCGAGAGGGCCTAGAGATACCTCTCTGATACTCAGAGTGAAAAATCCTAATCTCGATCTATGCCAACTCAACAAACACCTTTGGAGATACCTGTAGAGCATCTTTATGATCACCCAGTTATGTTGTGACATTTGATAGCACACAAGGTATTCCTCCGGTATCCGGGAGTTGCATAATCTCATAGTCAGAGGAATATGTATTTGACATGAAGAAAGCAATAGCAATAAACTGAACGATCAATATGGTAAGCTAATGGATGGGTCTTGTCCATCACATCATTCTCCTAATGATGTGATCCCATTATCAAATGAAAACACATGTCTATGGTTAGGAAACCTTAACCATCTTTGATAAATGAGCTACTCTAGTAGAGGCTTACTAGGGACATGGTATTTGTTTATATATTCACACATGTATTTAAGTTTCTGATCAATACAATTCTAGCATGAATAATAAACCATTATCATGAATAAGGAAATATAAAATAACAACTTTATTATAAAGCCTCTAGGGCATATTTCCTTCAGTTTTTGATCATGAGTCATTTGGTCAAGTGCTTGAAGATATTATTGCTCCAAAAACCCTCAACAACATTCTCATTTTCCATCTGTCCAAATCCCTAAGTCAAACTCGATCCCACTGAAACACCTACATCCGGATCCATTAAGTTACCCAAGACAGAGCTAGAAGCCAAACCCTAGAAACTCGGTTCTATCGAAATGACATTCAGTCCCACTAAAGTGCAGTGACCAAGTTTCTGTAACCATTGCTTTCACTTCAGAATCACCAAGTTGAAACAATCAGAATTGTCGGCGTTCTGGATACGGGGGTACCCAGCCTTGCCTGCCTGCGGCCCAGTGCATGGCTCCATCGACGGCCTGGTACTGCCCAGCTTCAACATCATCGACTCAAGACCCTCACGAGGGGCCAAGCCTCGTGAGGCGGGCGATTCCAAGACCTCCAAGTGGTCCGGCCTCCTCAAGATGGCTCTCGAGGAGCGGAGACTTCTATGCAAGGTGCACCTCACGAGGCCCAACTGACGTGAGCCATGACAATCAAGGCTAGGCGGGCACCAGCGGGCGAAGAGTACCAATTTCCTCTTTGGTGCAAAGGAGGCAACAACAGGCACGGAGTCCCGAGGAATCAGCCAAAGGTTTCCATTCTGGTGCAACAAGACCAAGACCGCCAGGACGGCAGGACGATGGTCATCGTCGAGCCCACCACAGCGTCACGACCAGAGGCTTTTGCAGGCGAAGACCACTTTAGTCAGTATAGGATGTACTTCTTGTCCCCCTTCAAATCTAGCCGTTGTGGGATCCCTTCCCACCAACATTTGGGAAGAGGACCAAATGCCACTATAAATAGGACTTAGCCACCTCCTGAGGCCAGTTCATCCGCTGTACTAGTTCATCCTCAGCCCTCCAAGGAATTCCACCAAAACGCTGGAGTAGGGTATTACACCGCAAGGTGGCCTGAACCTGGATAAGACGTTGTGTCTCTTTGTCTCTTCGAGCTCGACGCGCTAGGCTTAGGAGTATCGCAAGTAGGCTGGCTAGGTAGGTTGAGATCTCTGCACGCACCCTAGAGTTCAAACCTCTCAGGGGTTTGTGGAACCCGTAATCCGACATTTGGTGCAGCAGGTAGGGGTGCATCGGATCTTCTCTCCCGTCGAACGATCCACCGTCACTCCGACAACTCCATGGCCGACGCACGCCGAGCTTGCACCGAGCGCCGGGCCGCAGTCGTTGCTCGCGTTGCCCAAACGGCTCCGGCGGGTGATGTTTGTGCTCGTCGTGCTCTATCTCCGGCGGCCAACGCCGCCATGGGCCATACCGGCCACAAGCAACAAACTTCTTCGCTGCACCCTCGGTGCACCGTGATGGGTGCACCGCCACTCCATCATCGACTCCAGCTGCTTCGTCCTCCCACGCGCGTCATGGCCCGACGGACGCGTAGGCCACTCTGCTCATGGCGCGGGAGCTCCTTTGCTATCGCCCGGTCGGTGACTTCTACGAGGACTAGCTCGAGCGGATCGCTGAGCTCGTCAGCGTGTCCGGAGGCTCCACCGCTCCGACCCACTCACTGCCTCAGCAGCCGCTTGCCGCGGGCGACGTGGCTCACGGGGATCCTCCACCACCTCCGGCCTAGGGCGTCATCATCGAGCCAAGGCGTGTGGCACCACGGCGCGACCCTCCGCGCCCTGCTCCTACTTAGGAGGATGTGTGCTGCCAGGTGGTACATCGACCTCAAGGAGAAGCGCGCGTACTTCCAGCACCCCCGCACCAGGCCCGCGTACTGCCAAAGGAGGTTTCGGTGCGCGTGCATCAGGACGAGGTTCCACCTCCTCGAAGGGCTCCAGTGGCCACGTCAGGATGCCGCGCGTTCACCCCAGAGCTCCACAACATCGTCTGGCCGAGCAAGTTCAAACCTGACCTGTTGCCCATGCTACGACGGCAGCACCGACCCTGCCGATTTCCTGCAGCTCTACGAGCTGAGCATCAAGGCGACCAGCGGCAACGAGAAGATCATGTCAAACTAATTCCCGATGGCCCTCAAGGATGGCGCGCGTTCTTGGCTCCTGAACCTTACCGAGGGGTCGATCTCTTCCTAGGAGGAGATGTGTGGCCGCTTCATCGCCAACTTCTAGGGCACTCGCGACCGTCCGCCTGCCGCGGGTGACCTACGTCGCATCAAGCAGCAACCTGGAGAGACCCTGCATAAGTATATCCAACGCTTCAACAACGTTCTCCTCAAGATCCCCAAGGTGTCGGACAAGGCCATCATCTCAGCGTTCACTGATGGCGTCCGCGATGTCAAGATGAAGGAGGAGCTCGCCATCCATGAGGATCTCTGCACAACCCTGGAGATGTTCAACATGGCCAACAAGTGTGCAAGGGCTGAGGAGGGGCGCCTCTCCCTCCTCGAGCTTCTCGAAGCCGACCCAGAAGACAAGAAGACCAAGACCAAAGACGTGAAGTGCAAGGGACCGGCCGTGCTTGCGGCCGAGCCAGAGACAAAGCGTGGTTGCGACCTCCCCGAGTCGTCCAAGAGCAACCACCCGTTCTGCGTCTTCCACAACGTTCATAGCCACAACACCAACGACTGCCAAGAGCTCAGGGCCCTCCATGAAGGGCGCCTCAGTCAACGCCCCGAGTGCAACGATCGAGGCTACAGCTGTGGAGGTGGCCGAGGTGGAGGATGCTGGGATGGACGCGACCACCGTCAGGAGTGGTGCAACCAACCTCGAGAGGAACGTTGGCAGGGCCAACCTCACGAGGGCGCCTGGAGGGAGCAGCCTCGTGAGGAGCGCCCTCAGGGCAATGCAGGTCTGCTTCCACTGCCTCCACCACCACGAAGGAACGAAGATCACCACCAGGACGAGGGGGCTGGGGGCTTCCAGGAGCTCGAGCCATTGCCTGCATCTTGGGCGGCTCACAGGCCCCAGCTTCCCACCGCATCTTCAAGCAGTTCACACGCGAGGTGAACGCAGCGCTCCCCAAGCCCGAAGCAACTCACCCTCTCAGGTGGTCCAAGTGCGCCATCACCTTCAGCTCCTCGGACCAGCTCAACTGCGCGGCCACCGCTGGCGCACTCCCCATGCTCTGCTCTCCCATCATCAGCAACGTGGTCGTCACCAAGACTCTCATTGATGGAGGAGAGGGGCTCAATGTCCTGTCTGTTCAGACGTTCGATAGAATCCAATTACCGTACTACCAGCTTCAGCCAACCAAGCCATTTTCAGGAGTGACCGACGGTTCCACACACCCGATAGGGCAGGTCCGCCTACCTGTCACCTTCAGCAAGCGCAACAACTACCGCACCGAGCTCATCAACTTTGATGTCGCTGACATTCTTCTGCCCTACAACACCATCCTAGGGTACCCAGCACTAGCCAAGTTCATGGCAGCTACGCACAACGGCTACAACGTCCTCAAGATGCCAGGAAGCAGCAACATCATCACGGTCGCATGTCAAGCGAAGGACGCGGTGTGTTCCCTCGAGTGCGCCTTCCAGGCTACATCAGTCAAGAACCCTGAAGACGAGGGTGGTGCCCTCCTTCCTGAGGTCGCCCTCAAAACGAAGAAGCTGCAGCTGGGTCAGGGATCTCATGAAGAAGCATCACCCGAGGACGCCGCGCTGAGCCTCGTATCCTCGGACGCGGCGCCTTCACCCATCGCATAGGAAGGCGCGCCCAACACCCCTCTCAGGCTGGGCTCGGGGGCTCTCCTCTAGAGGGCCTCAGACCTGGCCAGGGTCACGAGGGAGGCGCTCAGGCACCATGTGGAGGCGCTCTTCAGAGCACGCTTCCCAGGAGAAGACATCAGGCGGGAGGCGCCAGGCATTCAGGAGTTCATCAACAAGGCAATCGAGGAGATTCAAGAGGCAAGGGTTCTGTAAGGCGATCACCGCCTACCGCGAGGCACGACTCATTACCCTGGCGAGGGTAAGGAGTTCCGCGTCTGCATCGATATCCCTGGGCTCAACATGACTGCATCTCGGCAGCTCTTTTGGCCGTCTCGTGTTGGCCGATGCGAGGGGCCACCCCACAACTACGTCCGCATGCCCTTAGGCCTGCCTGGCGCAGCTGTGGTGTTCCAGTGCTGCATGAGGGATGCCCTGATGGCTCATGAGGCCAGGCATCAGGCGATCCTGGTAAAGATGGAGGAGCACCTTCAGGAGCCTCACAGACCCTTTGGGCCTCCCGAGGCTCAGGGCCAGAGCGGCTCATGAGGAACGACTCCAGCAGCGCACATTTTTGGCTACCCCAACACCTCTTCAGCGACGGTACCAGGTGACATCTCTCTAGTTCGTTTAGTTTGGGGCCGCCCCTCAGGCTGCATCATCCCCAAGCCGTGTGGGTCTGTCCCGGCGGCATGTATCCCTTTTGCATCTACCAGAGCTAGTTTACCCTCCTTCGCAAGCTACCTTTAAATTATCAATTGCCCGACCGGCGGTTCGTCGCAAAGAACGTATTGTGCCCTTGCGAGCCCTCCCGCGACCGCCTCATGATTAAGGAATGGCACAGCGTCTGTGCTCGAGTCCGTCCCTACAGTGTTGCTAAATCCAAGAGGCTGAGCTCTGTCTCATGGGCTAGTCCCCGTGTACGTCACCTCCCATGGCCCTTGGTGCCTTGTTCTCGCATGAGCTAATCGTGGGCGGATGAGTAAGGGCGCGCGACCTGGTGCCCCCGTGGCCACGGGAACCGTGCGCCGGTTGTTTTTCTTCAGGATCTTTGCATGAGAAGACTGGGCATGGTGTTTGTGCTCGGGTCTGCCCCTGCAGCGTCGATAAACCCAATAGCCGAGCTCTGTCTAGCAGACCGACCCCGTTCACGTCACCTCCTGGGGTCGTTGTGTTGGGGAACGTTGTAGAAAATAAAATTTTTCCTATGGTTTCACCAAGATCCATCTATGAGTTCATCTAAGCAACGAGTCATGGGAGAGAGATTGCATCTAGATACCACTTGTAGATCGCGTGCGGAAGCGTTCGAGGGAACAGTGCTGATGGAGTCGTACTCGCCGTGATTCGGATCACCGATGACCAAGTGCTGAATGGACAGCACCTCTGCGTTCAACACACGTACGGTACGGACGACGTCTCCTCCTTCTTGATCCAGCAAGGGGGAAGGAGAGGTTGAGGAAGAAGGCTCCAGCAGCAGCACGACGGCGTGATGATGGTGGAGAGGCAGTACTCCGACAGGGCTTCGCCAAGCGCTCAACGGAGGAGGAGAGGTGTTGGGGAGGGGAGGGGCTGCGCCTTGGATCAGGTGTTCAGCCCTCCCCTCACCCCTCTATTTATAGGGGAAGGGGGAAGGGGGCCGGCCCCCTCTA
>NC_041383.1:403075065-403082034 GCF_002162155.2 Triticum dicoccoides
CCCTTTAGGGTCCCCCCAACCCTAGGCGCGTGGGCCCAAGGGGGGGCGCGCCCAGCCCTCCAGGGGCTGGTTCCCTGCCTCATGCGGCCCATGTGGCCCACCAAGAGGGGTGGCCCCTCCCGGTGGACCCCCGGAACCCTTCCGGTGGCCCCGGTACAATACCGATATGCCCCCGAAACTTTTCGGTGTCTGCATGACAACTTCCCATATATAAATCTTTACCTCCGGACCCTTCCGGAACTCCTCGCGACGTCCGGGATCTCATCCGGGACTCCGAACAACATTCGGTAATCACATACAAGTCTTCCTTATAACCCTAGCGTCACCGAACCTTAAGTGTGTAGACCCTACGGGTTCGGGAGACACGTAGACATGACCGAGACGGCTCTCCGGTCAATAACCAACAGCGGGATCTGGATACCCATGTTGGCTCCCACATGCTCCTCGATGATCTCATCGGATGAACCATGATGTCAAGGATTCAAACAACCCTGTATACTATTCCCTTTGTCAGACGGTATGTTACTTGCCCGAGACTCGATCGTCGGTATCCCAATACCTCGTTCAGTCTCGTTACCGGCAAGTCACTTTACTCGTACCATAATGCATGATCCCGTGACCAGACACTTGGTCACTTTGAGCTCATTATGATGATGCACTACCGAGTGGGCCCAGTGATACCTCTCCGTAATCCGGAGTGACAAATCCCAGTCTCGATCCGTGTCAACCCAACAGACACTTTCGGAGATACCTGTAGCACACCTTTATAGTCACCCAGTTACGTTGTGACATTTGGTACACCCAAAGCACTTCTACGGTATTCGGGAGTTACACGATCTCATGGTCTAAGGAAGAGATACTTGACATTGGAAAAGCTCTAGCAAAACGAACTACACGATCTTGTGCTATGCTTAGGATTGGGTCTTGTCCATCACATCATTCTCCTAATGACGTGATCCCATTGTCAATGACATCTAATGTCCATAGTTAGGAAACCATGACTATCTGTTGACCAATGAGCTAGTCAACTAGAGGCTTACCAGGGACGTATTGTGGTCTATGTATTCACACGTGTATTACGATTTCCGGATAATACAATTATAGCATGAATAAAAGACAATTATCATGAACAAGGAAATATAATAATAATCCATTTATTATTGCCTCTAGGGCATATTTCCAACAGTCTCCCACTTGCACTAGAGTCAATAATCTAGTTACATTGTGATGAATTGAACACCCATAGAGTTCTGCTGTTGATCATGTTTTTCTCGCGAGAGAGGTTTAGTCAACGGATCTGCGACATTCAGATCCGTATGTACTTTGCAAATATCTATGTCTCCATCTTGAGCATTTTCACGGATGGAGTTGAAGCAACGCTTGATGTGCCTGGTCTTCTTGTGAAACCTGGGCTCCTTGGCAAGGGCAATAGGTCCAGTGTTGTCACAGAAGAGTTTGATCGGCCCCGACGCATTGGGTATGACTCCTAGGTCGGTGATGAACTCCTTCATCCAAATTGCTTCATGTGCTGCCTCCCAGGCTGCCATGTAGTCTGCTTCACATGTAGATCCCGCCACGACGCTCTGCTTGCAGCTGCACCAGCTTACTGCTCCACCATTCAACATATACACGTATCCGGTTTGTGACTTAGAGTCATCCAGATCTGTGTCGAAGCTAGCGTCGACGTAACCCTTTACGACGAGCTCTTCGTCACCTCCATAAACGAGAAACATGTCCTTTGTCCTTTTCAGGTACTTCAGGATATTCTTGACCGCTGTCCAGTGTTCCTTGCCGGGATTACTTTGGTACCTTCCTACCAAACTTACGACAAGGTTTACATCAGGTCTGGTACACAGCATGGCATACATAATAGATCCTATGGCTGAGGCATAGGGGATGACGCTCATCTCTTCTTTATCTTTTGCCGTGGTCGGGCATTGAGCCGAGCTCAATCTCACACCTTGCAGTACAGGCAAGAACCCTTTCTTCGACTGATCCATTTTGAACTTCTTCAAAATCTTATCAAGGCATGTGCTTTGTGAAAGACCTATGAGGCGTCTCGATCTATCCCTATAGATCTTGATGCCTAATATGTAAGCAGCTTCTCCAAGGTCCTTCATTGAAAAACACTTATTCAAGTAGGCCTTAATGCTATCCAAGAATTCTATATCATTTCCCATCAAAAGTATGTCATCTACATATAATATGAGAAATGCTACAGAGCTCCCACTCACTTTCTTGTAAACGTAGGCTTCTCCGTAAGTCTGCATAAACCCAAACGCTTTGATCATCTCATCAAAACGAATGTTCCAACTCCGAGATGCTTGCACCAGCCCATAAATGGATCGCTGGAGCTTGCACACTTTGTTAGCATTCTTAGGATCGACAAAGCCCTCCGGCTGCATCATATACAGTTCTTCCTTAAGATGCCCGTTAAGGAATGCCGTTTTGACGTCCATCTGCCATATCTCATAATCATAGTATGCGGCAATTGCTAACATGATTCGAACGGACTTAAGCTTCGCTACGGGAGAGAAAGTCTCATCGTAGTCAATCCCTTGAACTTGCCGATAAGCCTTAGCGACAAGTCGAGCTTTATAGATGGTGACATTACCATCCGCGTCCGTCTTCTTCTTAAAGATCCATTTGTTTTCTATCGCTCGCCGATCATCGGGCAAGTCAGTCAAAGTCCATACTTTGTTTTCATACATGGATTCTATCTCGGATTTCATGGCTTCTAGCCATTTGTTGGAATCTGGGCCCGCCATCACTTCTTCATAGTTCGAAGGTTCACCGTTGTCTAACAACATGATTTCCAGGACAGGGTTGCCATACCACTCTGGTGTGGAACGTGTCCTTGTGGACCTACGAAGTTCAGTAGCAACTTGATCAGAAGTACCTTGATCATCATCATTAATTTCCTCTCTAGTCGGTGTAGGCACCACAGGAACGTTTTCCTGAGCTGCACTACTTTCCGGTTCAAGAGGTAGTACTTCATCGAGTTCTACTTTCCTCCCACTTACTCCTTTCGAGAGAAACTCTTTTTCCAGAAAGGATCCGTTCTTGGCAACAAAGATCTTGCCCTCGGATCTTAAGTAGAAGGTATACCCAATGGTTTCCTTAGGGTATCCTATGAAGACGCATTTTTCTGACTTGGGTTCGAGCTTTTCAGGTTGAAGTTTCTTGACATAAGCATCGCATCCCCAAACTTTTAGAAATGACAGCTTAGGTTTCTTCCCAAACCATAATTCATACGGTGTCGTCTCAACAGATTTAGACGGTGCCCTATTTAAAGTGAATGTAGCTGTCTCTAGAGCGTATCCCCAAAATGATAGCGGTAAATCGGTAAGAGACATCATAGATCGCACCATATCCAATAGAGTGCGATTACAATGTTTGGACACACCTTTACGCTGAGGTGTTCCAGGCGGCGTGAGTTGTGAAACGATTCCACATTTTCTTAAGTGTGTACCAAATTCGTGACTTAAATATTCTCCTCCACGATCCGATCATAAGAACTTTATCTTTCGGTCACGTTGATTCTCTACTTCATTCTGAAATTCCTTGAACTTTTCAAAGGTCTCAGACTTGTGTTTCATCAAGTAGACATACCCATATCTACTCAAGTCATCAGTGAGAGTGAGAACATAACGATATCCTCCGCGAGCCTCAACGCTCATTGGACCACACACATCGGTATGTATGATTTCCAACAAGTTGGTTGCTCGCTCCATTGTTCCGGAGAATGGGGTCTTGGTCATTTTGCCCATGAGGCATGGTTCGCATGTGTCAAATGATTCATAATCTAGAGACTCTAAAAGTCCATTAGCATGGAGCTTCTTCATGCGCTTGACACCAATGTGACCAAGGCGGCAGTGCCACAAGTATGTGGGACTATCGTTATCAACTTTACATCTTTTGGTATTCACACTATGAATATGTGTAACATTACGTTCGATATTCATTAAGAATAAACCATTGACCATTGGGGCATGACCATAAAACATATCTCTCATATAAATAGAACAACCATTATTCTCGGATTTAAATGAGTAGCCATCTCGTATCAAACGAGATCCAGATACAATGTTCATGCTCAAACTTGGCACTAAATAACAATTATTGAGGTTTAAAACTAATCCTGTAGGTAAATGTAGAGGTAGCATGCCGACGGCGATCACATCGACCTTGGAACCATTCCCGACGCGCATCGTCACCTCGTCCTTCGCCAGTCTCCGCTTATTCCGCAGCTCCTACTGTGAGTTGCAAATGTGAGCAACGGCACCGGTATCAAATACCCAGGAGTTACTACGAGTACTAGTAAGGTACACATCAATTACATGTATATCAAATATACCTTTAGTGTTGCCGGCCTTCTTGTCCGCTAAGTATTTGGGGCAGTTCCGCTTCCAGTGACCCTTCCCCTTGCAATAAAAGCACTCAGTTTCAGGCTTGGGACCATTCTTTGACTTCTTCCCGGCAACCTGCTTACCGGGCGCGGCAACATCTTTGCCGTCCTTCTTGAAGTTCTTCTTACCCTTGCCCTTTTTGAACTTAGTGGTCTTATTGACCATCAACACTTGATGTTCTTTCTTGATTTCAACCTCTGCTGACTTCAGCATTGAGAATACTTCAGGAATGGTCTTCACCATCCCCTGCATATTGTAGTTCAACACAAAGCTCTTGTAGCTCGGTGGGAGCGACTGAAGGATTCTGTCAATGACCGCCTCTTCCGGGAGGTTGATCTCCAACTGGGACAAACGGTTGTGCAACCCAGACATTTTGAGTATGTGCTCACTGACAGAACTGTTTTCCTCCATCTTACAACTATAGAACTTGTCGGAGACTTCATATCTCTCGACCCGGGCATGAGCTTGGAAAACCATTTTCAGCTCCTCGAACATCTCATATGCTCCGTGCTTCTCAAAACACTTTTGGAGCCCCGGTTCTAAGTTGTAAAGCATGCCGCACTGAACGAGGGAGTAATCATCAGCACGTGATTGCCAAGTGTTCATAACGTCTTGGTTCTCTGGAATGGGTGCTTCACCTAGCGGTGCATCTAGGACATAGTCTTTCTTGGTTTCTATGAGGATGATCCTCAGGTTCCGGACCCAGTCTGAATAGTTGCTGCCATCATCTTTCAGCTTGGTTTTCTCTAGGAACGCGTTGAAGTTCATGTTGACATGAGCGTTGGCCATTTGATCTACAAGACATATTTTGCAAAAAGTTTTAGACTAAGTTCATGATAATTAAGTTCATCTAATCAAATTATTTAATGAACTCCCACTCAGATTAGACATCCCTCTAGTCATCTAAGTGTTACACGATCCGAGTCGACTAGGCCGTGTCCGATCATCACGTGAGACGGACTAGTCATCATCGGTGAACATCTCCATGTTGATCGTATCTTCCATACGACTCATGTTCGACCTTTCGGTCTCTGTGTTCCGAGGCCATGTCTGTACAAGCTAGGCTCGTCAAGTTAACCCTAAGTGTTTTGCATGTGTAAATCTGTCTTACACCCGTTGTATGTGAACGTAAGGATCTATCACACCCGATCATCACGTGGTGCTTCGAAACGACAAACTTTAGCAACGGTGCACAGTTAGGGGGAACACTTTCTTGAAATTATTATAAGGGATCATCTTATTTACTACCGCCGTTCTAAGTAAACAAGATGCGTAAAACATAATAAACATCACATGCAATTATATAGTAGTGACATGATATGGCCAATATCATATAGCTCCTTTGATCTCCATCTTCGGGGCTCCATGATCATCTTCGTCACCGGCATGACACCATGATCTCCATCATCATGATCTCCATCATTGTGTCTTCATGAAGTTGTCACGCCAACGACTACTTATACTTCTATGGCTAACGCGTTTAGCAATAAAGTAAAGTAATTTACATGGCGTTCTTCAATGACACGCAGGTCATACAAAAAATAAAGACAACTCCTATGGCTCCTGCCGGTTGTCATACTCATCGACATGCAAGTCGTGATTCCTATTACAAGAACATGATCTCATACATCACAATATATCATTCATCATTCATCACAACTTCTAGCCATATCACATCACATGACAATTGCTGCAAAAACAAGTTAGACGTCCTCTAATTGTTGTTGCATCTTTTACGTGGCTGCAATTGGGTTGTAGCAAGAACATTTTCTTACCTACGAATAACCACAACGTGATTTTGTCAACTTCTATTTACCCTTCATAAGGACCCTTTTCATCTAATCCACTCCAACTAAAGTAGGAGAGACAGACACCCGCTAGCCACCTTATGCAACTAGTGCATGTTAGTCGGTGGAACCTGTCTCACGTAAGCGTACGTGTAAGGTCGGTCCGGGCCGCTTCATCCCACAATACCGCTGAAGCAAGAAAAGACTAGTAGCGGCAAGCAAGTTGACAAGATCTACGCTCACAACAAAATTGTGTTCTACTCGTGCAATAGAGAACTACGCATAGACCTAGCTCATGATGCCACTGTTGGGGAACGTTGCAGAAAATAAAAATTTTCCTACGGTTTCACCAAGATCCATCTATGAGTTCATCTAAGCAACGAGTCATGGGAGAGAGATTGCATCTACATACCACTTGTAGATCGTGTGCGGAAGCGTTCGAGGGAACGATGATGATGGAGTCGTACTCGCCGTGATTCAGATCACCGATGACCAAGTGCTGAACGGACAACACCTCCGCGTTCAACACACGTACGGTACGGGCGACGTCTCCTCCTTCTTGATCCAGCAAGGGGGAAGGAGAGGTTGAGGAAGAAGGCTCCAGTAGCAGCACGACGGCGTGATGATGGTGGAGAGGCAATACTCCGATAGGGCTTCGCCAAGCGCTCAACGGAGGAGGAGAGGTGTTGGGGAGGGGAGGGGCTGCGCCTTGGATCAGGTGTTCAGCCCTCCCCTCGCCCCTCTATTTATAGGGGAAGGGGGAAGGGGGCCGG
>NC_041383.1:403082346-403105311 GCF_002162155.2 Triticum dicoccoides
GAGGGGTGGCCCCTCCCGGTGGACCCCCGGAACCCTTCCGGTGGCCCCGGTACAATACCGATATGCCCCCGAAACTTTCCGGTGTCTGCATGACAACTTCCCATATATAAATCTTTACCTCCGGACCCTTCCGGAACTCCTCGTGACGTCCAGGATCTCATCCGGGACTCCGAACAACATTCGGTAATCACATACAAGTCTTCCTTATAACCCTAGCGTCACCGAACCTTAAGTGTGTAGACCCTACGGGTTCGGGAGACACGTAGACATGACCGAGACGGCTCTCTAGTCAATAACCAACAGCGGGATCTGGATACCCATGTTGGCTCCCACATGCTCCTCGATGATCTCATCGGATGAACCAAGATGTCGAGGATTCAAACAACCCTGTATACTATTCCCTTTGTCAGACGGTATGTTACTTGCCCGAGACTCGATCGTCGGTATCCCAATACCTCGTTCAGTCTCGTTACCGGCAAGTCACTTTACTCGTACCGTAATGCATGATCCCGTGACCAGACACTTGGTCACTTTGAGCTCATTATGATGATGCACTACTGAGTGGGCCCAGTGATACCTCTCCGTAATCCGGAGTGACAAATCCCAGTCTCGATCCGTGTCAACGCAACAGACACTTTCGGAGATACCTGTAGCGCACCTTTATAGTCACCCAGTTACGTTGTGACGTTTGGTACACCCAAAGCACTTCTACGGTATCCGGGAGTTACACGATCTCATGGTCTAAGGAAGAGATACTTGACATTGGAAAAGCTCTAGCAAAACGAACTACATGATCTTGTGCTATGCTTAGGATTGGGTCTTGTCCATCACGTCATTCTCCTAATGACGTGATCCCGTTGTCAATGACATCTAATGTCCATAGTCAGGAAACCATGACTATCTGTTGACCAACGAGCTAGTCAACTAGAGGCTTACTAGGGACGTATTGTGGTCTATGTATTCACACGTGTATTACGATTTTCGGATAATACAATTATAGCATGAATAAAAGACAATTATCATGAACAAGGAAATATAGTAATAATCCATTTATTATTGCCTCTAGGGCATATTTCCAACACGTTGGTGTCTGGCCTTCTCAGGCAATAGCCTCAGGAGACTCATTCGGCGCAGGCTGCCTAACCATCTCGCAGGACTAATACAAGCATCCCCAATCAAGATCAGGCGCAACCCGCCTTGAGGTTGGGCCTCGTGAGTACCGAGCTGGCTCACGGGTGCCCATATACACCTCCTCTAGCCCTGCCGTGCAAGCCACATGTCAGGGCAGGGCTGTACACGCCCGGGGGCTCTCCTCAGAGGGAGCCCCCTCCCACGCACCAGTGGAAGAACCATGCTCCGTGCTGGCCGTTGACACTGCCAAGGAGTGGCTATGCCCATGCAAGAGCGGAAGTGCTATGCTCCGCGCTGGTGATAAACAACACGGGGTGGCCTCACCGTCACATTAACCTCAGGGAGCTTCCGGGCTCAGTGACCAGCCTCACCGCGCTGCTCTCCCATGGGAGGGTAGCGCGAGGGGGCTGGGCAAGGGGGTACGCTCAGGTCACGCCTAGCGTACCCCACCTCACCAGGCCCCACGGGCCTAGTCTTCGCGCGCCTTGCTCGGCGAGGAAAAGGTATGATGTTCAGTTCGTATGTCAAGGGGGACTCCTGAGCATCGCGTCTTAGGAGCCTAACTGAGCATGTAGCCCCCCACCCCTTGGTCTCGTCATGGTGATTTGGACGACCCAACGGAGGGTGAGGCATGCGCGGGGCCGGGCCCTGCTGACTCAGAACGCCGAGGCCTAACTTTCACCATTTTCAAGCTGTTTGTACATCAAGGGGGACTCCTGAGCATCGCATCCCAGGAGCCTAACTGGCCACGTAGCCCCTCACCCCTTGGTCTCATCTTGGCAATCCAGATGACCCAATGGCGGCTTATGTATGCACGGGGCCGGGCCCTGCTGACGCAGAACATCAAGGCTTGCCTTCACACTTTTTCCTAAGTTGTTTGAACGTCAAGAAGGACTCCTGAGCATCGCGTCTCAGGAGCCTAACTGGTCACGTAGCCCCTCACCCCTTGGGCTCATCCTGGCGATCCGGACGACCCAATGGCAGGGCCAGGCTCTGCCGACGCAGAACAACAAAGCAAACAGAAAAAATCGAAGGACCATAATCTAATTATTACAAAACATATTGTTCCAAGCAAACAGTTATAAGAGCCCCCCACGGCATGCTACATGATACAGGGCAAACAGGAAGGAGCAGCGTCACCAAGCCAGTTCTTCAGACCTGGGTGTTGCCGTCGCCCACCAGCGGAGCCCCATAGCTAGGTGCGTCGCCCGTCCCCTCAGCCCCGGTCGGAGGACCGACGACTAGGAACTTGCTCAGCATGGCGTCCATGGAGCTCTTCACGGAGCCAGCAACTGCATCCTCGGAGTCGGAGTCCACAGGGCCGAGAAAGGAGGAGAAGTCGAAGCCGGTGTCCCGGAGATACAGGTGACTAAAGTATCACGTAAGGACTGAAGAACAAAGCGAGCGAGCCTCACCTTCCACCAAAGAACCAAACCCGTCGACAGCATCTTCGAGCACCGCCACGACCTCAGGGAGCAGGGAGGTAGGGCTCTCCCTCGGGGTCGTCGCCTTCTCCTTCAAGGAATCGTCTTCAAAGAGCGACCGATGAGCCTTGTGGAACCTCACCTCAAGGGAAGCAAGGGTGCTGCCACTACAAAAAATGACACATCCATGACATTTTGGGCCGAACGAATTTTATTTTCTGTCATACTTATGACACTTCTATGATGACAATTGCGACAAAACCCGGTATCATCATAGATGTGGTGGGCTCCTACTTCTATGACAAAAAATCATGACAGAAAATGGGCTTTTCGTCCTGGGCGGGCCGGAGACGCAGCTACATGACATTCTTTGGGTCGTCCATGACGAAAAAACCGTGGTAGAAGCGAGGGCGAGGACAATATCAAGGAGTTCCCGGTTATGGTGGGTGGACGGGGGCCGAGCGATGCACCTTCCTCTCGTACCGTACGCGCGTGGGTGCGAGGCGTTGGGCTCTAATTGAACCCGAGCGAGGCGTCGCCTAACTGAAGCCGAGCGATTGCACTGCCGGCTATGCGTTATTGAACCCGAGCGATCGAGCGATTCCTTCGCTACTGCTGCTAACTGAAGCAGATCGAACCCTGCTGCCACCTTCCCTTGATGAACACTGAGCGTTGTTGGGGGGTTTGGATGAATAGTTCTTGGTGGGGGTGGATGAACAGGAGCCCTGGTGTTGCCTCTGGATGAATAGGACCCTGATCGATCGAGCCGGTTGGGGCTGGATGAACAGGACCCCGTGGAGGGATGGATGAACAGGACGACCCCATGGAGGTCTGGTTGAACAGTAGCCGGTGGAGGGCTGGATGAACAGTAGATCGTGGAGGGGTGGTTGAACAGGAGCCCGTGGAGAGGGTTGGTTGAACAGTAGTCGTTGGAGTAGCGCGTGGTGGAAGCTGGATGAACAGGAGCCCGTGGATGAACAGTCACAGGTGAAGTCTGGAGGAGGTCGACGATGGCTGAACAGTAGCCCGTGGAGGCTGGAGGAGGTCGACGGTGGAGATGAACAGTATCCCGTGGAGTCCCATTTTGCGGTATGCCACACCCCTCCCGATGAACAATACCCCTGTTTCAACCGTAGCGCTCCAACACAAGTCCGTTTCCTCCTTTTTGCGGTACACCACACCCCTCCCGATCAACATGTGTGACACTCCAATTTTTTTTATTTAGTTTTCAACAAAAACAATTCTGTCCATTATTCTAAGACTAGATGATTTACAAAGGAAGTACCTGATTTCCTTTGAGTTTTGATCTCAAACCAACTCCTCTGGATAGTCCCTAGCACCCCCAACCTAGAACCATCAAGATCCACTCTTCCTCTTTTCAATATTTTCAAGTTTCAACCTCTGCAAGTTTGGACCCGATTCATCATTTTTGGTGAAATTCATATTTTTCTTTCTCCAAAAATTCCACCAAAATTCAGGCAGCCCCCAGGTGCTTTGAGAGGCCACCACACCAAAGATCAGCCCCAGAAAAATTCTTCTCATGCTTGAATCATTTCATCAAACACTTGGCCGGCACTGTTTCTGTACACTTTCAGTAAATTCAGAGTTTCAGAATTTTGTCAGTGTCGTTTTTCGTCAGTGCCTTGTCATCGATCACCAGTGCACCCTGGCGCGTTGCCCACGGCCTCTCCTCCTTGACCAGAGCACCGCATGCTCTCTTGGACGGGCGCAAGTGTCGGTGGCGGCGAGCATCGCCGACGCCGACAGCTTATGCGGTGGCAGAGCCACCCATGGCGGCCAACGGGAGCCAGCGCCAGCTCGCTACGCCATCTGGCGCCGCCCAACGCCCCCTAGCCCTTCGCGTGGCCTCATGCATGCCAGCGCACACCGCAGCACCATCGCCGTGGCCCGGCAAGCACAGGGCGCGCCCTCTGCCGCCGACGGGCCCGCGCCGCCCCGTTCTGTCGAAACCACCCAAGAGCGCCTAATCCAACCTGGTTTAGCTTCTAAACGGAACCCGTGGACCTCCACGTTGATGCCCAACCCCCTAAACTACCCGACCAAGCACTGCGCCGCCGTAACCATCGCCGGAGATCCCCGTTCACGGCGACCGCCTCGGGTCGCCTATAAAATGAGGTCCCGAGCTTGTTCTCGAGCACGCACCACCCCTGCACCCCACCAGAACCCCGCCAAGCCACTAGGAGGACCTCGAGGAGGTCTCCTCCCCCAACTCCGGCCGCCCCGATCCGCCTCGGCCACCAGCTCGATCCACTCCGGTGAGCCCATCCCCGCCTCCCAAACCTCGCCAGTAGTCTTCTCGTGCACCCAGTGAGCTAACCTAGGCTTCAATTTGACCTCCGCAGGCCTCCCGGACGAGATCCAACTTCACGCGAATCGCCGTCCGCCGGAGCAAGGACCGCCGTCGATGTGGTGCTCGCCGACGACCACCACCACCACCCACCGACGCGGAAGGACACACTGAGCACGTAGGTACCCTCCGATCCTCCTAACTCGCGGTGGATCGCCGCCGGCGACCACCGCATCTCTCGGGCGCCGACGAGCTCTGTTTCTCCCCCGTTTGAAATTTCAAACCTGACGGGTGGGACCCCTCGTCAGTATTTTCTTTTTTTCGAACCGTTTTCTGAAAACGCCTTCGGGTAGAGTACGTCTCCCTTTGCAGTTGATGGCTTTTTAGCCGAAGCGTTTTCTGTTTTTATAAGTTGGCCCCTGGAAACTTTCTGTTTCAATACAGATGAGTCCCTGGATTAAAACCTTTATAACGTTTAAACAGAAACTGATTTTTGATTGATTCTTTTTTTTCATCTTTATTTTTCTGTCTAGTTTTTTGTCATATTTATTTTAAAAATATTTGGAAAACTTTTTTTGTGCACTCTTGGTATTTATGTTAGTACATATTTCTTATACCGTAGATACCGGAGGAGGTGACGGAACCGCGAACTTCGCCAAGCTAGACTCCGACTACTCCGAACCAGGCAAGTATGTTTGAACTTTTGATATGATGAGTGTTCGTTGCATGTTTGCATTAAGTAGTTTCATGGCATGTTTATGAGCATTTCGATAAATGTTATATTATATGCAAAGTTGAGGCAAGTGAGTTTCGGAAATCCATATGTTGTTGGATATGAGTTTGCATAGCCATGTGATGGCATGAGAATGGGTAAGATGGCAGTGTTGTAGCATGCCAGTCTTATGCCAGACTATTTGACTCTAGTGTCAACGTGAATCATGTCACGTTTCCATCCGTTTTCCCTTCCTGTACTACCACGTGTTTTCCGTAAGGGATATGGCTTAGTAAGTTGCAAACCTCTTTCCTGGTACACACCAAATAGAGAGGCCGTGATGAGGGTTCCATGGCCCTGGATTAAAGCCAGTCATCCGGTCAGGGGGCATGGGTGTTTCCGGTTGGGACCGAGAGGGGGGCACCCCTTAGAGCACGCGCATATAAATTTGATCCCATGCTATTCGAGGTTGTGATCTCCCCATCTCAAAGTTTTTCTTGAACATTGTCTAGGGTGATTCCTGGCATCGTGAGCTGGATGGGTGTGTACTGGTTAGATGTGTTTCTACCGAAATACCGTAAACGGAACTAGTCCTTCGTGACTACGGAAATCCGTTGGCTGTGGGTAATTAGTACAAACTCTGCAGAGTCAAAAATCCTTTGAATCATCTTATCCATGTCCAAGTACTGTGTTCAACTTATCTTGTCAAGTGTCAGTCTCAGTGACAAAACTCCGGTGAACCACATGAGTGTTAAGTCCGGTTAAATGTTTATTCCTGTGGATGGACTAACCCGTTTATTATTATGTGTTGAATATTTCCTATGAGTATTATATCTTCGTGAATTTATCAGATATGAATAATGAAATTTACGCCCTTTCTTCGATGTCGCTCAGACGTCCGACTGTGGCACACTTGTTATTTACTTTTGATATACACCCTTTCTGCGATGTCGCTCAGACGTCCGACTGTGGCACACTTGTTATTTACTTTTGATATAAGCCCTTTCTGCGATGTCGCTCAGACGCCCGATTGTGGCACGCTTGTTATTTACTTTTGATATAAGCCCTTTCTGCGATGTCACTCAGACGTCCGACGCTGGCATGCTTGTTATTTACTTTCGATAAAAGCCCTTTCTGCGATGTCGCTGAACGTCCGACTGTGGCACGCATGTTAACTTTCAATATAAGCCCTTTCTGCGATGTCGCTCCGACGTCCAACTGTGGCACACATGTCATTTACTTTTCAATATAAGCCCTTTATGTGGTGTCGCTTAGACGCCCGACTGCGGCATGATTATTTATTTGTTTACCCTTCGAGGCGTCGCTCCAGACACCCGATCGGTTTTTCAGTTGTTTGTTGGGATTTCGGGAGGACTGCCGCCCGACTTCCTTTTTACTTATCATGTCATGCAAATATTTATTAATTGAGTGTGCATTGCTATTTGCTCATAACGCATTGATGCATGCATTTGCTATATCTTATGTCCGAACTGTCTTGCAAGTACTTTCAAAGTACTCACCTGGCTTGTTGATTTGGCCAGATGTTGATGAAGGCGATCTCATGGATGAAGAGTTCGATAGCGAGTCCGACGCCTAGAGGAGTCCTAGTCAGTCCCGTGCGACCCTGGATTTGGTCACTGTATTATATCCGCTTCCGCGACCCAAATAAATTCATCGAGCCTCACCTCGATGCTCGATGAGCTGCCAGTTTAGGAGTCATGTTATCCACTCCACTGTGATATATCCACCACCACTTTTCCCTCGAGTCAGTAGTATGCCACCACACCCCTGTATCATAACCGCCCTTATGTACAATATTGGCGTGTTTGTAATAAATTGTTGAGCAGCCTTAGCTCAACCCTGTAATATTTTTAATGCTACTGGCCTTCTGTATCAAGTATTTGTCTACCAGTAAGGATAATTCTTCCTATACTGGAATCAAGAGAACAATTTCTCGATAAGTATTTTATTGAAAAACCGGTCGTGACAAACTTGGTACCAAAGCCAGGCTGACTGTAGGAAGCCACTAGGTGCGATCGTTAATCGGTCATTAGCATAGTAGAGTTAATTGTCATTTTTGCAAATGTAGTCATTTTCTGACTGTTAGCATAAATTTATGATCTGACCATTCAGAATTTTTGCCTACTTTTGTAGATGGCTGGCAACGATTGTGAGTCACAGGTGTTCGCCAACGTGCCTGAGGGGTTCGTCAAGCTCCTCTCCTTCATCGTCCAGGTCGCGATGGGGCCATCAGTGCGCCCGGTCTTCATACTCTACCAGCACAAGATCAACGACAGTCTATCCATGCACCAAGCCGCGGTGCATTTCAAGGGAGGGCGTGTTGAGTTACCCCGCTTCCGGTTCTTGGGGAGAGCCATGCCTACGGAGAAGCATGCTAAGCAGATGGCTGCCCGTGAGGCGATAGCTCGTCTCCGGGATGTTCTTCCTTCGATGAAGACTCGTCGTTACCGCTACCTTCCATGCCACGTGCCATACACCTGTCACTATGCATTCGTTTGCCCCAGAGGAGAGCGAGACGAGGCTTTTGAGATGCTTGTCGAGTACCTCCGGGCTATGGAGGCAGCCTTCAACAACCTGGTGGACGACCTTGTGGCTGCCCGCATGGACTCAGTCCATGGCTGTGCCGCCAACAGGAGGGAGCTCCTACACACCGCACCACCACTGACTTTCGTCTCGTCCTCGGCATCTTATTCACCTAACATTCTCGCCACTACTCGTCGCCTGCCTACCACTGAGGAGTTCAACCAAGTCATTGCGCCCACTTCAGTTTGTACTGCACCACCTATTGCGCCCACTCCTGTTCGTGTTGCTCCGCCTATGGCACCCGCTCCATCAACTCAGCGCAGCACTTCACGTCTGGAGCCTATTAGCGAGGAGGAGGTTGAGTCCCTAGCCTCACTGCGCCTCACCCTCGGCAGGCCAAGGGAGATCCTCACCATCTCCGACTGAGTACGCTTATCCGCCATGCGATGTACCGGATTGTACGATATGTTTATATAGGTTGTGAGAAGTAGCTTGTTTGCACATCATGTAGGAACTGGGAGAAGTGCACTAGCCTAAATAACATGTCAGGAATATGTACGCATATCCTGAGTGATATATTGTATAATTACTGCTTGCATGTCAGATATGTAATGAGCAGTCCTTCTCCATGCGCAATCGATTATTCTCTTGAAAAATCTGGAGTTCTTAAAATTTCTCGTCGTTATAAATTTATTGATTCTGGCGACTCAATTCCTTTTCTTATGAGTTTTACAAAATATATCCCCAGAGTGAAAAATGTCTCGTCCTTGGACACGCTCCATGCCAAACCCGCCAGAGGAAAATTATGGCACACGAACAAGCAACAATTTCACACAGGGGCAGTCAAGTCAACATGGCAGTGAAATAGCATTTTCCCAAGTATGCCGCCTTTATGAACAGAGTCGGCAACAACATCAGGAAATGATGAACCAAGTCATCAATATGGGAAATCACCGTTGGCCGTATCAGCAGCAATCCAAATTGTCTGAGCTACAGAAGACGCGTCCCCCAACATTTTCTCATACTGACAAACCTCTTGAGGCCGATGACTGGCTTCGAGACATGGAAAGGAAATTAATTATTGCACAGTGTTCAGACCGTGAGAAAGTACATTATGCACCGCGCTATCTCACTGGAGCAGCTGCATCATGGTGGGAAAACTTCCTACACATGCACCCCAACGAAAATGCTATAAACTTGGAGGAGTTCAAAGAAGGTTTTCGTGGGGCGCACATTCCTAAAAAGTGTTATGAAGATCAAGAAGAGGGAGTTTGATGACCTCAAGCAGAGGACCATGACAGTGTCGGAATACAACAGTCAGTTTACTCTGTTGTCTCGCTACGCCAACAAAGAGCGTATGACTGAAAGCAAGAAGATGGAAAAATTCCTGGACGGTCTGGCACCCGCGCTTAAATGCCAGCTGATCGTGCACACCTTCCCAGATTTCAAAACACTGGTGGATAAGGCTATTACCTTGGAAAATGAGCGACGCGACTTGGAGGATTTCCGCAAGCGCAAAAGGGACCAGACTACTCTTGCTCGCAACCACCGAAGTAAGACGGATTTTTAGAAAGGTGGGACACACAGACCCACGACAAATGTTTCACACCCAATCAAGAATTTCCATGCAAGGGACAAGGAGTTCACATATCGCCCAGGCGTTACTTGCTACGCTTGTGGAGAAGAAGGGCACTATGCCAAGCAGTGCCCCAAGCCAAGGAACTCGACCCCAAAGCCGAACAACGGTGGCAATAATTCAGCGCCCAAGTGAAACAATTTCAACCCCAATAACAACCACAAGAAGGGTCATCTGAACCACGTGACCAGAGAAGAAGCACAAAATGCCCCGGATATCGTGCTCGATACATTCCCTGTCAACACAATACCTGCCACGGTTTTGTTTGATTCTGGAGCTTCTCACTCGTTCATTTCGAAGAGTTTTGCTTTGCAAAATAATTTTTCGATGCTTCCCTTGGAAAAATCCATGATCATCAAGTCCCCTGGGATTAAGCAAGCTACTCAGAGTTACTGCCAAGGTGTGGTTGTTGAGTTTGAAGGATTGAAGTTTCACGCCAACCTTATTGTATTGGAAAATAAAGGACTAGATGTCATCCTAGGGATGGATTGGTTAACCACCAACAAAGGATTTATTGACTGCTTCAACCGGACCGTAATTCTCACCCACCATCACGGGAAGACAATAAAAGTTTCAGCCAAAGAGAGACAAATATCTCGGCAACCGAGATTGAACAAGGTGGACATTTCTGAGTTAAGAAAAGTTCCAGTAGTATGTGAGTTTCCAGACGTATTTCCCGAAGAACTACCAAGCATGCCACCAGACTGAGAGATAGAATTCAGCATTGAGCTAACACCCGGAACCGCCCCCATATACAAGAAACCATACAGAATGGCACCATCCGAGTTGGTAGAATTGAAGAAGCAAATAAAAGAATTACTGGACAAAGGATATATACGAGCCAGTTCCTCACCTTGGGGTTCACCAATTTTATTTGCCAAGAAAAATGATGGGACACTGAGATTGTGTATAGACTGTCGAGCACTTAACATGGTCACAATCAAGAACAAATACCCAATGCCACGGATAAATGATTTATTTGATCAGCTCGATCAGGCCAACGTCTTCTCAAAAATTGACTTAAGGTCGAGATACCATCAATTAAAAGTGCGAACAGAAGATATCCCCAAGACAGCCTTCACCTCCAGATATGGACTGTATGAGTTCATAGTAATGCCGTTTGGACTAACAAACGCCCCCACATATTTTGTTCACCTCATGAACAAAGTATTTATGAAGTTTATGGACAAGTTTGTTGTGGTATTCATCGATGATATTCTGATATACTCCAAGACACCAGAAGAGCACGCTGAACATCTCAGAATTGTACTAGGAGAACTCAGGAAACATCAATTGTATGCCAAGTTCAGCAAATGTGAATTTTGGCTAAGACAGGTGGGTTTTCTGGGCCACGTACTGACCAAGAAGGTATTGCCGTAGACCCGGAAAAGGTCAAGGCCGTACTTGGCTGGAAACCACCAGCCAGCGTAACGGACGTACGAAGTTTCTTGGGAATGGCAGGATAGTACCGAAGATTTATTGAAGGGTTCTCCACCATAGCAAAGCCAATGACATAGTTACTCAAGAAGGATAAGAAGTTTGAATGGACGGAAGCTTGCAAGAAAAGTTTCCAAGAACTAAAAAGGAAATTAACGACAACACCAGTATTAATTGTGCCAGACATACACAAGAATTTTGAGGTGTATTGTGACGCATCCCGGAAGGGCCTCGGATGCGTATTGATGCAAGAAGGCAAAGTAGTCACGTATGTTTCCAGACAACTTCGCAAGCATGAAGAAAATTATCCTACTCATGACCTGGAGTTGGCAGCAGTCATCCATGCACTCAAAGAATGGAGACACTTTTTACTTGGAAATCGTTGTGAAATATACACAGACCATAAGAGCCTCAAGTATATTTTCACACAGCCGGAACTCAATTTACGACAACAACGCTGGTTGGAATTAGTGAAGGATTATGATGTTGGAATCCACTACCATCCAGGAAAAGCAAATGTAGTGGCGGATGCTCTAAGTCGAAACCCCAGCTCGGACGACGACAACCTATCAAGTCTGAGACCTGAATTTCGGCAGGAGTTTACTAAACTCAACTTAATAATGGTCACCGAAGGCAGTGTCTCGAATTTGGAAATACAGCCTACCCTGATAGAAAAGATTAAGGAGGCTCAGCGTGGACACCCCAGCATTGAAGGCATAAAAAGGAAAGTGAGTTTGGGCAAGGCCTCAGAATTCGTCATCGACGAGCAGGGAATATTGTGGTACGGAGATAGGCTTTGCGTACCAAATATCGAGGACCTCAAACAGCAAATTCTAGCTGAAGGCCACACCACCCCGTATTCAATCCATCCTGGAGGAACAAAAATGTACAAGGACCTTCAGGAAAATTTTTGGTGGCACGGTATGAAAAGGGACATAGCCACGTTCATTGCATGTTGTGATTCATGTCAACGCATCAAGGCCGAGCACCAGAAACCGGCCGGACTATTACAACCAAATAAGATACCCGAGTGAAAATGGGACGAGATTGGAATGGATTTTATTGTTGGACTACCTCGGTCACAACACGGGAATGATGCCATATGGGTCATCACAGATAGACTGACTAAGGTGGCACACTTCATCCCCGTGAAGACAACCCACACCACTCAGAAGCTTGCCAAGCTTTATCTTTCCCGTATCGTCTGCTTGCATGGAGTTCCAAAGACTATAATATCAGACAGAGGCACTCAATTCGTCTCCCGATTTTGGGATCAATTACAACAAGCTCTGGGAACTCAACTGGCGTTTAGTACCGCATACCACCCCCAGACTGATGGACAAACTGAACGCATAAACCAAATTCTAGAAGACATGTTGAGGGCATGTGTCCTCACCTATGGAACCAGTTGGGAAGAAAGCTTGCCATACGTAGAGTTCGCATACAACAACAGTTACCAAGCCAGCCTGCAAATGGCACCATTTGAAGCTCTGTACGGGCTAAGATGTCGTACACCACTAAATTGGTCAGAAAACGGAGACAGCCATATCTTCGGCCCAGATATGATCAAGCAGGCTGAGGAAAAAGTTAAGATGATTAGGGATCGACTAAAGACAGCTCAAACTCGACAAAAGAGTTATTACGATCGAAAGCATCGGGGAATAAGTTTTGAACCCGGTGAGTTTGTGTACCTACGAGTATCTCCTATGAGGGGCCTGCAACGATTCAAGGTTAAGGGAAAGCTAGCACCAAGATTCATCAGACCATTCGTTATAGTGTCCCGAAGAGGCACAGTAGCCTACCAGCTAGACTTACCCGAAGAATTATCCGATGTCCACGATGTGTTCCACGCCTCGCAGTTGAGGAAGTGCGTGAGCAACCCAGAGAAGCAAGTATCCCATGAAAACATTGACGTGCAACCAGACCTCACCTACCGGGAACGTCCAATAAAAATATTAGAGGAGTCTGAAAGGAGGACCCGACAGAAAACCATCAAGTTTTTCAGGGTTCAGTGGAGCAATCACACCGAGAATGAAGCAACTTGGGAAAGAGAGGATTTTCTTCGGACAGAGCACCCACACTTATTTGAGGATCAGATGAAATCTCGGGGACGAGATTTTTCCTAAGGGGGTAGGTGTTGTGACACTCCAAAAAATATATATTTAGTTTTCAACAAAAACAATTCTGTCCATTATTCTAAGCCTAGATGATTTACAAAGGAAGTACCTGATTTCCTTTGAGTTTTGATCTCAAACCAACTCCTCTGGATAGTACCTAGCACCCCCAACCTAGAACCATCAAGATCCACTCTTCCTCTTTTCAAAATTTTCAAGTTTCAACCTCTGCAAGTTTGGACCCGATTCATCATTTTTTGTGAAATTCATATTTTCTTTCTCCAAAAATTCCACCAAAATTCAGGCAGCCCCCAGGTGCTTTGAGAGGCCACCACACAAAGATCAGCCCAGAAAAATTCTTCTCATGCTTGAATCATTTCATCAAACACTTGGCCGACACTGTTCCTGTACACTTTCAGTAAATTCAGAGTTTCAGAATTTTGTCACTGTCGTTTTTCATCAGTGCCTTGTCATCGATCACCAGTGCACCCTGGCGCGTTGCGCATGGCCTCTCCTCCTTGACCAGAGCACCGCATGCTCTCTTGGACGGGTGCAGGTGTCGGTGGCAGCGAGCATCACCGACACCGGCAGCTTCTGCGATGGCAGAGCCACCCGTGGCGGCCAACGAGAGCCAGCGCCAGCTCGCTACACCGTCCGGCGCCGCCCAACGCCCCCTAGCCCTCCGCGTGGCCTCATGCATGCCAGCGCACACCGCAGCACCATCACCGTGGCCCAGCAAGCACAGGGCGCGCCCTCTGCCACCGACGGGCCCACGCCGCCCCGTTCTGTCGAAACCACCCAAGAGCGCCTAATCCAACCTGGTTTAGCTTCTAAACGGAACCCATGGACCTCCACGTTGACGCCCAACCCCCTAAACTACCCGACCAAGCACTGCGCCGCCGTAACCATCGCCGGAGATCCCCGTTCACGGCCACCGCCTCGGGTCGCCTATAAAATGAGGTCCCGAGCTCGTTCTTGAGCACGCACCACCCCTGCACCCCACCAGAACCCCGCCAAGCCACTAGGAGGACCTCGAGGAGGTCTCCTCCCCCAACTCCGGCCGCCCCGATCCGCCTCGGCCACCAGCTCGATCCACTCTGGTGAGGCCATCCCCGCCTCCCAAACCTTGTCAGTAGTCTTCTCGTGCACCCAGTGATCTAACCCAGGCTTCAATTTGACCTCCGCAGCCCTCCCCAACAAGATCCAACTTCACCGGAGCCACCGTCCGCCGGAGCAAGGACCGCCGTCAACGTGGTGCTCTCCAATGACCACCACCAGCACCCACCAACGCAGAAGGACACACTGAGCACGTAGGTACCCTCTGATCCTCCTAACTCGCCGTGGATCGCCGCCAGCGACCACCGCAGCTCTCGGGCGCCGACGAGCTCTGTTTCTCCCCCGTTTGAAATTTCAAACCTGACGGGTGGGACCCCTCGTCAGTATTTTCTTTTTTTCGAACCGTTTTCTGAAAACGCCTCGGGAAGAGTACGTCTCCCTTTGTAGTTGACGGCTTTTTAGCTGAAGCATTTTCTATTTTTATAAGTTGGCCCCTGGACACTTTTTGTTTCATTACAGATGAGTCCCTGGATTAAAACCTCTATAACTTTTAAACAGAAACTGATTTTTGATTGATTCTTTTTCTATCATCTTTATTTTTCTGTCTAGTTTTTTTTCATATTTATTTGAAAAATATTTGGAACACTTTTTTGTCTAGTTTAAGGGATATGGCTTAGTAAGTTGCAAACCTCTTTCGTGGTACACACCAAATAGAGAGGCCGTGATGAGGGTTCCATGGCCCTGGATTAAAGCCAGTCATCGGGTAAGGGGGCATGGGTGTTTCCGGTTGGGACCCAGTGGGGGGCACCCCTTAGAGAGCGCGTATATAAATTTGATCCCATGCTATTCGAGGTTGTGATCTCCCCGTCTCAAAGTTTTTCTTGAACATTGTCTAGGGTGATTCCTGGCATCGTGAGGTGGATGGGTGTGTACTGGTTAGATGTGTTTCTACCGAAATACCATAAGCGGAACTAGTCCTTCGTGACTACGGAAATCCGTTGGCTGTGGGTAAATAGTACAAACTCTGGAGAGTCAAAAATCCTTTGAATCATCTTATCCATGTCCAAGTACTGTGTTCAACTTATCTTGTCAAGTGTCAGTCTCAGTGAGAAAACTCCAGTGAACCACATGAGTGTTAAGTCCGGTCAAATGTTTATTCCTGTGGATGGACTAACCCGTTTATTATTATGTGTTGAATATTTCCTATGAGTATTATATCTTTGTGAATTTATCAGATATGAATAATGAAATTTACGCCCTTTCTGCGATGTCGCTCAGACGTCCGACTGTGGCACACTTGTTATTTACTTTTGATATACGCCCTTTCTGCGATGTCGCTCAAACGTCCGACTGTGGCATACATGTTATTTACTTTTGATATAAGTCCTTTCTGCGATGTTGCTCAGACGTCTGATTGTGGCACGCTTGTTATTTACTTTTGATATAAGCCCTTTCTGCGATGTTGCTCAGACGTCCAACTGTGGCACACTTGTTATTTACTTTCGATAAAAGCCCTTTCTGCGATGTCGCTCAGACGTCCTACTGTGGCACGCATGTTATTTACTTTCAATATAAGCCCTTTCTGCAATATCGCTCCGACGTCCGACTATGGCACGCATGTCATTTACTTTTCAATATAAGCCCTTTATGTGGTGTCGCTTAGAGGCCCGACTGCGGCATGGTTATTTATTTGTTTACCCTTCGAGGCGTCTCTCCAGACACCCGATCGGTTTTTAGTTGTTTCTTGGTATTTCGGGAGGACTACCGCCCGACTTCCTTTTTACTTATCATGTCGTGCAAATATTTATTAATTGAGTGTGCATTGCTATTTGGTCATAACGCATTCATGCATGCATTTGTTATATCTTATGTCCGAACTGTCTTGCGAGTATTTTCAAAGTACTCACCTGGCTTGTTGATTTGGCCAGATGTTGATGAAGGCGATCTCATGGATGAAGAGTTTGATAGCGAGTCCGATGCCTAGAGGAGTCCCAGTCTGTCCCGTGCGACCGTGGATTTGGTCACTGTATTATATCCACTTCCGCTACACAAATAAATTCATCGATCTCACCTTGATGCTCGATGAGCTGCCAGTTTAGGAGTCATGTTATCCACTCCACTGTGATATATCCACCACCACTTTTCCCTCAAGTCAGTAGTATGCCACCACCCCCCTGTATCATAACCGCCCTTATGTACAATATTGGCGTGTTTGTAATAAATTGTTGAGCAGCCTCAGCTCAACCCTGTAATATTTTTAATGCTACTGGCCTTCTGTATCAAGTATTTGTCTACCAGTAAGGATAATTCTTCCTATACTGGAATCAAGAAATCGATTTCTCAATAAGTATTTTATTGAAAAACCGGTCATGACAACATGACCCCATTTCGACCGTAGGAGGTCCAACAGAAGTTCGTTTCCTTTGTTTTGTGGTACGCCAGACCCCTCCCGATGAACAGGATCCTGTTTCGATCGTGGCCGATCGAACACAAGGCCGTTTCCTCCGTTGTACGTTACGCCATGCCCCGTTTCCATTGGCTGTTCCGTCCAACCCCTTCCGATGAACACGACGACGCATTCCGTTCCGACCCAGCTGGTTGGCTCCCCATGAACAAGAAGGCGATGCTGTTTCTCCATTCCGACCCATCCATGTACACGAGCCCTGGCCGTATGTATGCGCGAGTAGGCGTTCGAGACCCCGCCCGTATGTACGTACGTGGCTGTATTTTCTTTCTTGCACACTGGTCGTTGTACGTACGTGTACATGCTATGAGCGCGCCTCTACTACGAAACGTGTGCGCCTCTACATCGACCAGTATGTACGTACATGTTTGCGACCAGAATGACAACGCTACGTACGCTTCGACCTAGTGGGTCCTGACTGTCAGGCACTTCCTTGCGTGGGAAGATGTAGCTGGTGGGTCCTAGTAGTCAGGGAGAACGTTTTTTTCACGAAATACAGTGGCCCATTTGGTGGGTCCCTGCTGTCAGGTGGAGGAATAATTATTTTGCGCGTAATAAGGAGCCAATTCTTTGCAGCTACCGTCGACCCAGCTGTCAGCCTATCAACATACAATACTCTTCCGATGGAAGTCGTTCCTTGACCACATTGACCACGCCGCACCGGGAGCACCAGGGCAGTGGACAAAGTCAAGGCCTAGGAAGGGGACGACGCGGAGCCAGGGAAGACACGACAGTGGATGCCCACATGTAGAGGAGTATGAGGGTTCGCTAGTTCAGCTGCGGTGTGAGGCTGCCGTCGCCGCAGAATAACAGGGGGTGTGGGTGAGTAGAGGGATGGCCTGGCCAGCGGTGGGAGTAGTAGGGGGTGGTGAGGCCTCCGCGACATCATAGCCGGCCACGGGAGGCAGGAGCACGCAGCACGACCGGCGCTGGTTTGGGCGGCTGGAGAAAGAAGACTAGAGGTTGAAGAAGCACTACGGTCGTTGGATGGACATCGTACGGTCACTGGAGCTAAAATCGTTCATATTGACTAAGTTGACAAAGCCTTCCGTCCCCGTCAACTTAGTAGGCCCACAAGTCAGCCTCCCACCAAGGTGGGTCCCAGCTAGCGGGGGGAGTATTCATATTTTTGTGCGTAATAAGGAGGCACTTCCGGTGGGTCCGAGCTGGCAGCGGGGGGAATGTTTTTTCACGAAATACAGAGGCCCTTCCAGTGGGTCCCAGCTGTCAGGTGGAGGAACCATTATTTTGCGCGTAATAAGGAGGCATTTCCTGGTGTGGGCCCCTACTGTCAGCCTCTTCCGATGGCTGTTGTTTGTTGATCATGTTGACCTCGCCACGCCGAGAGAACAAACATGGTGGACAAGGGCGAGGCCCAAGAAGGGAACCACCCGGAGCCGGCGAAGCCATCGCAGCGGATGCCCATGCTGAGGGGTGTACGAGCGCTGACTAGTCGGCTGCGGGATGCACTACTAGGAAAAGGGCTATAGATAAGATTGACACTAATGGCGCATCAGGGTTGTAGTGCACCACTACTATATACTAATGGCGCACTAGTTTGTGATGCGCCATTAGTGTGGAAGACACTAATGGCGCACCAGAAAAACGGTATGCCACTAGTAATAAAGTTTTTTTTCATTTTTACATACATACTAATGGCGCATCCGACCGAAGTGCGCCATTACTAGTTCTAACTAGTAATGGCGCACTAGACAGACAATGCGCCATTAGTATATTTTTTTTACTTTTTTGCAAAACTACTAATGGCGCACCACCTGCAGGTGCGCCATTAGTAAGCAGGCATACTAATGGCGCATTTGCTAGTGGTGCGCCATTAGTAACCTAGGACCCCAACAAGATATTTTGAACAGGCACACCTACCCACTCACTTTCCCCACTTCATTCCCTCCATCTCCTTCTCCAAACTTTCGGCTGCCTCCTCCTCCTCACCTCATTTGCACCATAATTCATCAAAATTAAGTGGTGAAATTACCTTTTTTTGATAGGTAAGTAAGGGGAAAGCTATCTTCATGTTGTAGATCTACTTTTTTTTCTCCCTAGCTCGCTCCAACAATGTGCACATGCACTTTTTGTGGCCTAGCTAGATCTATGTATGTTTGTGATGTTGCATATGTTTGTGGTGTAGCATATATGTTTATGTTTGCAGGTACCGGTATTTGAAATGCGATAGTTGCCAATATTTTGTCGGAATGTTGATTCATTTCCGTTTCGGCGAGAATTTTGGCACTATGCATTCTTTTTGGTCCTATTTTTAGGGAAGGTCATGCCAAATTTTTTCTTGATTCTAAAATATCATTTTGCTCTACCCGCAGGCGACCATGGTCCGCACGATGACCGAAGGCATCGTGAATAGGTTTTTGAGCTCCGCAAAGGCCGAGATGCTTCAAAAGAACGAGACGGAGATAAGATGTCCATGTCGAAGATGCAAGCTGAAGAGCCTTATTGCGGACCCGGATTCCGGGCAGGTGCAGGACCACCTGCTCTTGCATGGTTTCATGGATGGCTATCGGTGGCAAGGTGATGAAGATGACTATGAAGTAGTCCATGGGGCCCGGGCAAGAAATGAGGAAGGGCAACAAGACAACCACCGCGGTGAGGGCAGGCGAGAAGACGAAGAATCTCCAGGACATGATCACGACGGTGATGCTGTACACAGTCATCATGTAGAAGATGTCGTACATGATGATGAGGAAGATCAAGACGAAGGGCATGATCATGAAGATGAAGATGCCGGAGCAGACGACGATGGAGGCTGGGTGCAGGACCCTCATATTCAAGAGTTGCTTCTCAAGCAGATGGATAATGCAAGAGCTGCCGCCCGAGAGAAAGCCAAGCTGGATCAACTGGAGATAGACACGGTTACTCCATTGTATGAAGGATGCAGGCCCGAGGATACCCACCTGAAAGTAACGCTCATGGCTCTGGAGATGAAGGTAAAACACAAAATGACCGATGCATGCTTCGACGAGAACATGTCATTCTGGCACGAACGTCTTCCCAAGGGGAACAAGTGCCCGACCAGTTTCGAGGAGGCGAAGAAAATCGTGTGTCCTCTGGATTTACCGCACGTGAAATACCATGTGTGCATGAACAATTGCATCATTTATCGGGACGAGCACGCGGAGTCTACCATATGTCCGGTGTGCGGCGTCACTCGATACAAGAAGAGGAAGAAAGCTCCTCGAAAATTGGTGTGGTACTTTCCGATCACTCCTCATCTACAGCGGTATTTCGCGGACCCTAAGGTAGCAAAGCTCCTGCGTTGGCACACGGATAGGGAGGAGAAGAAGCGGAAAGATGACGGAAATGAACCGGAGATAAATAAAAAAGACAAGATGCTGATTCACCCTAAGGATGCGAGCCAGTGGCAAGCGTTGAACTTCGAATACCCAGAATTTGGGAAGGATCCAAGGAACATCGTGCTGGGCGCGAGCACCGATGGAGTCAATCCGTTTGGCAGCCAGAGAAGCACACATAGCACCTGGCATGTGTTTGTGTGGATGTACAACCTTCCCCCCTGGTTGTGCATGAAGAGGAAGTACATTCACATAAGTATGCTAATTGAAGGGCCAAAACAACCAGGGAACGACATCAATCTGTATCTGGGGCTGCTGAAGGAGGAGCTAGACACGCTGTGGAAAACGCCAGCCAATACGTGGGCTGCCGCAGAGAAAGAATATTTCCCTATGAGAGCCGCACTGCTCATGACGGTGCACAACTATCTCGGTTACGGATATCTCGCGGGGCAGGTAGTCCACGGATTTTCTGGATGCGTAAGGTGCATGGATGACACAACGTATCGCCAGCTAGATAGAGATCCCGGGTCTTCGAAAACCGTGTTCATGGGACATCGAAGGTGGCTTCACGACGATGACCCGTGGAGGAAACGCAAGGATCTGTTCGATGGTGAAACCGAAACCCCGAAAACGCCCGTGTACGAGGAGCGGCGAGGAAATAGATGAGCTGTTGAAAAATTGGAAAGACTGCCCACTGCCGGGAAAGAAGCAAAAGGCGCCAGAGCCGGGAAAGAAGCGAAAGGAGCCAGAGCTGCTGCTGAAGGTATGGAAAACGAGGTCTGTTTTCTGGGACTTGTCGTACTGGAAGATCCACCGTGTGCCTCACAGCCTTGATGTCATGCATATCACGAAGAACGTGTGCGAGAGTCTGCTTGGTACCCTGCTCAACATGCCAGAGAGGACCAAAGATGGGCCGAAAGCAAGGGTAGACTTGAAATCAATGGGCATCAGGCAGGAGCTTCACGCTAATGATGATGATGATGATGATGATGAGGCGAAGCAGGACACAGAAAGTCGTCGCAAAGGCAAAAAGGCCAAGAAGACCGGAAATGACTACCCTCCCGCGTGCTTCACTCTAAGTTAGAAGGAGATCGAGCAGTTTTTCACCTGCCTCCTAGGAGTAAAACTTCCTTACGGTTACGCGGAGAAGATAAGCAGATACCTAGACCCAGCAAAGCAGAAGTTCAGCGGGATGAAGTCTCACGACTGTCACGTGCTGATGATGCAGATACTTCCAGTTGCAATCCGTGGGATCATGGACGCGCACGTCCGTGAAACACTATTTGGCATATGCAACTTTTTCGACGTCATCTCTCGGAAGTCGATTGGCGTGAGGAAACTCAGAAGGCTACAGGAAGAGATCATGGTGATACTATGCGAGCTTGAGATGTACTTCCCACCCGCATTCTTCGATGTTATGGTGCATCTGCTGGTCCATATCGTGGAGGATATCATCCAACTCGGGCTGACGTTCCTGCACAGCATGATGCCGTTCGAAAGGATGAATGGTGTCATCAAAGGATACGTTCGCAACATGTCACGTCCAGAGGGAAGTATAGCCAGGGGCTTTCTGACCGAAGAGTGCATCTCCTACTGCACGAATTATCTAGGCATCGAGAACCCCGTTGGTCTGCCGTCAATAGGCACCTTGGCAGGCTCGCTGGATGGGGTCACCATGAGGGTCGCCGTGATATGCATGTCGACTTCGAGGGTCGACTCGCCAACTTTGAAAGAGCAAACCTAGTCGCGCTACAACACATAGACGTGGTCGATCCATGGGTGGTAGAGCACAAAACCTTTACTGAGAAGACGTACAATGAACGAGGCCAACAGAGGACGGACGGAGATGTAATCAAAGAGCACAACTCATGTTTCACGCGTTGGTTCAAGCAGAAGCTTCTATCGTACCCTTTACATGAGGATTCTTCCGCGGAAGAACAACTCATATTCGCCTTGTCACAGGGCGCTGAGCACAACCTGATGACCTATGAGGCGTACGATATCAACGGCTACACATTCTACACCGAGAACAAGGACATGAAGAGTGATGATTATCAGAACTCTGGGGTAACGATGGAATCCTACACCGGCAACGACAAGGACAGATACTACAGAAGGATCGAGGAGATCTGGGAGCTGAGCTACACTCGAGAGAAGGTCCCGATGTTCCGTGTCAGATGGGCCAAGAGCGTCCTAAAAGAAGACCAGTATTTCACCACCATGGTTATACCCGAAGCCAAATCCAAGATCGCGGGCGCAAATGTCACCGCGAAAAATGAGCCATGGGTACTGGCTTCCCAAGTGGACCAATGCTTCTTCATTACCGACCCGCCAAAGCCCAGTCATGTTGTCGTGAGGAGAGGCAAAAGGAAGATCATCGGAATGGATGGAGTAGCCAATGAGCAAGACTTTGACAAGTATGGCGACCCGAAGATCGAACATGACGACAACGATGAAGTAGCAGCACATACCACAAGAAGAAGCAGGACCACCCTACCTAAAGGACGTCCGTTCCACAGAAGAACTCCATTTGCGAAAAAGATGGTCAAGAAGATTGTGAACAGATAGCTAGCTAAGATCGATTGTATTTGAATTGTAGCCTTCATTTCTCGGGCACTTTTTGATATCATGAATATTTTTAGATTTCATGGGCACTTTTTGAGTTCATGAATATTTTTTCAAATTTGATGATATTTTTTCATATTCAATATGAAAAAATATTGAATATTCATGAGGACACTCGATCTCGATCCCCCTCCCTCTCGATAGCTATCCCCCTCGCCAGATCCCCCTCGCCGCCGAGCACCCCCCGCACCCTTCCC
>NC_041383.1:403106161-403139030 GCF_002162155.2 Triticum dicoccoides
CAACGACCCCCGCGCCCGCTCCACACCCGCTCCGGCTCCCCCGCGCCCGCTAGGACGACCCCCGCGACCGCTCCACACCCTAGCACCTCCCCACTTCTCCTCCCCTCGCGCTGCTTCACCCGACTAGGTCGTACCCGTCGACACCACATCGTCCCCACGACCACCGTCGTCCCCGCACCCCACCAAGGAGTCCAAGAGCTCTGCAGTGTTCTTCTACGTCATCTACGGCCAGCCGTTCGAGCTCGACGACTCTGCATCATGCGGATCGAGGTCTTCTTCGACCTCCGGCCACCGCGGCCTCACCATCGATCCGCGTCACCTCGTCAACCCCGACCTCGCACGAGCTCGCCATCGTCTTCCTCTCGGTGAGCTGCACCAGTTCCCCTTCCCCTCCCCCCTTCGATTTCGTCGCCGTAGACTGTCGCACCACCGTGCCCCAGCTCCTGGTTGCCGCCCCCCGTGGCCGTGCTCCCCTCGGCCCCTGGCCGCGCCCTGGCCCCGCCCAGGCGCGCTCACTGCACCGTGACCGCGCCTCCACTACGCTCGGGTCGCGCCTTGGCCCCGCCCAGGCGCGCTCACAGCACCACGACCGCGCCTCCACTACGCTCGGGCCACGCCCAGCCATGCTTTGTGGGACCGTTACCTCACTGTCATGTGCTGCCGTGACTTGCTAACCAAATTGGTTTGTGTCAATTTCACAAACTTGCAGGCTTATAGAATTAGAAATACTACTGTATTAGATACCCTCACTGTCATGGGCTTTCTATTATTAGTCAAGTAGTATGCTTAGAATCTTGTTGGGAGAGTAAAGCTTTGCTTTCAGTTTTTTCTTGTATGTGGGGATTGCTACAGCTCATACAGGAGAAAATTGATAACTACTATGTCATTGTGTACTCCCTCCGTGCCAAGTGTAATGTCAAGTTTAGATTGGTCAATATGGTTCTCGTTTTTAAATTTTTTACATGCTCTCATTTTTTTGTGTGGGTAATGTTTTATATGCTCTTTATCTCTTCCCTTGACAGACATTCGACGAGGCAGTGGGCGATATAGCTTTCTAGCTCCTTAGGGGGGTTGTTCCTCTTTACAGGTGTGTTGAACAGGGTTTTATGTGGTCATATGGAGTTTATTAGGTAGAGAAAGTACCTTGTGATTTTTCTAATTTTGGACATATATCAAGTCTCACCAAGACATCTTCATTACAACACTCAGCTTATCCAAGATATCTTCATTACATTCTAGACATGATAGAAGCCTACTTTGTTTAGAAATAGAGTCAGAATTTGAAAAGGAAAACCCTTAAGACAAACATAAAACAAGCATTGACAACATAAGTGGAGACACTAATTTTCTCTAACTTGTGGAGGCTCTAATCCTCAGGGATCATGGCTAAAATAATTTTCCATGCCTGATTAGTGATTATCTCAATCAGTTTGTAAACTGTACAGGTGGTTAGGCTCTGGTTAAAAATAAAAACAATAATAAAAGTTTTGTATTTTCTAAGTAAAAAACCCCACATATGCACCAGGATGTGATCTGTCAGAACCAAAGTAGACCTAGCTCTGCATTAGTTGTTTTGTGCTTCAAGTGTCCCAATCAAGGACAAACTGAGTGGTTGCAAAATAATATTATGTGGTCAATGTGGATGTACTATTTTCTGGTGATAGTTCTGAACTGGTAAATAAGTTAACATGCGTAAGTGAGACTTGGCATTTTAAATCTTAGGGTCTTCAACTTCAACTATGAATTGGGATGATAATGTTATTTTGTCTTCTTAACAGAATGGTGTCATAATCAGAACAAAGCTGTTGCAAATGCATACCTTTTTTTTACAAATGCATCTGCACCTTCTGATCCATTTAGAGTTATCATAAATATGTTTCCAAGGTTTTTTTCATTTCACTGTAGAGTCTTTGCTTCTGGACTCAATGCACATTCATCAGTCATAAGAGATAAATACTAGTAAGTCAAGGGCACCAGAATTTGATCATGCCTCTTTTGAGAAGTATGTCTATTGATTCAAAATTGCCATGGCAAAAATATGTTTCAGAAAATGACATGGAATAAAATGTTCTATAGATCATGATCCATAGACAAAAAATGCCATGATCCATACAGTATAAATTCCATGATGCATAGGCTATATTTGCCATGGGAGATGGCAATTTTGTTGGATCATGATCCAGAGATTAAAAAAATGCATAGACTATAATTTCCTGGCATGATCCATAGAATAAAAATGTAGAATAAAAAACGCCATGATCCATACACTATAATTTTCATGATGCATAGACTATATTTGCCATGGCTCGGTGCAAAAGAAATTTTCCATGTTGCAAAAAGAAAAGAAATTTGCCATGGTGCATATAGTAAAAACAATGCCATGATCTGTAAAATACATTTGTCATGCTCCATGAAAGTAAATTGCCATGGTCCAAATGTAGCAGAAGTTTCAAGTAGTGTTTTGTTTCTGTGTTTGAATAGGCATCAAACTTTCTATTCTTTCTGTGTTTGTACAGACTTGCTAAACTATTGATGATTTTTTGTTGGGTGACCTATTATATCTGGAATGGAAGCTCACATAAGTTGAGTTGATTTTTGTCCATATGAAAGCAGAGGACCATATGGTCTGTGGCTGGGTTTTGTCACCGACCATTGTGTCGTGATGATTTTGCAGGTACCCCGAGAGGCCCTTGAGTTTGCCGGAATGTCGATTAACTTCCGTTCCGGCAAATTCGGGTACTCCATATGTCCTATTTTCAGCAAAGGTCATGCTGAAATTTTCTGTGAATTTTAGCATGACTTTGCTAAAAATCGGACATATGGGGTACTTGCTACTAATGCATGGGCCGGCGTATCTTAGTACTTAATTAAGTAGGATCAACTGCCCCTTTATTCTTGCTGCATTAAACCATAGGTGGCAATAGAGCCAAGTGATTAGGCCCAACTTAGAATTCTCCTCAGCATCGATAAACCCTAGATGATAAACCCAACATATGTGGCAATAGAACCAAGTGATTAGTGCCAAGTGATTAGGCCCAACCTAGGGTGCCTCGGCATCGATAAACCCTAAATGATGAAAACTTAACTTAGCATTTAGGGTGCCTCGGCGTCGACAAACGCTAAATGATGAAACATTGGCTTTTAGGGTGCCTCAGTGTTGATGAGAATCTAAATGATGTACGCTTAGGATTTTAGGGTGACTCGGCGTTGACAAACCCTAAATGATAAAAGCTTAGCTTTTAGGATGCCTCGGTGTCGACAAACCCTAAATGATGAGACCATGATCTTGTTCCTTGACAATAACCAACTTTTTGACCAAACTGTTTTCCTATTTAGAGAGAAACATGGCCAACAACGATGAGGCTGGCGGTTCAGGCGGCAAGCAATTCTGGGAGCTGTCCCAGGAGATGGAGGAACAACCTCACCGCTATGAGGACACCGCGGAAGACACCTATCCTGACTACACAACCCCTAGTGGCGTCGGGGATGACACCACTGATTGTGCCGCCGAGGATGCCACCACTGATGATGGCGGCGCACACACAGATGGCAGCCAACCGAAGAAGCAAAGGAAGGACCGGCGCCCGAATGCGCTTAGCACCCTCAAGGAGGAATTTACTCAAGTGGACTCCGACGGGCATCCAACGGAGCCCAAACATATAGTCAAGGGGTACTCGCTTCAGCTCGGATGCATTCTCCGGAGCACTGTCTCGATCAACACCGAGAACCTTAGGCATAAGGACCGAGGGAATTTGCGCAACCTCCTCTTCACGAAGTTGCACAAACGATACAAGTTCCCCGCCAATTTTGAAAACACACGCCTCTCAGGCAATAAAGTGAACAGTGCCGCCCTCATGAGGATGAGCACGGCCCTGTCTACTTGGAGAAGCGCGGTGAAGAGAATGATTGATAAAAGTGATAGTTATGAGAAGATCAAGGCGAAATATTCTTCGATCAGCGAAGATGACTACAAGGAGTTCAAGATCAAGTGCGAGAGCTGCGCAACCTCCGAATCAAGTCAGTGGGGGAAAGAAATGCGGGAGTTGAACTTAGGGGAACACAAACTCGGTCCCGGCGATTACAGAGTGGCGGAGCCTATATGGGACAACGAGGACGCGGAGCGTGCCGAGCAAGGCCTACCGCCCCGCTTCGAGAAATACATCGGTGACAAGCAGACCAGGAACTTTGTCAGGGCCCGGTACAAGGAGGACCCGATAACAAAGGAGCTTACCATGGATCCGAAGACCAGGGCGCTTGAGCTTGTTCTGGTAAGGAATACACCCCCGCGTAATTAGCTCCATTTGGCTGCACTCTAATTAATCCCCAATATTTCAAAATGGTTCACGTTCCTTCCGCAGGAAACTGAAAGCAGTAGCGCGGGGTCGTCTCAGAGCTCCCCTTTCGACACCCCTTTAAATAGGGCGTTGAACGTAATGAAAAACAAGGATAAGCTCACTAAGCCGACGTCAGCTGGTCGTGTGGCCGGCAAAGGCTTGTCCACAAAATGGGGGTCATACTATACCGCTGGTGTTCGGAAGGAGAAAAAGACCAGCCCGGAAAGCCAGACGCGCGAGGTTGAAGCACTCAAGGCACAAGTGGCGCGGATTCCGGAGCTTGTCCAAGAGAAAGTGGAACAACAACTGGGAACAAAGCTCAACGCCATGGTGCCTACGTTGATTCATGGGCTGACGACGTGGATTGCGGGCGGCCAACAGGGGCCTCCCCCGGTTCCCAGCTTCACGACCAGCAACTCGCACAGCGCGCAGGCGGCACCATTGGTGTCTCCGGCGGCGCCATTGGTGTCTCCGGCGGAGGCGGTATTCGTATCTCCGGCGCCGGCATGGGCATTGGAGCTTAATGCACCCAGGTGTACACTAGCCGGCACCTCGCCAGCAAGCGCCCCCTCCGTCAGTTGCACGCCCGCCGTTGGCGGTGCCTCGACATTAGCCGAGCTCGACGGCATCACGGTAACTAAGCCTCTCGGCCGATGACTTCATCTCCTTGCCTTTGACTGGGCATCCCTGACGCCCTACATGTATTTGCAGGGCGCCGCCGATGTTCCTTGCACTCTTCTGCACTTCGTGGGAGGCGAGTTGGTCGATGTCGCCAAGGGCAGAATCGTTCAACCGGGCAACCACATGTTCCATGGTAATCCGATGGCACCCACAGTGTATAGGGTTGAAGTGTTTCAGGTGCTGCCAGGCTGCGACAAGCTGTTACCTCCGATTCGACCCGCTGGGGCCGACGAAGAAGATGAGATGACGCTTAGCGCCTGCGTAAACTGGCCCATGCTTTGGCCAAAGAGCCAGATTCATTTGGGGGCGCGGGATACCACCCCACAGACAAGACCGCCAGTCGTGCCGGCGCCAAGCCATGGCAAGAACGCCGCAACGCTACCGGACCTGCCGGACATCCCTATGTCGGACATCCCTATGGCACAGGATCCGGACGACGACGACAACGGCGACGGTACATTTACCAATGTCGATAAGTACTTTGCCGAACATGGGTACGCTGACGAGTTCTGCGGGCCTCTTTCTCAAGAACCCAACCAAGACGACCGCAATCTAGCTGATACGGCAAAGAAATCCAATTGCAACAGGCGTCGTCTGGCGTTCAGTTCTCAGGAGATGCCTCCAGCTCCCTCCTTCACCGAGCCTCAGATAGCTGAGGTGCAAAATATTATCAGCCCCAACACGCTCAAGAAGGCGGTCTGTGAGCAGAACTCGGTCCCATTACAGGAGATCAAGAAGAAGGGACGGAAACGAAAGACTAACAAGGGCGCCGGTGCGAGCCAGCCGGCACCGAGTTCGATCCATGCTCAGGACGGGCCACCTTCACCTAAGGATATCTCGAGGAGGGTCCATGTGGTGGGTAGGGTGATGCTACCGCCAAATATGATCAATGCTGCAACCGGTGCTATGCGGAGTCTGCACGACAGTGTTCTTTCTTTGGAGAAGCGGCATCTCAGAGAGAATGATGTGGCATACCCGGTTTTCGTGGCCAAGGTGCCAGAGGGCAAGGGCTTTGTGGATGGCGACATCGGGGGTACGACCGTCCTGCGGTTTGATGACATCTTTGCTATGTTTAACCTTCATCCGCTGCACTACACCTTCATTCGGCTATTTTCACTGAGTATGGAGATGCGGATCATTAGAGACAAGACCCCGGACATCGTGATAGTCGACCCCTTCTACATGCGTGCCAAGCACTTGAGCAGCACTGGGGACCGCCAAGTTGCGAGTTCACACCTCGAAGGCGTCATTCTGGCAAACCCAGATAAGGATAACTTCCTTGTGGCTTACTTTCCCGAGTAAGTCATCCCTTAACCGCCCCGTAACATATGATTTCTTAGATTTCGATCGTTATTTTTTTTCTAACATTCCGTGTTCTGTGCAGTGACACACATTGCACACTCATCCTCCTAAGCCCGAAATATTCCATGGCCACGTATTTTGACCCGAACCGTAACTCCAAGATAGACTACACAAATGTCAAGAAAGTTCTTGATGATGTTCTCCCCGGCTACGCCAAATCTGGAGGCACCTTCACCAGGGCAGTTCGTAAGTACGGCAAGCACACCTTCTCACACAATACGAAGTTCTGCTGCGTCAAGCAGCCGCCTGGCGGTCAGAAGGATGCCTAGTACGCCCTCCATCACATGTGGGCGATCGTAAGGGACCATCATCACCTTCTGCTACCAGATAGTCTCAAAGATTGGGCCGCGAGGTTCTCGGCAACCCAGGACGCGGACCTCAGACAAGAATTCTTTCGCATCCAGTCGGAGTTTGCGGACATCATCCATCAAGATGTCCTTCATACCTCGGGGCAGTTCTTCCGCAGATATCAACCGTCCAACAGTGAGATAGATGGAACGCTACAAATGCAGGGTGACAATGACCGCGATTTCATGACCATCACGACAGACGACGGCTTCATCCACGCTCCTGTCCGATGAGTCGAGTCGAAAGTAGTGATGTGTAGTTCTGAAACATTGATTGGCTCATGTTGTAATTAAACTTTAATGAATTCGTATGTCTCTTTGGTTTGGACAGTCATTCAACTTAGATGTAATCGATGCTATTTATTAGTAGGACCATGAATCGTGCTATTAATGTCTTGCTTTTCTCTTTCGATCCTTTTGTTGCATACTTACATATTGCTTATGTATTGTCTGTTGTTTGGCTTGTGCATAGAGATGCCGTCGTATGTCGTGTACAAGGGTAAGGTTCCCGGAGTCTACGACGACTGGGAGGAGTGTCGGAGACAGGTTCACCATTTCAGCGGTAACAGTTACAAAGGGTACACCACTAGGGCGGAGGCCGAATCTAGATACGCCCGCTATCTAGCGGGAGAGAGGAGGGAGCGTTGGAGGAACCGGATGAAGACCAGTTTGATCGCGATGATGCTCATCGTGATGACCGCAGCTCTCTTCTATGTGATGGTAGTTTAGATGATCGATATTGACTTGTAATGTGAAGACAAACTTGATACTGGCGGTCTTGAGACTTGTAATGTTTTATCTTTGTTCGGTCTTTTGAATTCGGAGACTAATACGATGAATTGTATTCAGAGACTAATCTTCTATTGTATTCGATGAATCTGCTGTTGTTGTGTGCTGCTGTCTATATTTTGTCCAATAATATATTTTGTAACTTGTGCAAAAATCAGAAAAGTAAAAAAACAAATATTCATACTAATGGCGCATCACCTCCAGGTGCGCCATTAGTATGCCAAAGGATACTAATGGCGCATCACCTCAGAGTGCGCCATTAGTATGACAAAGCACATGGTTACGTATGGCCCCCCGGGAGGCATACTAATGGCGCATGTTCTTACATACTAATGGCACACTGCGTGGTGCGCCATTAGTGTACCAGATACTAATGGCGCACCAGTGGTGCACCATTAGTAAAAAATACTAGTGGCGTGCTACTAATGGCACACCGGTAGTGCGCCATTAGTAGGCAAAACCGGTGTGCCATTAGTAGGCCTTTTCCTAGTAGTGGTGAGTCTTACATCGCCGGAAAATAACAAGATGTGTGGGTGGTTAGAGGGATGGCCTAGCGGCAGCACAACCAGCCACGGGAGGAGGGAGCATGCAGTCCCGCGGGCGCTAGTTTGGATGGCTGGAGCAGGAAGATCAGAGATTGAAGAAGCATGGCTGCTGTTGGATGGACATCCAACAGTCACTGCTTAGTGTTGACTAAGTTGACAAAGCCTTGCGTACGCGTCAAATTTTTTTTAGGACAGCGTCATCGTCAACCTAGTAGGCCCAGAAGTCAGCCTCCAAATTTGTGGAAAACATCATACAACCCATTAGACATTATTTTCAATAATTTACATCCCATTTGCTAATTCTTAAGGATATTTGGAGCCTATATTCTTTTTATTAGCATTACAGACCATATATTCTGGGCACTGCTAAAAAATTCAACAAAATTTTGCATATTTCGGTGGGGTCCGAACTCTTTTAATCACGAAATTTCGAGTCATGTTAAAAATAATTTTTAAAAAATTCTATCAAAATAAAATTCAAAAAAATTGTCCTAAATAAATGAATGAAATTTAGAATCTTAACTAGCAAGATGCCCGTTCGTTGCATGGAACATGAAGATGCATTTGTATGAGTAGTTTATCTTGTGGGAGAAAAGATGATATTTTAATGTAATTGCGAGTTGGCTTTGGTTTTTATAAGAGTAGAGAGTAGAGAAATCCTGAAAGAAATACATTTTAATTCAATTTCCGGTTGGCTTTGATTTAAAAATTTACAGCCCATTTATTACAACTTATATCCCATTTTCTGGGGAAGCCCATTTCTTACTAGTTACATCCCTCCTCATCTTGAAAGATTTGCTGCCCAACAGGGCTGAGAAAAGCTCTCCAAAGAAAAAAGAATTGGGGTAGCCATTTTCAGAAAGAAAAATTATATCAACTGGGCTCGTCATGCGCTTAAATAAAAGCGTAAGCGTGGGCTAGACGGGCCACAGCCCCCGCACAGCACGCAGTTGAGCTCCGTCTCTGAAACTAAAATACAACTGGGCGAGCTGCTGGGTCCCTGGTGTTATTTGCTCGTTGTGTAATTTTCTCATTTATTGACTACATTGACAATGGTGTGGGACCTAGTTGTTAAACAATTAGGGGGAAGTATTTTTTTGGCTTGTAATAACGAGGCACCTGCTTGCGAAATGCAATGACCCTGGTGGGTCCCTACTGTCAGCCTCTCCACGTACAGTCATCTCCTGATTCCTCTTGGTTGTTAACCATGTTGACAATGCCAGACGGCCGCTGGCACAGCGAGCGAACCAAGGCAGAGAACGACGGCGAGGCCTCAGATGGGAACGAACAACAGCCATGGAAGATGCGGCAGTGTAGTGGCAGGTGGAGGGGAGTACGAGGGCAACGGCATGCAACTCAAGCATACAAATGGTACAAAAAGCCCAAGGATTAATTGTTCATCAAATTTTTAGACAAAAACCAGATTGAACACGACAGTAACATCTAACCCAACCACTCTTTTTTGCAGTCACAAACAAATGGATCGGTCTGATCCATAAAATCAACATCCTGTGCAAAAAAATTATTTCAGGATGACTACAAGTTGCTATAAATAGAGGCCGAGCACGTTTAGAAGCCCATTTGTCCACCTCAAACTTCTTTTTTTGCTGTTCAACATGTCCGTCAGTGAGAAATCTCTTGTGGTAAAAATTAAGCCTCATGGACAAGAGTAACCTCGCATTCAACAGGAAGAATGTGACAAAGCTTCTGTTATCCTGGTTGGATGCATATCCTTCCGTCGTTATTGTCCTCAAACGAATGTCATGAGAACTGAGAAAATCCTGGTGCAAATTACGCCACCGATTGGTTATATGTTTTGCTCCATGTGGTTGTTCCTAGTAGACATGAAGATTGAAAACAGTTAAGGTCTGAAAAAAGAGTATGTTGAAAGAACGACAGCCGAACAGTTAATTCTAGTACAATATATACGGGCTTTCAATGTGCATGAAATCATCACCTCTATATATAAGTTGTCTAGAGATCGAAAGCATCGCAGCAAGCCAATAATGATGTTCAGATCAAAACTAAACATTCTGATATATATGATCTTGACAGAATCCAACAGCATTGGTAGGCTATCAATGGACGAACTCTTCATTGAGCATATAACATAATATTAGTACCCAAAGTGTACTCCAAGATGACATAAAACTTATGTGCACAAATGAAAAATGCAGCTTATGATTATAAATGTGTAGATGATAGTATACGGTACCTGAAAAAATTGAGGAGCCAAACACCAACTCCTTGTGATCATTAAACGGGTCATGAATTACACCCAAGGTCTCCAGTTTGGGCGCAGAGATGACAACTATTTGTGAAGGTCTATAACAATTATCAAGGAGCAACCTTTGAAGTAAAGGGGCATCTTCGATGATGAGCTGCTGTCCTTCAAAACAAATTCCAATTCTTTTAAGGTGAGGCGACTTTATTTGGAGACAACTGATACGGATTTATATTCCCAAAACAATTAGCAAGCGCTCTAGGGTAGGGCAACTGGAGTGGATGATGCTGTGCAGTGAGGCCTCCGACAAATAAACCACCACAAGCGAAAGTTTTTTTAGCAGTGGGAGTCGAAGCATTTGTACCAGATCGTCTGGTAGATGGCACCGGGTGAAGGTGGCGGTGTGGAGAGAGAGGAGGAAACCCGCGAGATGGACAATGGTGTTGTGGGCACGAATTCTTGGTGTGTTGGTGGTATGAAACTTTTGTGGTAATGGTGCAACTCAAACAACTGGAGTTTTCTGAATTCGGGGGATACCAGACAAGCGTCCACCGTGCCGGGTATGGACAACATGTAGCGTGTCAGGATGCAGAGGCATTTAACGGGGCCCTGCTAGTGAGAGGATATGATGGCTCTGAGGAGATAAAATTCAGGAAGGATAGATATTTGACGGCAGTCGAGATTGAGGGGCGTGGTGCGCCATAGAGGGCGCCACCGAGTTGGGAGGACTTGTGTGTGGCAGCAATCCTTGGTGGGGAGAAGAGAGATGATCTCCTCAAGGATGACCTCTGGGAGATCGCTGATGCGATCCACTGGAAATTCTATCAGTTCCTCAGATCCGGGTGCGGGGGGCTCGCCGCTTCTCCCCGCGCTACCGTGTGCGGGATCTACAACCGGCATTGCTGCTGGCGGGAGCTTCATCTTCTTGGCGCTGGGGCCAGCCGACTCCATTTTCCTTGTGGGCGTCACATCGAGCTCACGGGTTTTAGCAGAGTAGCCATAGACGAGCCGAGTGGCAGTGCGAGTGGGGAAGAAGGGGGGCTGGGTATTTCTGTAGGAGTGGAGGAACAGGGCAGGCGTTTTATGTATGAGTGAGGAAGAAGGTGAGCGATGGTTTTCTGGACGAGTGAGGAAGATTGGGGAGTGGGGGGAATTGCTGGAGAAGGAAGCGGGAGAGCGAGCTGTTCATGTTTATAAGGTCCGCTGCACTAAGTACTCGCTTTTTCCCAAGAATCGCTCTCTTCTTTTGTGTTGCTACATTGGAGCAGGCGCATGGACTTGGCTGCCTGACCATGCATGCAGGATGCATGTGCCCGTGCTACCTCTTGAGCATGCGTTGGTTTTCCCTTGAAGAGGAAAGGGTGACGCAGCAAAGTAGCGTAAGTATTTCCCTTAGTTTTTGAGAACCAAGGTATCAATCCAGTAGTAGGCTACACGCAAATCCCTCGTACCTACACAAACAAATAAGAACCTTGCAACCAACGCGATAAAGGGGTTGTCAATCCCTTCACGACCACTTGCAAAAGTGAGATCTGATAGAGATAATAAGATAAATATTTTTCGTATTTTTATGATATAGATTGGAAAGCAAAGATTGCAAAATAAAATATATCAGAACTTATATGATGGAAAATAGACCCGAGGGCCATAGGTTTCACTAGTGGCTTCTCTCAAGATAGCATAAGTATTACGGTGGGTGAACAAATTACTGTCGAGCAATTGATAGAGAAGTGCATAGTTATGAGAATATCTAGCCATGATTATGTATATAGGCATCACGTCCGCGACAAGTAGATCGAAACGATTCTGCATCTACTACTATTACTCCACACATCGACCGCTATCCAGCATGCATCTAGAGTATTAACATCATAAGAACAGAGTAACGCATTAGGCAAGATGACATGATGTAGAGGGATAAACTCAAGCAATATGATATAAGCCCCATCTTTTTATCCTCGATGGCAACAATACAATACGTGCCTTGCTGCCCCTGCTGTCACTGGGAAGGACACCGCAAGATTGAACCCAAAGCTAAGCACTTCTCCCATTGCAAGAAAGATCAATCTAGTAGGCCAAACCAAACTGATAATTCGAAGAGACTTGCAAAGATAACAAATCATACATAAAAGAATTCAGAGGAGATTCAAATATTCTTCATAGATAATCTTGATCATAAACCCACAATTCATCGGATCTCAACGAACACACCACAAAAAGAATTACATGGAATAGATCTCCAAGAAGATCGAGGAGAACTTTGTATTGAGATCCAAAGAGAGAGAAGAAGCACGGGAAAAGGCCCGAAGATCACGGGAAAAGCACGGGAAAATTGTGGCTATGGTGTTGATGTAGAAGCCTTCCATGATCGATTTCCCCTCTGGCGGAGCGCCGGAAAAGGCCCGAAGATGGGATCTCACGGGTATAGAAGGTTGCGGCGGTGGAAATAGGGTTTCGAGGTGCTCCTGGATGTTTTCAGGGTACGTGAGTATATATAGACGAAGGAAGTCGGTCAGGGGAGCCACGAGGGGCCCACGAGGGTGGGGGCGCGCCTCCCTGCCTCGTGGCTGCCTTGTTTCTTTCTTGACGTCCACTCCAAGTCTCTTGGATTGCGTTTGTTCCAAAAATAACTGTCCCGAAGGTTTCATTCCTTTTGGACTCCGTTTGATATTCCTTTTCTGTGAGGCACTGAAATAGGCAAAAAACAACAATTTGAACTGGGCCTCCGGTTAATAGGTTAGTCCCAAAAATAATATAAAAGTGTATAGTAAAGCCCATTAAATATCCAAAATAGGTAATATAATAACATGGAACAATAAAAAATTATAGATACGTTGGAGACGTATCAAACACCCCCAAGCTTAATTCCTGCTCGTCCTTGAGTAGGTAAATGATAAAAATAGAATTTTTTATGTGGAATGCTACCTAGCATATTTCTCAATGTAATTTTCTTTATTGTGGCATGAATGTTAAGATCCAAAAGATTCAAGATAAAAGTTTAATATTGACATAAAAATAATAATACTTCAAGCATATTAACATAGTAATCATGTCTTATCAAAATAACATAGCCAAAGAAAGCTTACCCTACAAAATCATATAGTTTGGCCATGCTTCATTTTCGTCACACAAAATACCCCCCTTATGCATAACCCCGATGACAAGCCAAGCAATTGGCTCATACTTTTTAACTCACTTCAACCTTTTCAACTCTTACGCAATACATGAGCGCAAGCCATGGATATAGCACTATAGGTGGAATAGAATATGATGATAGGGGTTATGAGAGAAGACAAAAAGGGATAAAGTCTCATATTGACGCGACTAATCAACGGGCTATGGAGATGCCCATCAATTGATGTCAATACAAGGAGTAGGGATTGCCATGCAACAGATGCACTAGAGCTATAAATGTATGAAAGCTCATCAAAAATAAACTAAGTGGGTGTGCATCCAACTTGCTTGCTCATGAAGACCTAGGGCAATTTGAGGAAGCCCATCATCGGAATATACAAGCCAAGTTCTATAATGAAAAATTCCCACTAGTATATGAAAGTGACAACATAAGAGACTCTCTATCATGAAGATCATGGTGCTACTTTGAAGCACAAGTGTGGTAAAAGGATAGTAACATTGTCCCTTCTATCTTTTTCTCTCATTTTTTTTCTTTTTTTATTTGGTGGGCTTCTTTGGCCTCTCTTTTTTCTTTGGGTTTCTTTGGCCTCTTTTATTTTTCATAAAGTCCGGAGTCTCATCCCGACTTGTGGGGGAATCATAGTCTCCATCATCCTTTATCACATAGGATAATGCTCTAATAATGGAAATCATCACACTTCTATTTATTTACAACTCAAGAATTACAACTCAATACTTAGGACAAAATATGACTCTATGTGAATGCCTCCGGCGGTGTACCGGGATATGCAATGAGTCAAGAGTGACATGTATGAAAGAATTATAAAGGTGGCTTAATACGATGTCAACTACATGATCATGCAAAAGCAATATGACAATGATGGAGCGTGTCATAATAAACGGAACAGTGGAAAGTTACATGGCAATATATCTCAGAATGGCTATGGAAATGCCATAATAGGTAGGTATGGTGGCTGTTTTGAGGAAGATATAAGGAGGTTTATGTGTGATAGAGTGTATCGTATCATGGGATTTGGATGCACCGGTGAAGTTTGCACCAACTCTCAAGGTGATAAAGGGCAATGCACGGTACCGTAGAGGCTAGCAAAATGCGGAAGGGTAAGAGTGCGTATAATCCATGGAATCACATTAGTCATAAAGAACTCATATACTTATTGCGAAAGTTTATTAGCTGTCGAAGCAAAGTACTACTACGCATGCCCCTAGAGGGATATATTGGTAGGAAAACACCATCGCTCGTCCCCGACTGCCAGTCATAAGGAAAGCACTCAAGGAACACCCCATGCTTCAAATTTGTCACACAACTTTTACCATACGTGCATGCTACGAGACTTGACAACTTTAACACAAGTATTTCTCAATTTCACCATTACCCAACTAGCATGACTCTAACATTACCACCTTTATATCTCAAAAAATTATCAAGTATCAAATTTATCATAGTATTCAATGCACTTTATATGACAGTTTTTATTATACCCAACTTGGATGCCCATCATATTAGGACTAGTTTTATAACCAAAGAAAATTACCATGCTCTTCTAAAAGACTCTCAAAATAATATAAGTGAAGCATGAGAGATCAATAATTTCTATAAAAGAAAACCACCACCGTGCTCTAAAAAGATATAAGTGAAGTACTAGAGCAAAATTTTCTAGCTCAAAAGATATAAGTGAAGCACATAGAGTATTCTAATAAATTCTGATTCATGTGTGTCTCTCCAAAAGGTGTGTACAACAAGGATGATTGTGGTAAAATAAAAAGCAAAGACTCAAATTATACAAGACGCTCCAAGCAAAACACATATCATGTGGTGAATAAAAATATAGCCTCAAGTAAACTTACCGATGGACGAAGACGAAAGAGGGGATGCCTTCCGGGGCATCCCCAAGATTAGGATTTTGGTTGTCCTTTAATTTTACCTTGGTGTGCCTTGGGCATCCCCAAACTTAGGATCTTGCCACTCCTTATTCCAAAATCCATCAAATCTTTACCCAAAACTTGAAAACTTCACAACACAAAACTCAATAGAAAATCTCATGAGCTCCGTTAGTACAAGAAAACAAACAAGCACTTTAAGTTACTGTAATGAACTCATTATTTATTTATATTGGTGTTAAACCTACTGTATTACAACTTCTCTATGGTTCATACCCCCCGATACTAGCCATAGATTCATCAAAATAAGCAAACAACACACGAAAAAACAGAATCTGTCAAAAACAGAATAGTCTGTAGCAATCTGTATCTTTCGAATACTTCTGGAACCTCAAAAATCCTACCAAATTTGGAAGTTCTAGGTAATTTGCCTGTTAATCTAGTGCAAAAATAATCAACTGAAAAACACGTTTTTGTGATTTATGAAAATTATTCTTGTGCGTGCAAAAGTTTCTGTTTTTCAGCAAGATCAAGTTAACTATCACCGTAGGTTATCCTAAAGGTTTTACTTGGCACAAACACTAATTAAAACACAAAACCACATCTAAGTAGAGGCTAGATGAATTATTTATTATTAAACAGGAATGAAAAGCAAAGAACAAAAATAAAATTGGGTTGCCTCCCAACAAGCGCTATCGTTTAACACCCCTAGCTAGGCATAAAAGCGAGAATAGATCTAAGTATTGCCATCTTTGGTATTTGTATTTTTAATGGAGTTATGCTCGGATCCGGGAGGTTCCTTGCATTTTCCTTCTTGCTTGGAGATCTTTAGATCTAGAGCATCCAACCGCTTATTGCAAAGTGTAATCAATGTATTCATGCGGTTGAGATTCCCACCGACATTTTTAAGAGGTTCATCTCCCTCTATAGTGCAACTACGATAGGATTCTAACATCCTATACCAAGCATATTTTAAATTTTTACCTTATCTTTGTTTGAAGTGGAGGACATCAAAATTGGGAGACGAAGGAAAGGAGAAAGAGCTAGCCATGATGGCGAATAGCAACACAGGAAACAAGCGAAAAAGGGCGAATGGAAAAGAGAGGGCGAATAAAACGACAAAGGTGAAGTGGGGGAGAGGAAAACGAGAGGCAAATGGCAAATAATGTAATGCGAGGGAGATGAATTTGTGATGGGTACTTGGTATGTCTTGACTTGAGCGAAGACCTCCCCGGCAACGGCGCCGGAAATCCTTCTTGCTACCTCTTGAGCGTGCGTTGGTTTTCCCTTGAAGAGGAAAGGGTGATGCAACAAAGTAGCGTAAGTATTTCCCTCAGTTTTTGAGAACCAAGGTATTAATCCAGTAGGAGGCTACACGCAAATCCCTCGTACCTACACAAACAAATAAGAACCTTGCAACCAACGCGATAAAGGGGTTGTCAATCCCTTCACGGCCACTTGCAAAAGTGACATATGATAGAGATAATAAGATAAATATTTTTGGTATTTTTATGATATAGATTGGAAAGTAAAGAGTGCAAAATAAAATAGATCGGAAACTTATATGATGGAAAATAAACCCAGGGGCAATAGGTTTCACTAGTGGCTTCTCTCAAGATAGCATAAGTATTACGGTGGGTGAACAAATTACTGTCGAGCAATTGATAGAGAAGTGCATAGTTATGAGAATATCTAGGCATGATCATGTATATAGGCATCACATCCGCAACAAGTAGATCAAAATGATTCTGCATCTACTACTATTACTCCACACATCGACCGCTATCCAGCATGCATCTAGAGAATTAAGTTCATAAGAACAGAGTAACGCATTAGGCAAGATGACATGATGTAGAGGGATAAACTCAAGCAATATGATATAAACCCCATCTTTTTATCCTCAATGGCAACAATAAATACATGCCTTGCTGCCCCTGTTGTCACTGGGAAAGGACACCACAAGATTGAACCCAAATCTAAGCACTTCTCCCATTGCAAGAAAGATCAATCTAGTAGGCCAAACCAAACTGATAATTAGAAGAGACTTGCAAAGATAACAAATCATACATAAAAGAATCCAGAGGAGATTCAAATGTTGTTCATAGATAATCTTGATCATAAATCCACAATTAATCGGATCTCGACAAACACACCGCAAAAATAATTACATCGAATAGATCTCCAAGAAGAGAGAGAAGAAGCCATCTAGCTAATAACTATGGACCCGAAGGTCTGTGGTAAACTACTCACACTTCATCAGAGAGGCCATGGTGTTGATGTAGAAGCCCTCCGTGATCGATTCCCCCTCCGGCGGAGCGCCGAAAAAGGCCCCAAAATGGGATCTAACGGGTACAGAAGGTTGCGGCGGTGGAAATAGGGTTTCGTGGTGCTCCTTGATGTTTTCAGGGTACATGAGTATATATAGGCAAAGGAAAGCGGTCAGGGGAGCCACGAGGGGCCCACGAGGGTGGGGGGCGCGCCTACCTGCCTCGTGGGCGCCTCATTTCTTTCTTGACATCCACTCCAAGTCTCCTAGATTGCGATTGTTCCAAAATAACTCTCCCAAAGGTTTCATTCCGTTTGGACTCTGTTTGATATTCCTTTTCTGTGAAACACTGAAATAGGCAAAAAACATCAATTTGGACTGGGCCTCCGGTTAATAGGTTAGTCCCAAAAATAATATAAAAGTGTATAGTAAAGCCCATTAAACATCCAAAATAGGTAATATAATAGCATGGAACAATAAAAAATTAGAGATACGTTGGAGAAGTATCAGCCCGCCGGACACTGCATGCGCCTGGTTTGTTACTAGGCCTATTTAATAGGGTGGTTATGGAGTAAATTAAGGAGATTTATTTTCTCTGTGTGCATCTTCTTGGTCTTAGCAATTGGCTCATGGGCCTAATAAACCTGGACGTAGGGAGTATAAGTGGAAGCGAAGAGGAAGGAGGTTTTTTCTGGAATTGCCCCCTCTTTAAGAAATATGAGCTTCTCCTCGCAAAAAACAAAAACAAATGGGCTTTAAGATGGATAGTATTTTGTATCAGCCCAGTCGGCTGCCCGTTTTCGTACTGGAGGGCCTTGTGCTAGAGGCAGCCCGAGACACTCTCCAGCTTATTGCCCATTCGAAAAAAAAAGAGATGCCTCCAGCTTATGGCTACTCATCGGTAACCTTTTTAACTTGGCATCCACCAAATTAGAGGATGCAGTACTGGATGCAGACACTCACATTAAACTAAGCTTCTGAAGATACGGTATGCATACTAACATTTAGAAGAACAAAAATTCAGCATGTTTATGCTTCTCAATGATTCACCATACTATAACTAATACAAAGCTGTGAGAAGGTTTGGAAATAAAGAAAACTGGTCGATGCTTCTCTGAGCAAAGGGCCTCCCTGCGCACGGATTAATTTCCTGGCCATGCTTGTTTCTTCTCAATGTTGCGAGCACTTTGAGCATGTTGGCAATTCCACAACTAGCTAGCTGCCTCATCTTGCAATTGATGTTGACACATTTGCAGCAAACACATGAGGCAATAGAGATGACTCAACATGAGTCCATATTGTGCAGTTCCCCTGAAATCATCTTCATTGTCATGAATCTAAAAAGATAGGAACACAGTAGCTATACTTAAATGGTGTTGCAAAACAGTAGCACATATCAATAGCTCGGCATGACAAAACACAATCATCTGTACGAAGGGGATACTGACCTGCCTGAGGAAGATTGTATATAATTTCATAAGTCCTTGGTTGATTTCCACCTTCGGCTGCACTGCTTGTTTGCTCCTCCACACATGACAGGATCGTTCCGCACTATAATTAGCAAGTCAACGTACGAATAAGCTTATTTCATCTTGCGGTGGTCATTGTACCTAGTTACAAATGTAGGAATACCTGGAGCACCATGAGGTTAGCTGACAGCAGGTAGATGCAGCCATATAAATTTTGTGCGGTGCTACCAAAATTGAGGTTTGTATCCCTTCCCGTTATGAGAATTCTTCTTGAAGTTGGTAGAATGTGACGACTTGTTCTTTGCATCAAACTTGCCTTCCCCTGAGATTTGTTCTTGTTGTTTTGGGGCTGGTTGGGCTGGAAGTTCTTCTCATGTACCGTGTGGGCACTAGAAGCTCCCTCAGCGTTAGTTGGGCTGGTTGGGCTGGAAGTTCTTCTCATGTACCATGTGGGCACTAGAAGCTCCCTCAGCGACCCGAGCACGTGTGTCTTTTGTTCTCGCCTTCTCTTCAAAATCAAGAGTGCTAATGAGACCCAAAACAGAAAACTCACGACTCTTGTTTTTCAGAGAAGTAGAAAAAACATTCCACGAAGGTGGAAGCTTGGCAATGATGGTCCCAACAACAAATTTGTCCGGCAACACACACTTAAAGTACTTAAGTTCCTTAGAGAGTGATTGTATCTCATGAGTCTGCTGAACAACAAAGCGCTCATTAGTCATCTTGTAGTCACAGAATTGCTCCATGACATACGACTCGTTGCCAGTGCCCGAGGCCCCAAATGTGGCCTCGAGTGCAACCCACATGCCTTTGCCGCTTTCAAACAACATATATGAATCCATAATAGAATCGTCAAGAACACTCAGCCGAGCGGCTTTGAAGAGGGTATCCATGTTCTCAAAAGCTTCCTGCTGTGTAGGATTAAGATCGCCCTCAGGCTTACCCTTAGTGGCGTCATAGCAGTACATGATCTGAAACCAATATACTGCTCTTGTGAGCCACCTTTTATATTGCACCCCCTTAAAAGTAGGCGGCTTCAAAAGCGCAGCAAACCACTCGGAGTAAATTGCCTATAATCAGGTTTTTGGATTGGATTGTTGAATATATGAGCAATTTACTATGAGATTTAATCCAAATCAGTAGTAAATAGATCATGACGACAATTGCAAACATCAAGTAATGATGCAGACTGAACCAGGAGGACAGAATCACATATTGTACAACAGGAGCAGAACCGCTGTGGTTGATGTTGTCACTCATGTCGTTGATGAAGAGGTTACAGAGCTTGGGGAAGAAGGCTATCGTTGAGGAAGTCGTCGCTGGCAGCAGTCACAGGAGTGTGCTCCCCAAAAACCTGATTGCCCCTCTCTCGTACAGGATCACGAAAGGTGGGGTTTAGAGGACTGCTGTCCCTTCTCGCGGTGCATGCCGGAAGCAGGGCTGGAGAAGAATTGTGTGGCGGTGCTAAGATCTGGAATGGTGCGAAACAATATGATATATCGGCGGCTAGGGTAGAGCATGTCAGGTCGGTCGTGCGAGTAAGACCAAGTATAATAGTAGGCCTTTGGCCCCCAAACCCCACATCCAAGTCAATAATAGCCCCACCAAGGTTTGTCTAAAAAACTGAGTAATTAAGGCGTCCGTTAGTCCCTTTAGTATAAATATTATATCATTAATAATGGCCCCACCTTTTGTCTCACAAAGTATGTTGGGGCTCCTGCTACAACCGGCTACAAGTTTACAACCCGCTTCTCTTCTCTCTCCTCTTGTCTCTCCTCCAACTAAGCACAAATACTATATTTAAATCCTTATAGCCTGATTATGTCATCTAATTGTAGTACTTGCTCTAAAGTTACCCTCCACTGTGTAGTCTGAAATGTCGGGCATGCAGTGGGCGGTGCCCTCGGTCGCCGCGCGGCTTCAACGGCGGAAGCAGTGAGAGGTCGCGTCGCCCTGACTTGACATCAATGTGGAGCGATGGGCTCAACTGGCGCTGGGCAGGAAGCACGCGCGGGAGGGGGGAGGGTTTTTTGTTAGGCCAAGAAGGTGAGAAGCCAATTTGGGATCGGTCCGCACGGGGAAGTATCATGTGCTGCCATACTCACTAGTAGTTTCATGCATATGACACTAGTCTATGTTACTACCTCTATAGTAACATATCTGTGTTGACAACGCGCAGCCGCATCATCATTAGGCATGCAGCCACCTTGATAGACAACGTGCGTAGAAGGAGTAGAGGCGACTGGGGACGCACCACGTCGTGGGCACTCCATACATGCTCGTGTGCGTGCAGCGTGCGTGTTTTTCCATCGATGCTAGTAGCTCTAAGGCTGAGGTTGCGGCCGTCTTTGTCTCCGACTAGTCGTTGAGAAACGACGGCAAAGAGGTGCTGCAAGAGATGCGTAGGCGCCGTTGTGTGCGAGCTTCGCCGTAGCATGACGAACCGGACGTCTCCACAGATGGCACACACCTCCATGCAGCCGAGTGTGTGCGCATTCATGTGTTATTCACGTGCATTCTGCGGCCGAGTGTGTGTGCATGCACGTGTTGTGTACGTGCATTGTGTGCTCCAAGCTGTGCGCGTATGTGCATGACTTGGAACGGATGGAGTTAGTGCGCTGGCGTGTGTACATGCGTGGCTGCACGCGTCCTGTACATGCGTGGCTTGTTGCGTGGTTATCAATATAAACTATAAAACATCGTCAACTAAGAATCCTGATGTATCGTCTCTAGTGGTTAGCAAAGAGTTCATGTTCTTTTATTTGTTTATAGGTGGGCAGGCGGCAAAAAACAGGGGAAAACGCGCAAGATTCCTTGCAGACGCTCCGCCGCGAGGTTCCTCCTACTCGGTCGTCGGGAATCTATGTTCTTCAACTCTCTTTTTACGTTAGCTTTGTTCATCCTTTTGCCAACACGCGAGACATCTAGCATCAAGGTGCACATGTCATGCAAGAAAATGGAGATAATCAGATAAGCAGTGCGTAAGTGAGTCGTGCACTTCAATGGCACCTTCTACGCAATATTTTTTCTCCTTGATGGCATGTGAATAGTGCACATACTCAACAATGGAGGACGGGATGGTAGCCATGACATGGTCAGCCCTTTTGAGAGTACGTACTAAATAACTTTGATTTGTCCCGACAACTCGCAGAACGACAAGAAGCTTGCTTACTACGCCTTCTCCCTCGCCAACACGTGCGTGGTAGCTCGCAGCACGAGGAGGAACTTTTGCTTACAAGGGGTGGACGTGCAGCAGTTCATTTAGCGTCAGATTCCCAGAAGTGCTACTATAGAACATCGACTTCCGGAAGAGGCGAAGAGCCAAGTGCAAGGTCACCTACTAACCTTAGACTAGGCATAGTGGGAGTAACATAAGTAGGGGTACCTACTTTTTTTATTCTAGAAACAACCACATGCGAATATTGGACGGTAGCAGCACAACAACTGAATCAAAAATTGAAAGCAACCAATGAACTACTACTAATGGTGAGCGTTTGCTAGTACGTATTGTTTGACACGAGAAAAATCTTATAGCACTCCGAATGAAGGGAAGAGAAGGAATATGGATTTCTCTCATGCATCGGGGAAAAGAAAATGCGGTCGTGCAAGTGTACTAAGTACACAAATAAATATAGGGAAACATGCACTTTATTAATCTCTCCTCGGAGAAACAAAATTACAAGTTCCCTTTACATATGCGCTCCGTGGCCTACTAGCATGGCCAGCCTGACTGTAGCGATTGCGGTCTCTTGATTCCCGAGGCCTCGGAAGGCTCCCGGTTAATTACTCCCGCGGGTTACTCCGCGAGACACCTTCTATTAAGCCGTGCGGTCATCTTTGTCGTCTTCGCCTTGCGTTCTCCATGCATGATGATGGTGGTATGTGTGTAGGTGTGAGCAGCGGCAAAGCCCGTGTCCTCGTTGGTACACATGCCGCTTAAAACATGGCTCTGTGCTAGCCATGTTCGCCCATGCCGTCGTGCCTCTTCGGTCTTGACAGTGTTGATGTAATTGGTGTTGGACTAGCATGGGTTCCGCTTGGCTCGGACTTCTTGACGATGTAGAGGCTCAGTCGGGGTATGCAAGGGGTTCGCCTCGTGGGAATATTCTTGTGGAGACCGACGTCGGTGTAAAACCAATGCACACTCGCATCGGCTTGGCCGGTGTGGTTGGCGTCTTGTCTCAAATAGAGGCCAAGGTTACGACAATTTGCGGAGACAAAGACTCCTCCTCACAAGGCCGTGAGAGGTAACGTCTTAGAGGGGCGTGGTGGATGCCTCGTCTGGGCTAGACGCCATATTCGGTGGTCCACGAAGACAAGGTGCACGCTGCGGGGCCAAATCAAGGTAACATCATGAGGGGCGTGGTTGATGCCCTGTCTCAGCTAGACGCCGAATTTGGTGGTCTGCTAAGACAAGGATCACGCCACTCGTATGACAAACGAGACCTGATGCAACGAGGGGTGCACCTCGTCTCATCTAGACGCTGTATTCGGTGGTCCACCAAGACAAGGGAAACACATTGAGATGTTGACGAAAAATGGCATCATGGAGGGGCGTGGTTGATGCCTCTCAGCTAGATGCCGTATTCGGTGGTCTGCTAAGACAAGGAGCACACCGCCTGTACGCTGAAACCTTTATGCCATGAAGAGTGCACCTTGTCTCGGCTGAACGCCATATTCGGTGGTCCATCAAGACAAGGGCAAAGCATCACGGCGCCGAAGAAAGGTGACATCATGGAAGGGCATGGTTGATGCCTCGTCCTAGCTAGACGTCGTATTCGGTGGTCTGCTAAGACAAGGAGCATGCTGCCTATACGCCGAGACCTGTACGCTAGGAAGAATGCACCTCGCCTCGGTTGGACGCCGTACTCGGTGGTCCGCCAAGACAAAGGAAACACATTGTGGGATCGTGGTAAGGGTCGGTGAAGACGTGTCATCACGTAGCACCATCTTCTTCGTATCGCGGGCTCCGTGTTGCAGACAACATCGGGGGCGTGTGTCATCTTCATGGGCTTCGGGTCACGGGCTCCGTCTTGATGAAGTAGACATCGGTGGTGTCGTCCCGCGAGCTCCACGCCTCCGTCCACCGCGGCACTGGCTTGATGATATTGCTAATGGGCGTCGTCTTGGCAGGTTCCACACCGCCATCCACCATGGCATGGTGGCGGCATCCTCGGGAGCTCCACGCATTCGTCCTCCATGGCGCCGGCTTGATGAAGAAGATGAGGGGCGTCGTCCTAGCAAGCTCTCACTCACGATCCTCCGCAGCATGCGGCGGCATCCCTCCGAGCTCCATGCCTCTGGGTTCTAGCTTGACGAACTAGGTGTCAGTGACATCCCCAACGGGCGCCAAGCCTCCTTCCTCTAGCTCTAGCATGACGAAGTAGATGGCGAGCGTCCTCCTTGTAACCTCCCCATCACGATCCTATCTGGCACGGCGATGGCGTCCTCATGAGCTCCACGTGTCCATCGTTGAGCACACTCCATCTTGGTGAAACATCAGCGATGTCCCCAACAAGCACTACGCCTCCGTTCTCCAGCTCCAGGATGAAGAAGTAGACGACGGTCGTCCCAAACAAGCAACACACCTCCATCCTCCAGCTCCAGCATGACGAAGTAGATATTGGATTGAAGTTGAGGGTGGCAGCATTGTCTCCATGGGCGGCCACAATGTAGGTGTCCAGCGGGCTGCGCACCGGCAGTACCACGTCGTCTTCAAGGGAAGTCGCCATGAAGGAGGTGCCAAGCTCAAAGGAGTCTGCAGCGACGAGCATCACGAACACTTCCCTTCATCTCCATGGTCTCCCGATGGATGCTTGCTACTCCATGGAATCGCCTCCAGCTGTGTGGTGCTCCGAGACTTGCATTGCTATGTTTTCTCCGTCGGACCACCTCTCCTCAGGTGGTCCTATGCTCCTAACTCCCCTCGAGTGTTCTTAGGCATCCTGCGAAATAGATGATACCACATAGAAAAAGAAGATCATTGCATGGTTACATGTGTATCTTCGGGCACAAGTGTTTCTGCGGCCGGTGCGTACGGGCGTCCGCTGCTCATCCTCGCCGCCGCCGCAATGGGCGCTTCTTCTTCTACGTGTTTTCTTTCTTTCCTCTGCTGCGTACATGAGGTCTTGGCTCCATCGCGTCGTTGTCGCTGCTACTGCGTGCTAGCTCCTCGTGTTTTCTCTTCTGTATCCTCGACGCTGCCGCAAGGGATGACACGTCTCCTTCCTACGTGGTTCTCCGCCTCTGGCTGTTCCGGGCTTGATGTGCCTGGTTCCTCCTATATTTATAGGACGGGAGGGCTGGTTCTTGTATGCAGCCGCCGCTGATTCCTTAATGTCCAAGTCTGCACAAAGAAAAGGAAACAAACCAAAACATACCTTGTTGTTTGACTCATGCCTTCCAACAATACTTTGAGGTTGGTTGTTTTTCTTTGTTTCCTAATCTTGGTGACTTGCCGAATATACGCACACGTCCGACGGCCCTCGGTCATCTAATTCCAATCCTCGTACGTGCAATTTGCACCCATCAAGACACGCACATATTTCGTATTCCATGTACCTGTCCAAATATAAAAAAGAAGGATGCGTAGTACAAGTATATCGAGTATTCAGAGAAGTATGCGCGCTCTCGCCACTACTAGGAAAAGGCCTACTAATGGCGCACCTAATTTGTCCATTAATGGCGCATTAGTGGTGCGCCATTAGTGCCACGCCATTAGTATATTTTACTAATGGCGCACCATTGGTGCGCCATTAGTATCTGGTATACTAATGGCGCACCACTGGATGCGCCATTAGTATATACAACAGTGCGCCATTAGTATGCCTCCCAGGGGGCCATGTATACCCAGGTGCTTTGGCATACTAATGGCGCATAACAGCAAGATGCGCCATTAGTAACTTCGGCATACTAATGGCGCACTGTTTAATGATGCGCCATTAGTATCCTTTGGCATACTAATGGCGCACTGTGATGTGATGCACCATTAGTATGAATATTAGGTTTTTTTTATTTTTTATTTTCTGTTTTTTGCACAGGTTACAAAATGTATAATTGGACAAAATATAGACAGCACACATCAACAACAGATTCATCGAATACAATAGAAGATTAGTCTCTGAATACAATTCATCATATTAGTCTCTGAATACAATTCATCATATTAGTCTCCGAATTGAAAAGACCGAACAAAGATAGAACATTATATTGCAAGTCTCGAGACCGCGAGTAGCGAGTTTGTCTTCACATTACAAGTCGATATCGATCATCTAAACTACCATCACATAGAAGAGAGCTGCGGTCATCACGATGAGCATCATCACGATGAAACTCGTCTTCATCCGGTTCCTCCAACGCTCCCTCCCCTCTCCCGCTAGATAGCGGGCGTATCTAGATTCGGCCTCGGCCCTAGTGGTGTACCCTTTGTAACTGTTACCACTGAATCGGTGAACCTGTCTCCGACACTCCTCCCAGTCGTCGTAGACTCCGGGAAACTTACCCTTGTACACGACATACGACGGCATCGCTATGCACTAGCCAAACGAAACGTTAGTACCAATTTACAGACAATACATAAGCAATATATAAGTATGCAACAGAACGATCGGAAGAGAAAAGCAAGACATTAATAGCATCGATTACATCTAAGTTGAATGACTCTCGAAACCAAAGAGACATACTACAAGTTCATTAAAGTTTAATTACAACATGAGCCAATCGATGTTTCAGAACTAGACACAGCATCACTGCTTTCGACTCGACTCAAGGGACCGGAGCGTGGATGAAGCCGCCGTCTATCGTGGGAGTCATGAAAGAACGGGCGTTGTCAGCCTGCATTTGTAGCATTGTGTCGATGTCACTGTTGGACGGTTGATTTCTGAGGTAGAACTGCCCCGAGGTACGAAGGACATCTTGATGGATGATTTCCGCAAACTCCGACTGGATGCGAAAGAATTCTTGTCTGATGTCCGCGTCCTGGATTGCCGACATGCTCGCGGCCCAATCTTTGAGTTTACTCGGTAGCAGAAGTTGATGATGGTCCTGTACGATCGCCCGCATGTGATGGATGGCGTAGTAGGCACCCTTCTGACCGTCAGGCGGCTGCTTGACGCAGCAGAATTTCGTATTGTGGGAGAACACGTGCTTGCCGTACTTACGAATAGGCCTGGTGAAGGTGCCTCCAGATTGGGCGTAGCCGGGGAGAACATCATCAAGAACCTTCTTGACATTTGTATAGTCTATGTTCGACTGACGGTCCGGGTCGAAATACGTGGCCATGGAATATTTGGGGCTTAGGAGGATGAGCGTGCAATGTGTGTCAATGCAGAAAACACGGAATGTTAAAAGAAAAACGATCGAAATCTAAGAATTCATATGTTACGGGCCGGTTGAGGGGAGGACTTACTCGGGAAAGTAAGGCACGAGGAAGTTATCCTTATCTTGGTTTGCCAGAATGACGCCTTCGAGGTAAGAACTCGCGACTTGCCGGTCCCCAGCGCTGCCCAAGATCTTGGCACGCGTGTAGAAGGGGTCGACTATCACAATGTCCGGGGTCTTGTCGCGAATGATCCGCATCTCCATACTCAGCGAAAATAGCCGAACGAAGGTGTAGTGCAGCGGATGAAGGTTCAACATAGCGTGGATGTCATCAAACCGCAGGACGATCGTACGCCCGATGGAGTTATCCACAAAGCCCTTGCCCTCTGGCACCTTGGCCACGAAAACCGGGTATGCCACATCCTTCTCTCTGAGACGCCGCTTCTCCAAAGAAAGAACACTGTCATGCAGACTCCGCATAGCACCGGTTGCAGCATTGAGCATATTTGTCGGTAGCATCGCCCTACCCGCCACATGCACCCTCCTCGAGATATCCTCAGGTGAAGGTGGCCCGTCCTGAGCACGGATCGTACTCGGTGTCGGCTGGCCCGCACCCTTGTTAGTCTTTCTTTTGCGTGCCTTATTCTTCTCCTATAATGGGACCGAGTTCTGCTCACAGACCGCCTTCTTGAGTGTGTTGGGGCTGATAATATTTCGCACCTCGCCTATCTGAGGCTCGGTGAAGTCGGCAGCTGGAGGCGTCTCCTGAGAGCTGAACGGCAGACGACGCCTGTTGCAACTTGGCTTCTCCGCGGTACCAGCTAGATCGCGCACGTCTTTTGTTGGGTTGGGTTCTTGAGAAGGAGGCCCCATGAAGTCGCCACCGTACCCATGATCGGCAAAGTACTGATCGACGTTGGCAAATGTATCATCGTCGTCGTCGTTCTGATCCTGTGCCATATGCATGTTTGGATCCAGTGGCATAGGGATGTCCGGCACCATTGCGGCGGTCTTGCCATGGGGCCGACTTGGCGCCAGCACGACTGGCGGTGTTGTCTTTGGGGTGGTGTCCCCCGCCCCCAAACGAATCTGGCTCTTCGGCCAAAGCAGGGGCCAGCTCAGGCAGGCGCTGAGGGTCATCACGTCATCATCGTCGGCCCCGACGGGTCGAATCGGAGGTAACAACTCGTCGCAGCCTGGCAGCACCCGAACCAGTTCAACCCTAAACAAGTTGGGTGGCATTTGGGTACCGTGGAACAAGGGGTTGCCCGGTTGAACGATTTTGCCCTTGGCGACATCGACCAACTCGTTGTTCACGAAGTGCAAGAGAGTGCACGGAACGTCGGCGGCGCCCGACGAAAACATGTAGGGCGTCAGGGATGCCCAGTCAAAGGCAAGGAGATGAAGTCCTCGACCGAGAGAGGCTTAATTACTTACCGTGATGATGGCGTCGAGCTCGGCTAATGTCGAGGCACAGCCAATGGTGGGCGTGCAGTTGACGGAGGGGCCGCTTGCTGCAGAGGTGCCGGCCGGCGTACACCCGGGTGCATTAAGCTCCCGTGCCGGCGTCGGAGACACCAATGCCGCCTCCACCGGAGACACCAATGGCCCCGCCATCGTATTCTGCGAGTTGCTGGCCGTGAAGCTAGGAATCGGGGGTGGCCCCTGTTGGCCGCCCGCAATCCACGCACTCAACCCCTGGATCAAGGTAGGCACAATGGCGGTGATCGTCGCTCCGAGTTGTTGTTGCACTTGCTCTTGGACAATCTCCAGAATCCGCGCCACCTGTGCCTTGAGTTCTTGAACCTCGCGCGCCTGGCTTTCCGAGCTGGTCTTTTTCTCCTTCCGCACACCAGTGGTATAGTATGACCCCCAATTTGTGGACAAGCCTTTGCCGGCCACACGACCAGCTGACGTCGGCTTACTGAGCTTATCCTTGTTCTTCATTACATTCAACACCCTATTTAGAGTGGTGTCCCAAGGGTTGCTCTTTGTCGACCCCGCGCTACTGCTTTCAGTCGCCTGCGGAAGAAATGTGAACCATTTAGAAATTTGGCTTCATTAATTAGAATGCAACCATATGGAGCTAATTACGCGGGGGTGTATTCCTTACCAGAACAAGCTCAAGCGCCCTGGTCTTCGGATCCGTGGTAAGCTCCTTTGTTATCGGGTCCTCCTTGTACCGGGCCCTGACATAGTTCCTGGTCTGCTTGTTACCGCTGTATTTCTCGAAGCGGGGCGGTAGGCCTTGCTCAGCATGCTCCGCGTCCTCCTTGTCCCATATAGGCTCCGCCACTCTGTAACCGCCAGTACCAAGTTTGTGTTCCCCTAAGTTCAGCTCCCGCATTTCTTTCCCCCACTGACTTGATTGGGAGTTTGCGGTGCTCGAGCAATTGTTCTTGAAGTCGTTGTAGTCATCTTCAGTGATCGAAGGATTTTTCTCCTTGATCTTCTCATAACTCTCACCTTTCTCGATCATTCTCTTCACATTGCTTTTCCAAGTAGACAGGGCCTTGCTCATCTTCGTGAGGGCAGCATTGTTCACTTTATTCCCTTTGAGGCTTGTGTTTTCAAAAGTAGCGGGGAACTTGTATCGTTCATGCAGCTTCGTGAAGAGGAGGTTGCGCAAATTCCCTCGGTTAGGATGCCTCAGGTTCTCGGTGTTGATCGAGACGGTGCTCCGGAGAATGCACCCGAGCTGAAGCGAGTACCCCTTGACTATTCGTTCGGGTGCCGTTGGATTCCCGTCGGAGTCCACTTCAATAACTTCCTCCTTGAGGGTGCGGAGCACGGACGGGCGCCGGTCCTTCCATTGCCTCTTCTGTTGGCTGCCATCTGTGCGTGCGCCGCCATCATCAGTGGTGGCATCCTCGGTGTCACCATCAGTAGTGGCATCAGTGGGGTCATCCTCGACGGTACGATCAGTGGTCTCAGGATCGGTGGGGAAGGCGGCGTCCTCATACAAATGAGGTTGTTCCTCCATCTCCTGGGACAGCTCCCAGAATGCCTTGCCGCCCGAACCCCCGGCCTCATCGTTGTTGGCCATGTTTCTCTCTAAATAGGAACAAAGTTTGGTCAAAAAGTTGGTTATTGTCAAGGAACAAGATCATGGTCTCATCATTTAGGGTTTGTCGACACCGAGGCATCCTAAAAGCTAAGCTTTTATCATTGAGGGTTTTTCGACACCGAGGCACCCTAAAAGCCTAAGCTTTCATCATTAGTCACAAGTACCCCGACCCATGCATTAGTCACAAGTACCCCATATGTCCTATTTTTAGCAAAGTCATGCTAAAATTCACGGAAAATTTCAGCATGACCTTTGCTGAAAATAGGACATATGGAGTACCCGAATTTGCTGGAACGGAAGTTAATCGACATTCAAGCAAACTCAAGGGCCTCTCGGGTGGACAAGGCAAAAAAGGCCTTCATCACAACATGGAAAATACATTGGCATGTGAAGAGGTGAAACAATATATGCCGAGGCCTCTAAAGACATAGTAGCAGTTTCTAACATATTACACTAACAACTGAACTGTCACAAGTAAGAGACCTCATTAGGCTAAAAGCCAAAGCCCACAAGTACTTGTGAACTGAATCTTGCAAGTCCAAACCCATTGCTTGAATCTAGAGAAATAAAATTAGAATGCTCACAGGAAGAATAAACTCACACTAACACATAATTATTACCTATAGGCTAACACCACACATCTTCAAATAATTCCAATATAATGAGTTTGAGTAGAGAAAATGTCATTTCTATTACAACCAAATCCATTTACAGTACAAGTCTAAGAAAAGCTACAACACATCTTCTAACCATGAGAAGTAACCAACAAGCGGGGAGACAAGTACACTAAAAGAAGACATTTCAGAAAACAGCTCAAAATCCCCACAACCCAATGCAATCAATACCAATTGACCTCAAAGTCTGCTGACAGAAATAACGATAGAGTGACTCATCATATTATATGAGAGTTACCAAAAAATGTTTCTACAACTACAAAGAAATAGTTAAACAAATCAGATTGTGAAGCAAGCTTGCTTCATCTTCATGTCTTTCAGAACCTAGTGCATTGGGCATGCACTGAGCCACACAAAAAAATCTACACCTAAGAAACATTATTTTCGCAAACACACATGATCTTCAACACTGCTAAAAGATATCTCATAGCACACAAGATGCCCCGTTGACCGTGGTCACTGCTAAACCATGTTGATAAACACACCGGTGCCATGGTGGAAACTATGAACCTAAAACAAGATGGTAACTATTTTTGTGTGTCGCTACACTACCAAATACCAAGCACTGGATACATCATACACACTAATCCCACAAAAAAAGCACTTTCTTCAAAGGACCGGGTTTCTCTTCTTCCTCAACAAACTAAGAAAAATAGGAAGACACAGTGGATGACAAGCAAGCTGTTGCTACATATGGTGGACATCACTATAACTGATTAAAATTTTCTCTTTGTGTATGTCGCTTATTAGCTCAAAGGCATGTATGAAACATCCTCTGTTTTCTGATGTAACAGACTGAGGCTTCAACAGTCACAACCACACAACGTGAAGCAACAAAGAAAGTGATAATTGGGTAGTTATGAACACTGGTCATTTCAACAAGCATGTTCAGTGCACATATGTTCTTGCAAAAAAGATCGATTGAGATTCACTAGTGACCAACATCAGTGAGAGGTCGAGGAAGGGGTCATAGAGAGCAGCTACGAACCTTCGCCGGTCTGCAGCTGCAGGGAGACGAGGAGCGACGAGGCGGTGCTGTGGCCGTGCGGCGGCGTTGGTGAAGGTGTGGCCCGGTCTGGGCCAGTGCGGCGCGGTGCTTCACCGGCGGCCGACGGGGAGAGGCAGGGGCGACGGGGAGAGCGGCGCCGAGGAGACGAGGACGACGGGGCGGCGGCGTCGGGAGAGGAGAGGGCGACGTCGCGGTGTCGGGGCGTCGCGGCGGAGACGAGGACGACGGGGCGGCGTTGAGGCGGCGTCGGGGCGGCGGGGCAGCGGCATCGGGAGAGGAGAGGGGAAGGGGACCGAGGGCGAGGGCGAGGGAGAGGAGAGGGGAAGGGGATCGAGGGCCAGGGAGGAAGTATGGATCATGGGGGCGGCACAATACTAATGGCGCACCACACCTTGGTGCGCCATAAGTACATCCATACTAATGGCGCACCTCGCCCTGGTGCGCCATTAGTATTTTTTTTTGATTTCTGCTCGAGCCAACAGGTTATCTTCCACCTAACCTGATCCACATCAAGTTCCCTCTACTAGCTCGACTGGTCAGCAGACAGTTCTCACACCAGGAGGTCCTGGATTCGATTCCCAGGCTCCACAATTTTTTTATGCATTTAAAATGTTGTTTGATACTTATTTGTGTTTAAATATGTTCAAACTTGTTTAAATCATAATAGTAATATTTTTTTATAAGACAGTAATATTTTTTTAGAAAATATCATCAAACAGTAATGCCGGTGGAGCGGGGGAGAGTGCGGG
>NC_041383.1:403139413-403221969 GCF_002162155.2 Triticum dicoccoides
GACGGCGGCGGTTGAGTAGGGGAGGGGTGTGCGGGGGGTCGGTGGCGGCGGTTGAGTAGGGGAATCGAGGGTGCGGGGGGATCGAGATCGAGTGTCCATGAAATTTAAAAATATTCATGATAGTTCAAAAAGTACCCATGAAATACAATCGAGAAATGAAGGCTACGATTTAAATACAATCGATCTTAGCTAGCTATCTGTTCACAATCTTCTTGCCCTTCTTTTTCGCAAATGGAGTTCCTCTGTGGAACGGACGTCCTTTAGGTAGGGTGGTCCTGCTTCTTCTTGTGGTGTATGCTGCTACTTCATCGTCGTTGTCATGTTCGATCCTCGGGTCACCGTACTTGTCGAAGTCTTGCTCATTGGCTACTCCATCCATTCCGATGATCTTCCTTTTGCCTCTCCTCACGACAACACGACTGGGCTTTGGCGGGTCGGTAATGAAGAAGCATTGGTCCACTTGGGAAGCCAGTACCCATGGCTCATATTTCACGGCGACGTTTGCGCCCGCGGTCTTGGATTTGGCTTCGGGTATAACCATGGTGGTGAAATATCGATCTTCTTTTAGGACGCTCTTGGCCCATCTGACACGGAACATCGGAACCTTCTCTCCAGCGTAGCTCAGCTCCCAGATCTCCTCGATCCTTCCGTAGTATCTGTCCTTGTCCTTACCGGTGTAGGATTCCATTGTTACCCCAGAGTTCTGATAACCATCGCTCTTCATGTCCTTGTCCTCGGTGTAGAATGTGTAGCCGTTGATATCATATGCCTCATAGGTCATCAGGTTGTGCTCGGTGCCCTGTGACAAGGTGAATATGAGTTGTTCTTCCGCGGAAGAATCTTCATGTAAAGGGTACGACAGAAGCTTCTGCTTGAACCAACGCGTGAAACATGAGTTGTGCTCCTTGAGTATATCTCCATCCGTCCTCTGTTGGCCTCGGTCATTGTACGTCTTCTCAATAAAGGTTTTGTGCTCTACCACCCAAGGATCGACCACGTCTATGTGTTGTAGCGCGACTAGGTTTGCTCTTTCAAAGTCGGCGAGTCGACCCTCAAAGTCGACATGCATTTCACGGCGACCCTCACGGTGACCCCATCCAGCAAGCCTGCCGAGGTGCCTGTTGACGGGCAGACCAACGGGGTTCTCGATGCCTAGATAATTCGTGCAGTAGGAGATGCACTCTTCGGTCAGAAAGCCCCTGGCTATACTTCCCTCTGGACGTGACATGTTCCGAACGTATCCTTTGATGACACCATTCATCCTTTCGAACGGCATCATGCTGTGCAGGAACGTCGGCCCGAGTTGGATGATATCCTCCACGATATGGACCAGCAGATGCACCATAACATCGAAGAATGCGGGCGGGAAGTACATCTCAAGCTCGCATAGTATCACCACGATCTCTTCCTGCAGCCTTCTGAGTTGCCTCACGCCAATCGAGTTCCGAGAGATGATGTCGAAAAAGTTGCATAGGCCAAATAGCGTTTCACGGACGTGCGCGTCCATGATCCCACGGATTGCAACTGGAAGTATCTACGTCATCAGCATGTGACAGTCGTGAGACTTCATCCCGCTGAACTTCTGCTTCGCTGGGTCTAGGTATCTGCTTATCTTCCCCGCGTAACCGTAAGGAAGTTTTACTCCTAGGAGGCAGGTGAAAAACTGCTCGATCTCCTCCTGACTTAGAGTGAAGCACGCGGGAGGGTAGTCATTTCCGGTCTTCTTGGACTTTTTGCCTTTGCGACGACTTTATGTGTCCTGCTTCGCCTCATCATCATCATCATCATCATCATCATCATCATTAGCGTGAAGCTCCTGCCTGATGCCCATTGATTTCAAGTCTGCCCTTGCTTTCGGCCCATCTTTGGTCCTCTCTGGCATGTTGAGCAGGGTACCAAGCAGACTCTTGCACACGTTCTTCGTGATATGCATGACATCAAGGCTGTGAGGCACACGGTGGATCTTCCAATACGGCAAGTCCCAGAAAACAGACCTCGTTTTCCATACCTTCAGCAGCGGCTCTGGTGCCTTTTGCTTCTTTCCCGGCTCTGGCGCCTTTTACTTCTTTCCCGGCAGTGGGTAGTCTTTCCAATTTTTCAATAGCTTCTCTATTTCCTCGCTGCTCCTCGTACACGGGCGTTTTCGGGGTTCGGTTTCACCATCGTACAGATCCTTGCGTTTCCTCCACGGGTCATCATCGCAAAGCCACCTTCGATGTCCCATGAACACGGTTTTCGAAGACCCGGGATCTCTATCTAGCTGGCGATGCGTTGTGTCATCCATGCACCTTACGCATCCAGAAAATCCGTGGACTACCTGCCCCGCGAGATATCCGTAACCGAGATAGTCGTGCACCGTCATGAGCAGTGCGGCTCTCATAGGGAAATATTCTTTCTCTGCAGCGTCCCACGTATTGGCTGGCGTTTTCCACAGCGTGTCAAGCTCCTCTTTCAGCAGCCCCAGATACAGATTGATGTCATTCCCTGGTTGTTTCGGCCCTTCAATTAGCATACTCATGTGAATGTACTTCCTCTTCATGCATAACCAGGGGGAAGGTTGTACATCCACACAAACACAGGCCAGGTGCTATGTGTGCTTCTCTGGCTGCCAAACGGATTGACTCCATCGGTGCTCGCGCCCAGCACGATGTTCCTTGGATCGTTCCCAAATTCTAAGTCTTCGAAGTTCAACGCTTGCCACTAGCTCGCATCCTTAGGGTGACTCAGCATCTTGTCTTTTTTATCTATCTCCGGATCATTTGCGTCATCTTCTCGCTTCTTCTCCTCCCTATCCGCGTGCCAACGCAGGAGCTTTGCTACCTTAGGGTCCGCGAAATAACGCTGCAGACGAGGAGTGATCGGAAAGTACCACACCACTTTTCGAGGAGCTTTCTTCCTCTTCTTGTATCAAGTGACGCCGCACACCAGACATATGGTAGACTCCGCATGCTCGTCCCGATAAATGATGCAATAGTTCATGCACACATGGTATTTCACGTGCGGTAAATCCAGAGGACACACGATTTTCTTCGCCTCCTCCAAACTGGTCGGGCACTTGTTCCCCTTGGGATGACGTTCGTGCCAGAACAACATGTTCTCGTCGAAACATGCGTCGGTCATTTTGTGTTTTACCTTCATCTCCAGAGCCATGAGCGTTACTTTCAGGCGGGTATCCTTGGGCCTGCATCCTTTATACAATGGAGTAACCGCGTCTAACTCAAGTTGATCCATCTTGGCTTTCTCTCGGGCGGCAGCTCTTGTGTTATCCGTCTGCTTGAGAAGCAGCTCTTGAATATGAGGGTCCTGCACCCAGCCCATCGATGGTCCAGCGTCGTCTGCTCCGCCGGCATCATCATCTTCATGATCATGCCCGTCGTCTGCTCCGGCATCTTCCTCATCATCATGTCCTGCATCTTCTACATGATGACTATGTACAGCATCACCGTCGTGATCATCTCCTGGGGATTCTTCGTCTTCTCGCCCGCCCGAGCCGCGGTGGTTGTCTTGCTGCCCTTCCTCATTTCTTGCCCGGCCCCCATGGACGACTTCGTAGTCATCTTCATCACCTTGCCACCGATAGCCATCCATGAAACCACGCAAGAGCAGGTGGTCCCGCACCTGCCCGGAATCCGGGTCCGCAATAAGGCTCTTCAGCTTGCATCTTCGACATGGACATCTTATCTCCGTCTCGTTCTTTTGAAGCATCTCGGCCTTCGCGGACCTCAAAAACCTATTCACGATGCCTTCGGTCATCGTGCGGACCATGGTCGCCTGCGGGGTAGAGCAAAATGATATTTTAGAACCAAGAAAAAATTTGGCATGACTTTCCCTAAAAATAGGACCAAAAAGAATGCTTAATGTCAAAATTCTCGCCGAAACGGAAATGAATCAACATTCCGGCAAAATATTGGCAACTATCGCATTTCAAATACCGGTACACCTCCAAACACAAACACATATGCAACACCACAAACATATGCAACACCACGAACATACATAGATCTAGCTAGGCCATAAAAAGTGCATGTGCACATTGTTGTAGGGAGAACAACATAAATATAGCTTCCCCCCTTACTTACCTACTAAAACAAGGTAATTTAACCACTTAATTTGAATGAATCTATGGTGGAAATGAGGTGAAAAAGAGGAGGCACCCGAGAAAAGGAGGAGGTGGAGAGAATGAAGTGGGGAGAAAGTGAGTGTGGGTAGGAGAGGCTGTCCAAAATATCTTGTTGCTGCCCACTTACTAATGGCGCACTAGCACTAAATGCGCCATTAGTAATCCAGGTTACTAATGGCGCACCTTCTGGCGGTGCGCCATTAGTAGTTTTGAAAAAAAAACATACTAATGGCACACCAATCTACCGTGCGCCATTAGTAGTATTGCAAAAAAAGGAATAAAAATATAATAAAAAAACAACGTTAGTGGCGCAATTTCCGACGGGTGCGTCATTATTAGTTACAACTAGTAATGGCGCACTGTGTCTGGATGCGCCATTAGTATGTTTGGACAGGCGCACTAGTTCAAAAAAAAATTGATACTAATGGCGCACCTCTGGCCAGGTGCGCAATTAGTAGTTTCAACTCTAATGGCGTATCAGAATGCGGTGCGCCATTAGTATATACTAATGGCGCACCCCTTGTCTGGTGCGCCATTAGTGTCAATCCCATCTATAGCCCTTTTTGTAGTAGTGCGCTGGCCATCCGTAGATACTCAAATATGTACCTATACGATGTATGCATACAAACAGGTATTTGGATATGTAACGCGAGCTTGCCGGTAATCAAATACGTAAGTGTGTATATGCTTCTAAACTAGCTATGTGTCTCGACAAAAAATGCCCGTGGCCAGGACGTGTATGTGTGCATGCACGTGTAGTAGTTCCACCATGATTTCATGCATCCATGTGCATGTACAAGTACGTGCGTGCATGTGTCATGCAATGGTATTTTTCCTTTGCATCAAAATGTCTCTTTGTACGTGTAACCTGCATGAAAAGCTTATCACAAAAAGAAACTATTATTTTTATGTAATATTGCACAAGAACTCATCGAACAAATGCCCCCATGTCGAGTTGAGCTTGAGTGTGAAGCAAATCGAGCTTGACTCGACGAAAATTTCTCTCTCTTTTCTTGGCGCATGATTTATATGCAGCCTGAAGAACCGGTTCAGAGTTAACATATCCGCGACGAAGTGCTCGCCCTTCCGAAGATGATTAATTAGTAATGACATTTCTTAGTGTAGGTATGTCCATCCACAAGTGTGTTCTTTAGGGAGCTCGTTGGATCGTATAACAAACACGATGCCAGTCAACGAGGCAACCCTGTCTCGTCTTCTTTCCATGGCGAAACAACATGCCTTATCTTGGAAACAAGAATAAGCAAAATTTACCAATCTTGCCGCGACCGCCTATCTGCTGCGGTGCCAAACAACTTGATTGGAGGGTTTCACAGATTCACGCTGGCCACACTGGCGTGTTGAACTGCTCCCATGATCTCCATGTGCCGATGTAGGCGAGGCATCGGTAGACCGTCGACAACTGCCCATCATTGAGTGAATCGCCACACCATTCATGGTGTGGCAATTCTGTTGGTAAACCAGGACTCCATCGGCCTTATGGATGATCGAGGGGACCATGTTGCCCCCACTCTTCATTGTTGTTGGAGATGGGCCCACAGAGACACATCGGCGCCCCCTTCATGGGCGTAGGTGTTGCCTTCTAGCGCCAATGGTACGTGTCGGTGTAGACCGTTGGTTGCCGGGGTGTCATCGGAGTTGTGATGGTCACATGTGTATCGCTGCACCACAAATGCACATGTTGAGGTTGATGTAGACGTTTGACGCCGGATGTGTCCCATGACATCATGAAGTGTCTCACCATGGCTGCAAAGATATTGGAGAGACACAAAAAGAAAAACCAAACAAAACAAGGCAAAAAAATTGGTTGGGTTTTAAAATGTTGGCTTTCCCGTTATACAACAGTTATAGGCGTGATATCCGAGAAGACTACAAAAGGAACTTGTCATTGGGAACCATCGAAAAACCTTGACGATTGCAACTCAACAACTTAATAGCTTTAGTGTACGTGTATGAAGACGGCGTGTTTCGGGATGCTTCCGAGAGGCAACAAAATTCATACTCTAGACCATCATCATACTTAGGTCCCCCATAGCTCGACATGCCCCTTGCACACGCCCCATGAACCCAGAGACTTGGATGTGATAATTTCAGGGTAAATGGTTTTGGGACAACGGCTTGGCGATTTTTCTTCATGCATATTGAGGGGTGGTGAACATCTACCTCCCGCCTTCCTTCTAGTGGGTTCCTTACTGCTTGATTGGTTCTTGGACTGTTGGGATTTTCTTTCTTGAATTAGCTTCTTGGACTTTTGGAATTTCATCTTGATTGCTCACGCAGATGATTGATTGGCCGCGGACTTCATGGACTTGTTTTGACATTTGGCTCAAACTTCTTGAAGACTCTTCTTCCAGGATTTCTTGGGGACCCACCTTGGGAACTTGGAAGGCAACTGTTCACCTCTATGGACTAGGAAAAACCCTCTAGCACTTTATCCGGGGCTTCTGGTGGCGCACCCCAGGGTTGCCATGTGACTATGCACCAAACCATTTTGTGTTGGGCCAGGCAGCCCTCCATGATCTTTTCCTATAGTCTTCTCTGGAGTGCAAGCCTCTGTGAACACGAGGCATGTCGGAAAACATGAAGTGTGGGGTTCCCAATACTCAGAAGTGCCCAAGTAATCATCTCCGTTGCCTCCAGAAGCATACACCTGGTATGTGTCATGCATTGTGAGTGTAGGAGCCGCTCCACCTGCAAATCGACACATTGTGCCGCCCTCCAACAAGTCCTAGGGTAGCCGAAACTTCAATCAACAGTGTTGTGTGATAGGGGGAAGCCATTTTTTTATTGGACTTAGTCCGTAAAAATTGGGGATAACTTCATATATCCATGAAATGCTAAGGAGAATGCATCATGGATCCAAAAGCCCACAGAAAATGTTTCCCCAACGAAAATCCAAAATAGGAAAAAATTTAAGAAAAATATTTTTTGAGGAACCTTCCGTTGATTGGGGGCATAGGTCAGACTCCCTGGGAATCGACTAGCTGGTATGCTCCCCCGCCATAGACTTGCTCGATGAACTTGCCCTTCGTCCCGTGCGTCACAATGATGGGCCGCTTGAGCATGAGTACCAACTCACCGTTTTGGAAGACGCATTGCTTGACGAGCTTATCGTAAGCTGTCACCATATTCTGGCGGTAAAGCTCCAGGTTCTGTAGGGCATGAAGTCGCCCCTCCTCAATGGCATTGAGCTCCAGGAACCGCAGTTGTACCTGTTCATCTTGAGTGGTTTCATCTTGGATAGCCACACTCAAAGAGGGTAGCTGGACCTCCAATGGTGGGACTACCTCACTCCCATAAATGAGAGAAAACAGAGTCGCCTGTGTTGGGGTACATACTGTGACACGGTACGCCCATAAGCAATCGAAAAGAGGTCATGCCAGTCTCCCCTATTGCTTTTCACCGTCTTCTGGATTATCATGCTGAGCGTCCTGCTAAAGGCTTCGGCCGCGTCGTTGGATTGGTGTAGATGGTGGGGATGTGGTGATGAAGTGAAGGGAGAGCGGTACACCCATTGCTCCGGCCATGCTTAGCCATATCCCTCCGTATTGTCGATTGTTCGATGATGAAGTGGGCGGCCTTCACCTCGTCGGTGCCCGGCCTGGTGGTGTCCACCTTGTCAGTGTCAGACTGGATGACTTGCCTTCGCCTCGTCGGTGCCTGGAAAGATATGGGTGCTTCATCGGGAAAAGACATGTTGGTGGAGTACAGCTTCGCCTTGCCATGCTAAGACGATGTTGATGATGTGCATTGGTGTGGATGTTGGGCCAGATGCGGGAGATGTCGGGTGTCGATGGAACCAATGACCTTGTCAAGTCGAGAGTCAGCGTGAATGACACCCAACAATGGCTTGTGTCAGCTACGATGCAGATGGTGCCACCACCATGGGGTGGGCTCTGTATCGATAATGGTGTAGATGGATCTCTGCCTAGGCGGTGGTGTAGATGAAACCCCCTACTTGGCGATATCTATGTCGACTTAGGTGAAAAAGGAGCCCCTCCTACTCAAGCTCCATGGCGACTGAAGTAGATGGCACCCTGCATTGGAGGGAACTTCATGCCACAAGTGTAGACGGAGCCCTGCCATGGGGGCATTCCATGCCGGCGACGACGATGTAGATGGAGTCTCGCCTTCGGCAAGCTCCTCTATGGCAGTGGTGTGGACGGAGCCCCACCACGAGCGAGCTCCATATTGGCGGTGTAGACTGCGCTCCGTCATTGGTGATATATGTGTCGACATAGGTGAAAAAGAAGCCCCTCCTACTCGAGCTCCGTCTCGACTAAGGCAGATGATGCCCCGTATTGGGGATCCCTATGTCGACAGAGGTGTAGACAGCGCCCTGCCTTGGGGGCACTCCATGTCAGTGATGGTGTAGATGGTAACCCGCCTTAGATGAGTCCATGTCACCTCGGGCGAGCCCTAGCTGGCACCTGCACTGAAGACCTTTCACCTTGAGAGGACGGGTGGCGCATGGTGCCGAGTGGATGATGCAGTCCTGTCTGCCCATCATCTAGAGTTGTGGCCGAGCCCCCGTCTAGGACGGGACGCATGTCGTGGTGGAAGTGTTTGTCTTGGAGGTCCCATGGCCACCACCATTGAGTGGGTCGAGGCTTCCTCTCATCACCTTGATTTTTTGACCATCAGTTCCAATGTAGGGGCAAGTTAGGATGCCCCCACTCTATGTGGAGAGTTGGTGAAGACTATCATCGAGGCGCTCATGTTGACGATGATGACTTGTGATTAGCACATCATCCTACCTGCAACCATGAGCCTACGGAGGTTGTGGGAGATGGCCTCCAAGCCTCCATGTAGCTTTTCCTCGGTGTGTCTTGGTGTTGGTGTTGGTAGTTCCGAGTAGGAGCTGAGCCGAGTAGATGCGAGGGACGCCGCACTTGCCCTTCCATTGGTGGTATTAGCACGGAGGCATTGATCTGCCTCCACGTCTCCATGGATGTCTGCCCTTGATGACTCCTTCAACAGGGTGCGCCTCCAGCATTAGCTTGTGGCGCTCCATTGTCTTGGCGGCTGCCCGCCTTTGCGCCTTCTTTGACTGCACAATTTGAAACTGCGCGGGATCTTGGGCTTGGTACATGTAGACCCTGGCGCCATGCTCGATGGAGACCATAGGCAGCAATGATCTGTACTAGATCATCACCGGCTCCGATTTGCTGCCGTGGGAGACTTCACCTGCAAGAAAGAGGCTTACTGGCGGAGATCCTTGCAGCATGCTATGCACATTGGGAGATTGTTGAAGACGATTTTGACAACCACATCGAAGCAAAGATGGGAGGAGAACCAGGTCCCACTGGGCATGCCAATTTGTTTGACACGAGAAAAAACTTATAGCACTCCGGATGAAGGGAAGAGAAGGAGTATGGATTTCTCTCATGCGTCGGGGAAAAGAAAATGCGGGCGTGCCAGTGTACTAAGTACACAAATAAATATATGGAAACATGCACTTTATTAATCTCCCATTGGAGAAACAAAATTACAAGTTCCCTTTACATATGCGCTCCATGGCCTACTAGCGCAACCAGCCCGACTGTAGCGATTGCGGTCTCTTGGTTCCCGGGGCCTCGGAAGGCTCCCGATTAATTACTCCTGCGGGTTACTCCATGAGACACCTCCGATTAAGCCATGCGGTCATCTTTGTCGTCTTTGCCTTGTGTTCTCCATGCATGATGATGGTGGTATGTGTGTAGGTGTGGGCAGCGATAAAGCCCGTATCCTCGTTGGTACATGTGCCGCTTGAAACATGGCTCTGTGTTAGCCATGTTCGCCCATGCCGTCGTACCTCGTCGGTCTTGACAGTGTTGATGTAATTGGTGTTGGAGTAGCAAGGGTCCTGCTTGGCTCGGACTTCTTGACGATGTAGCGGCTTCGTTGGGGTATGCAAGGGATTCTCCTCGCGGGAGTATTCTTGTGGAGACCGGCGTCGGTGTAAAACCAAAGCACACTCGCATCGGCATGGCCGGTGTGGTTGGTGTCTCGTCTCGACTAAAGGCCGAGGTTACGACAATCTGCGGAGACAAAGACTCCTCCTCACAAGGCCATGAGAGGTAACGTCTTAGAGGGGCGTGATGGATGCCTCGTTTAGGCTAGACGCCGTATTTGGTGGTCCACCAAGACAAGGTGCACACCACGGGGCCAAAGAAAGGTAACATCATGGAGGGCCGTGGTCGATGCCCCGTCTCAGCTAGACACCGTATTCGGTGGTCTGCTAAGACAAGGATCACGCCACGCATATGAGAAACGAGACCTGATGCAACAAGGGGTGCACCTCGCCTCACCTGGACGCGGTATTCGGTGGTCCACCAAGACAAGGGAAAAACATTGCGGTGTTGAAGAAAAGTGGCATCATGGAGGGGCGTGGTTGATGCCTCGTCTCACCTAGACGTCGTATTCGGTGGTCTGCTAAGACAAGGAGCACACCGCATGTACGTTGAAACCTTTATGCCATGAAGAGTGCACCTTGTCTCGGCTGAACGCCGTATTCGATCGCATCCTCATGAGCTCCACGCGTCCATCGTTGAGCATGCTCCATCTTGTTGAAACATCGGCGATGTCCCCAACGAGCGCTATGCCTCCGTCCTCCAGCTCTATGATGACGAAGTAGACGGCGGTCGTCCCCAATGAGTGACACACCTCTGTCCTCCGGCTCCAGCATGACGAAGTAGATATTGGCTTGAAGTTGAGGGTGGCGGCATTGTCTCCATGGGCGGCCGCCATGTAGGTGTCCAGCGGGCTGCGTGCCGACAGTACCACACCATCTTCAAGGGAAATCGCCATGAAGGAGGCGCCAAGGTCGAAGGATTCCGCAGCGGCGAGCATCACGAACATTGAACTTCATCTCCATGGTCTCCCGGTGGATGCTTGCTGCTCCATGGAATCGCCTCCTACTGCGTGGTGCTCCGAGACTTGCATTGCTATGTTTTCTCCATCGGACCACCTCTCCTCGGGCGGTCCTACGCTCCTAACTCCCCTCGGGTGTTCTTAGGCATCCCGCGAAATAGATGATAACACATAGAAAAAGAAGATCATTGCATGGTTACGTGTGTATCTTCAGGCACACGTGTTTCTGCGGCCGCGCGTACGCGCGTCCGCCGCCGTAATGGGGGCATCTTCTTCTACGTGTTTTCTTTCTTTCCTCTGCTGCATACGTGAGGTCTTGGCTCCAGCGCGTCGTTGTCGCTGCTGCTGCGTGCTAGCTCCTCGTGTTTTCTCTTCTATATCCTCAACGCTGCCGCAAGAGACGGCGCGTCTCCTTCCTTCGTGGTTCTCTGCCTCTGGCCGTCCGGGGCTTAATGTGCCTGGTTCCTCCTATATTTATAGGACGGGAGGGCTGGTTCTTGTACACCGCCGCCGCTGATTCCTTGATGTCCAAGTCTTCACAAAGAAAAGGTAACATACCAAAACATACCTTGTTGTTTGACTCATGCCTTCCAACGATACTTCGAGGTCGGTTGTTTTTCTTTGTTTCCTAATCTTGGTGACTTTCGAATATACGCACACATCCGGTGGCCCTTGGTCATCTAATTCCAATCCTCGTACGTGCAATTTGCACCCATCAAGACACACACATATTTCGTATTTCATGCACCTGTCCAAATATAAAAAAGAAGGATACGTAGTACAAGTATATCAGGTATTCGGAGAAGTATGCGCGCTTTCGCTGGCCATCCGTAGATACTCAAATATGTACCTATATGATGTATGCATACAAACAGGTATTTGGATATGTAAAGCGAGCTTTCCAGTAATCAAATACATAAGTATGTATATGCTTCTAAACTATGTTGTTACCGCTCTCTCTCACGAATGGATGGAGGTAGAAGAAGGAGCACTTTTTCTTGCGACCAACGCCCCGGCGCCCAAATGCCTCCTTTATATTCAGCACACAGGCTACATCACGGCTCAGGGTACAACAGGCAGTAGTACAGAGGTATTAAGTGCCCAGCGCACTCACACAGGGTGATGCCACCCCTCCTACTCGCGCGCGCACGACCTGCATGCCCAGACGGCCGCCCTCACTACGCGCACAACCAGGAGCCACCAACTCCACGCACGCATACATGACCGACCGGTGCTCTCGGCTACTAACCCCCACTCCACAAAGCTAGCTAGCTAACAACCTGGCTAACTAATCAGGGCATGCACTAACAGAATCTTGCATGCACACGGTCACACCCATGCATACAGATCACACACACGCGCACATACTCATGCGTGGCTTATTCCTAACATTCTCCCCTCTAAGCCACGACTTCACCTCCCATCCTGACGGGACTGGAGCCTCTCGTCGACTGCCACGGAGAACACCCTTCTTCATCTCTGGCGACACACGCTGCAGCTTCTCTTCCTGGCACACCAACGGCCTTGATTCCCTTGAGCTCGAACTCGACTCCGGGCACTGCCATAACAACATACACGGGGGGTTTTATACCCAGGGACGCGCCGGGCACGCACCCACATCCCAGCACATGTCGAGCGCCCGTCCCGCCCGCTCTGTCCGCGCCCCCTCTGACATGCACGCACACGTCTGGGCGCGGCGAGCCCGCGATGGACCAGCTCAATGCACACACCCATGCTTGCCAACGGCCACCCTACACCACAGTCCCGCCGCACCTGACACGCCCTGCGCGCCCATATACCCGCCTGACGCATCCGACACGAGTGCCGCGGCTCTGTGCCACGCACCTCCACCGTTGTTGCGCCGAGCCACCGCGGCGTGCTTGCCGCGTTGTCGTCGTCGTTGAAGCCGCCACCACGCAGGTCCTCCGCAGCCTCCTCACCGTGCCGCTGCAGCCACCGCGGCCTCCTCGCCATGGCGGGAACCTCCATAGGCCGACACACGGCCCGGAGCATCACGCAGCCATGGCGAACTCCACCACCGCCGGGACGCCTCCGGCAAGAAGAACGATACCCAAAATGAACCAGCTCATGATACCAATTGTTGTTACCGCTCTCTCTCTCACGGGTGGATGGAGGTAGAAGAAGGAGCACTTTTTCTGACGACCAACGCTCCGGCGACCAATGCCCCGGCGCCCAAACGCCTCCTTTATATTCAGCACACAGGCTACATCACGGCTCAGGTTACAACAGGCAGCAGTATAGAGGTATTTAAGTCCCCAACGCACTCACAGAAACTAGCTATGTGTCTAGACAAAAAATGCCCGTGGCCAGGACGTGTATGTGTGCATGCACGTGTAGTAGTTCCACCATGATTTCATGAATCCATGCGCATGTGTCATGCAATGGTATTTTCCCTTTGCATCAAAATGTCTCTTTGTACGTGTAACCTGCACGAAAAGCTCATCACAAAAAGAAACTATTATTTTATCTAATATTGCACAAAAACTCATAGAACATGTATCATGTACTCCGTCTGTCCATGTATATTCTCCCTCCGTCCGGAAATACTTGTCCCCGAGATGGTTGTATCTAGACTTATTTTAGTTACAGATACATTCATTTTATCCATTTCTAGGACATGTATTTCCGGATGGAGGGAGTACTAGCAAACACTCACCAGTAGTAGTAGTTCATTGGTTGGTTTCGATTTTTGATTCAGTTACTGTGTTGCTACCGTGCAATATTCGCGTGTGGTTGTTTCTAGAGTAAAAAAAGGAGGTACTAGTACTTACTGTGGGAAAGGTGAAGTGACGGTTGATTCGCTCGAGCAACTTATTACTCTGGGAATATGGGAGTACCAGCGGATTCAAGGAACAGAGAGATGATGGTTGCTTCGTCCGAGCAACTTACTGTGGCGAAGGTGGGGCTCTATGATTTGACTGCTCACTAGTCATTACTACTGCGGCGCAATGACCGGGTGAATATTTCCCTGCAGTTGTGCACTCAATATTGCTGCAAGGCAGATGGAGCCAGATGAAGGATGTCCCACATGTCAGCGAAACAAAGTTGAATTGTTTCTGATATTGCTATCAATCCTTCAGGATTTGTTTATATGTACGCATAATTTTAATGAAATTATACTGTGATGCTATGAAGGTTTCAACTTTGATTCCCGCAGGAAAAAAAGGTTTCAACTTAGGATTCATGTGTCTTGCCTCAAGATTATCTCGTTACAACATTCCATCAAATACAAATTAAACTACCATGGCTGCTAATGCATCTCAATGGTTCGCAAATCAGCGGCAATATTCACATCACAACTGAAGGCAAAGTTGTGAGAAGGTGTACAAATAAAGAAAAATATATAATTGATCGATGCTGTTTGTAGGCATGGCTCCATTTCCATGGCACATTGTTCATTGCTTGGGAGCTAGTTTCACCTAGCTCTATAGCCAAAAGAGAGGTGTATCGAGGACACCACAATCCGATCATTTTGTGCAGCTCCACTAAAATTGAGCGGACCATCCCTGTTTGCAAAGATATCTAGACAGTGTGATTACAATAATAGTGGAACCAGATGATGAAACATAACACACACAAATAGAAGCCGATCACCTCTACAATCTCTCTTTAGGACTAACTACTTGTTGGAGAAGATTAGGCACGGAGTTGGATGAGGAGGATAGAAAAACTAATCTCCCTTTCTGCAGTCCCAGAGAAATGTAAAAATGTTGCCTGTGTGACATTTTGGCAGAACTGCACAAAACACTCTTAAGAAAAAAGTGATTTGTGCAGTTCACCAAAAGGTCGCAATAGCAACGAGGTGAAAATGGATAGCCCTGTTTGCAAAAGGAGGTAGAAATGAAACAATTACTGCCCAATAACACGAGTTGAAGACACATACGCCGAAAAAAACGAAGCATATTCCATGTAATAAGGAAAAGATTGCACATGGTGGTTTATCAAAAATGGTTTGAGGATGAGATTGCAAGATGGAAAGTACGCCGACCGAGATACATTTTAAGCAAATAACTAAAGAAGATCCACATGCAAAAACGTGGGAAGATGGGCAGTGGAGAAAGGCCGGAGGAAGTTGTACCTGAGGGTCGTCGGGATGTTACTAGGAGGGCACGGACAGCCGAGATCTGCCCATAATGCGGCAGTGAGCAAGTGGCGAAGGCCCTACCACGTCGGAGCTTGGTCAGAAAGAACAGCGGGTGCCGCAGATCGGGACGTGCTGCCTCAACACCGTCGAACAGAGAGACGATGCACATCCTCCCTTTCCGCCGGTGGACGAGATGCGACCGGATCACTGACCAACGCTGAGAGAGAGAGGCCACCGCCGCCTTGTGGGAGATGGTGTGGCGAGAGACAAACCCATTTTTCCATTTCCCCACGGCAATTGATTTATATTCTGTATGTGCCATTGAGGAATATTTAACTTTATTTAATACTAACGCGTCAAGTCAAACTTTGTTCCGTCTAGGCGTGGTACGCGACCCTCCTTCGAGTAAACAACTGCTACACGCATCAAATTATCACGTGGGCTGCCTTTTTGTATAGAAACGAACTCCACCATGTACCCGCGCGGGTGTGGCCGGGAACGAGACGTGAGTACGTGCGTCCTGTGTGCACCTCTTCTTTAGGTGTAGGTACGTACGTGGGTGGGTGTGAGAGAAATGGTTTGTGCGAAACAGAGGCAATGTGTTGATGATATCTCAAACAAAAAAACGTAACATATGCAATGTGTGTGAAACGGAGTCATGGAAGTGAGATATCGATAGAATTGAAAACATGGATGAAGTTGTGGCTATGTGATCGATAAAGAGTGCCATCAAATTTGTGTTTGCCCACGTCAAAGATACAGGGCGGCTGGCCTACTAGAATTTGAGAGGGCAGAGGTGCAGTTTTTCTCTATGGCATGGATAGCTACCTACAACGTTCGACTACCGGTGTGTGTGGGGGTGGGGGGAGGGGGCAGAGACCGATCGACTAGTATATGTGTTGGGAAGGAGAGAGACCTAGCTATGTATTGAGGGAGATCGATCGGCATCCATGGATATGTGTAGCAGAGGAATTAGGTTGGGAGAAAGACAAAGGTAGAGTGTCGGAGGGTTGGTGGTGGAGTGGCATCTCACAAATGGTGGGAGAGGCCTGCTAGACAAATGGAGGGTTCAAGTGCAATATCAATAAGAGAGGGCGGGGGATGTCTGTCTGTCTATGCACGTGCGTGTGAGAGACGGGTCGGGAGGTATGCAAGGATGATGAGGGGAGACGATATGGTTGTGGTAAGCATACGTAACTACATGGGAAGATCAACCGTCATGTGTCCGAGAAAGGGAGAGACATAACTAGCGAGGTAAGTGTATCGGTGCATGGGGAAAATGAATTATAGTCGACCTGGCTATATGTAGGGAGATCGTTACGTATACATGCATGCATGTGTTAGAAGCAAATAAGGTCCGAAGAGACAGACATGGGGAGAGGGGTGCGGCTAGGAGGTGGTGCGAGAGGCCTACCATGTCGAGGGGGGAGGAGTGTCCTAGTATGAGATCAATGGAAAGAGGGGTGGGAGTGTGCACCTGCGTGGAACCATATTGGACATAGGGGGGGCATGGACGGTGAGAAGAGAAGAGGGGAAGTATATATGTGTTTGTGGTAGGTACACTTGGCTAGAGAGGTATATTGACCGGTGTGTGCTAGAAAGAAGGAGCCAGGGGCCTACACACACCGCGGATGAATGGCCTAAAGAGAAATAACGAATGTGCGTGATAGAAGGGACGCTGAGGGAGGGTGAGAGTGGGGCGGGCGTGTGCATGCACGATAGAAAGTTAGCGCTAGCTAGCTACAAATGGAAGAGGATCGTGAAGGTGTAAAAGATGAACAAAGATCATAATTCATTATAAAAAAGTGGATACAGATACTTGAATAAGATATCATATAAGTGTCACAAACAGCCCTAGAGTTCGTAGTAAAATAACACCTTAAGACACATATCAACCAAAACCCTAATGTTACCTAGATAATCCAATGTCACCTAAGTATCCGCGAGTTTGATTATACGATATGCATCACACAATCTCAGATTCATCTATTCAAACCAACACAAAGAACTTCATAGAGTACCCCAAAGTTTCTACCAGAGAGTCAAGACGAAAATGTGTGCCAACCCCTATGCATAGATTCCCAAGGTCACGGAACCCGCAAGTTGATCACAAAAACATACATCAAGTGAATCAATTGAATACCCCATAGTCATCACAGGTATCCCACACAAGACATACATCAAGTGTTCTCAAATCCTTACAGACTCAATCTGATAAGATAACTTCAAAGGGAAAACTCAACCCATTACAAGAAGGTAGAGGGGGAGAAACATCATAAGATCCAAATATAATAGCAAAGCTCGCGGTACATCAAAATCATGTCATATCAAGAACACGAGAGAGAGAGAGAGAGAGAGAGAGAGAGATCAAACACATAACTACTGGTACATACCCTTAGCCCCGAGGGTGAACTACTCCCTCCTCGTCATGGATAGTGCAGGGATGATGAAGATGGCCACCGGTTATGGATCGCCCCTCCGGCAAGGTGCCGAAACAGGGCCCTGATTGGTTTTTGGTGGCTACAGGGGCTTGCGGCGGCGGAACTCCCAATATAGGTTCTATTCTGGGAGTTTGTGAATATATAAGAGGTGTTGGCGTCGGGAATAAGTCAGGGGGTCCCCGAGGCAGCCACAAGATAGGGGGGCGCACCCCCCACCCTTGTGGTGACCTCGGGACTCCTCTGGTCCATCTCCGATGCTCTGTGGGCTTCTTTTGGTCCACAAATAATCACCGTAAATTTTCAGGTTAATTGGACTCTTTTTGATATTCCTTTTCTGCGAAACTCAAAAATAAGGAAAAAAATAGAAAATGGCAATGGGCTCTAGGTTAATAGGTTAGTCCCAAAAATCATATAGAATACCATATAAATGCATATAAAACATCCAAGATAGATAATATAATAGCATGGAACATTCAAAAATTATAGATACGTTGGAGACGTATCAGCGCGCGCGTAGCCGCGCCATGCAGGCAGAGAAAGAAGCCACCGCGGATGTCGATAAAGTGACGGCCAACACGTCCCCGCCCGCCCCCATCACCGAGGAGAAGTAGAACACGGGAGGCCGCTACCGATTGTATCCCATGAAGGCCACCGCCGAGGCGACGCCGGTGAAAATAGTCGGTGTCTTGCACGATTCTTCTTCAGTCGGATGCTGGAGGAGGACAAAGAGATCGGGTGGTGGCCATTTAGATTAGGTATATTAATTCTACCAGGCTGGTTGTAATGGGAGTATCATAAGTAGTATCAGGCATGCCAACTAGGCAAATTTGATGAGGTGGCGTAGAATTAAATAAAGAAAGAGAGGGTTGAGTATCATATTATGATACCTTATGGAATTAAGTTACTCCCACTATGGTTAGTCTTAGGCCTTGTTCGGTTCAACCTCCTCCCAAGGGGTTTGGAGAGGAACGGAGGGGAATTTGGCTTGTACATGACTTAATCCCCCACAATCCCTGTTAATCCCCGTTAAAACCCCTTGAACCGCACATGCCCTTAAGGTTAAAAATGACCAGGATTATAGAGGATAGGGTACAAACTTCAAGGATTTAAAGGTGAGGGTTTGTTTCCGACTAGCTCTACAACCTCAAGGTTTTATAAATCGGACTTCACTCTCCCCTCACACACGCGCTCGGGTACACTCATAGTGGAGCTCCTTTGCACATGAAAAGGCAGGTAACGTCACAATTTGAGACATCTAGTCATCCACTTAATGTGGGGTCTGGGACCAAATGTCAGCCATAACAAGTGCGACATGAACACGGTAGCGTGTTTATTGATCAAGTATCTTTTTACTAGTACGTTAAATGAAAAATATATGGTTGCGCGCATATTCAATTTACTCCACTAGGCCACTTTGGGACTTGCTTGCTAGGGTTGTTCTCTTCTTCTCACTCTCTCACCCTCTCCAAATCTAAACAAGACTGTGGTGTCCACTCTCTCTCTCTGTCTCTCTCTCTCTCTCTCTCTCTCTCTCCTCTCTGGTTGACACAGATCCCGTCGGATACCTTCTGCTGGTGGTCGCCTGTGGCGAGGGAGGAAGCCAATGTGCGCCGTCTTCTCTGACCTGGCGCTGGCATGGGAGGTGCTCCTCACCCTTGCTCCCTGCCGCCTGCCTTGCCACATCCCGCCGACCAGAGGTATAACCTTTTTTAGAACCGGCCTTGTTCTAATGGCCCAGCTCCCCATGTCGTTGCATCCCCTTATTTCATCAAGTTAGGATTGTTCCCCACGTCGATCCATCCTGCATGTGGATATTCTTCTAGTATTACAAAGCTCTCCATGTAGCTATCTCCGTCGGCTTGTCAAACACTCGAACACCACCTAAATTTTTACTATTAGAGGAAAAAGGTACTGCAGATACTGGCTAACGAACCGATCTCTTGGCTGGAAAGGGAAATAAAGATGCTGGCATGTCCAGTCTCTTGGTCAAAAAAGGACAGAAAGTGGGGGGTGTTGGGTCGACAATGCAACCGAGGATGAGCACGTCTAGATTTCTTGTGGTCACATAGGAAAGGTCACTGACGAGAACAAAAAGTGCACAAATCCAGACATGCTTTGCATGTTTTCCGCACTCGGCAACACCTCTACATCACCACTTTATGCCTCAGTGGATGTAAAATGTGCTTGTGCCTCCCCTGTCCCTATGCCCTTATTGCTGTTGTTAATCTAACATCACACGTAAAATGAAACAATGCCAATGTTAATGTGATGTCATTGTTAAGTAATGCTGCTGTCATCTATTGCCATTGATAAAATGAATCAATGCCAACACCTTTTTATGAAATGCTTTTGTCTTGATTTATTTCTAATAAAGAGTGTTTTGGGTCGTTACACAAAACTCTGACACCGGTACATAGTTGCATCTCTGTTGAATTGCAAAAAATTTAATTGCACAATGGTTGACATGACGATGTGTTTGTCCTTTCTGTACCACCCTTCGTTAGAATGACCGTTCCTGTTAATCGTGCATGTACATACTGATCAAGTGCTATGCTACCTCTTTAGCATGTGTTGGTTTTTCCCTTGAAGAGGAAAGGGTGATGCAGCAAAGTAGCATAAGTATTTCCCTCAGTTTCTGAGATCCAAGGTATCGACTCCTCACAAGTCCCTCGCACCTACACAAACAAACAAGAACCTCGCAACCAACACGATAAAGGGGTTGTCAATCCCTTCACGGCCACTTGCGAAAGTGAGATCTGATAGAGATAATATGATAAGATAAATATTTTTGGTATTTTATGATATAGATTGAAAAGTAAAGATTGCAAAATAAAGTAGATTGGAAACTTATATGATAGAGAATAGACCCGGGGCCATAGGTTTCACTAGTGGCTTCTCTCAAGATAGCATAATTATTACGGTGGGTGAACAAATTACTGTCGAGCAATTTATAGAAAAGTGCATGAGAATATCTAGGCATGATCATGTATATAGGCATCACGTCCGCAACAAGTAGACCGACTCCTGCCTGCATCTACTACTATGACTCCACACACCGACCGCTATCCAGCATGCATGTAGAGTATTAAATTCATAAGAACAGAGTAACGCATTAAGCAAGATGACATGATGTAGAGGGATAAACTCAAGCAATATGATATAAACCCCATCTTTTTATCCTCGATGGCAACAATACAATACGTGCCTTGCTGCCCCTGCTGTCACTGGGAAAAGACACCGGAAGATTGAACCCAAAGCTAAGCACTTCTGGCATGGCAAGAAAGATCAATCTAGTAGGCCAAACCAAACTGATAATTCGAAGAGACTTGCAAAGATAACCAATCATACATAAAAGAACTCAGAGGAGATTTAAATATTTCTCATAGATAAACTTGATCATAAACCCACAATTCATCGGATCTTGACAAACACACCGCAAAAAGAGTTACATCGAATAGATCTCCAAGAAGATCAGGGAGAACTTTGTATTGAGATCCAAAGGGGGAGAAGAAGCCATCTAGCTAATAACTATGGACCCGAAGGTCTGTGGTAAACTACTCACAACTCATCGGAGAGGCCTTGGTGATGATGTAGAGGCCCTCTGTGGTCGATTCCCCCTTCGGCGGAGCACCGGAAAAGGCCCCAAGGTGGGATCTCACGAGTACAGAAGGTTGCAGCGGTGGAAATAGTTTTTTGTGGTGCTCGTGGATGGTTTCTGGGTACGTAGATATATATAGGCGAAGGAGGTAGGTCAGGGGAGCCACGAGGTGCCCACGTGCCAGGGGGCGCCCCCCCTAGGGCATGCCTTGCACCCTCGTGGCCGCCTCGGCTGCTTCTTGATGTCCACTCCTAGTCTCCTGGATTGCGTTCGTTCCAAAAAGATCGCTCCTGAATGTTTCATTCCATTTGGACTCCGTTTGATATTCCTTTTCTGCGAAACACTGAAATAGGCAAAAAAAAACAGCAATTCGGGCTGGGCCTCCAGTTAGTAGGTTAGTCCAAAAAATGATATAAAAGTGTAAAGTAAAGCCCATAAACGTCCAAAACAGGTAATATAATAGCATGGAACAATCAAAAATTATAGATACGTTGGAGACGTATCAAGTATCCCCAAGCTTAATTCCTGCTCGTCCTCAAGTAGGTAAATGATAAAAACAGAATTTTTAATGTGGAATGCTACCTAGCATATTTCTCAATGTATTTTTCTTTATTGTGGCATGAATGTTCAGATCCAAATGATTCAAAATAAAAGTTCATATTGACAAAATAATAATAATACTTCAAGCGTACCAACTAAGCAATCATGTCTTCTCAAAATAACATGGCAAAGGAAAGTTCATCCCTACAAAATCATATAGTTTGGTCTTGCTCCATTTTTGTTACACAAGAATGCTCTCATCATGCACAACCCCGATGACAAGCCAAGCAATTGTTTAATACTTTAGTACTCTCAAACTTTTTCAACCTTCACGCAATACATGAGCGTGAGCCATGGATATAGCACTATGGGTGGAATAGAGTATAATGATAGGGGTTATGTGGAGAAGACAAAAAAAGAAAGTCTCACATCAACGCAGCTAATCAACGGGCTAGGGAGATGCCCATCAATTGATGTCAATGCAAGGAGTAGGGATTTCCATGCAACGGATGCACTAGAGCTATAAATGTATGAAAGCTCGACAAAAGAAACTAAGTGGGTGTGCATCCAACTTGCTTGCTCATGAAGACCTAGGGAATTTTGAGGAAGCCCATCGTTGGAATATACAAGCCAAGTTCTATAATGAAAAATTCCCACTAGTAAATGAAAGTGACAACATAGGAGACTCTCTATCATGAAGTCCATGGTGTCGGGGAAACTGATCCATGAACACCTATGGGGCCGGCGGACCGAGCCCCTTTCGGTTTGGCGGGGGGCGGAGGTCGCACGAAGAGCAGATCGAGGCGAAGCACACAAGCAGTTTACCCAGCTTCGGAGCTCTCCGGAGAGATAATACTCCTACTGCTGCTTGTCTGATTCTATTATGTTCTTGCTCGAGAGTGAGCTAAGTGTTTTCTGTCTTGCGAAAATGAGTCGAACCCCTTCTACATTGCGCATGGGCCTCCTTTTATACGCTAAAGGGGTCACCGACAGGTGGCAACGTAAACAAGGGTACAAATGTAAAAAGCGAGGTAGTTGGTACAGTTGCTTGTACAGTGTTTCCTACCTAACCCTGACGGCAGGGGACAAGGGCATTAAATGCCCATCTGTGTCGCCCAAACAATGCAGGAAGGTACCGTCAGGGACGCCACCGCTCGCCACGACGGCAGTCTTGTCAGCTCCGCATGCCACCGCGCACCGCTGGCTGCACAGCCTTCCGCCATGCGCGCCTGGAAAGGCCCCCAGAGCGACACGTTGGTGGATGTGCTGGAGCGTGGGTACAGAGTGGCCTCCTGCCGTGGCAACCGCCTTGCCGCGGCCGTTGTCTTGTCGGGTCCAGAAGCTTGTCGCTCACCGGGCCTTGAGATGCCTTGGTTGGCTTCCCGGCAAGCTCCTCTTGCCGGGGCCTTGTTGCCTTGCCGGGGCGCGTGGCGCGTCGCGGCAAGTTCCTTGGGATGCCTTGGTTGGCCTTCCCGGCAAGCTCCTCTTGCCGGGGCCTTGCCTCCTTGACTTGAATACTTTGTTCTTGAATGGCTCCAAAGGAAACCACGGAGGACCTTGGCGGGCGCCCGGCAAGCCTTGCCGCGGGGCGCTGCAACTGCCCGTGCACAAGTTCAGGGTACTAGGGTACCCCTACTCTAGTACACCGACAGGAGCCCCCGGGCCTGGGCCACACACGGTGCCGAGCGCTGTTGGGCCAGGCCCAAAACAGGGCACGGGCACACGCGGCCTGGGCCACGCCGAATCTTGCTCCGTATCCACCGCGCCCTCCCCTAACGGCACGTGTTGAATGCGGCGTCGTGGGAGAGATCGTGGGTGGTTTCTTTATTCGGAAGGGCGAAATGTCCGCCCCCTCCCTCTTTATAAGTAGATGAAACAGGGGCAGTTCGCCCACCTCGTCGTCTGTTGCTCCGACTCCAAAAATCTCCGCCGCTCCCCCCATCTTCTCAAAGCCAAAAAAGAACATTGCTCTGACCCCCATTGCCACCGGCGCAACCAACGCCGCCGATCTCCCTCGCCACCTCCGCCATGGCTCCGAAAGCCGACAAGGGGAAGGGCGTGAAATCGGCTGAGGCGCAGCGGCTCGCGGCGCTGCAGAAGGAGCGGGCCCTCTTCTCCCCTCAGCTCGGCGCGAAGGAGCTGAGGGAGTACTTCTATCTCTTCTGGTCGACGGAGACGCGGGCGCATCCGCGCATGAGGGTACTCCCGGCCACCGCTTTGAGATTGGCTCCGAACGGGTACCCCTTTTTCGCGATGTTCTTCTACTGCGGGCTCTGCCCGCCCTTTTCTGATTTCTTCTGCGACATCATGAACACCTATGGGTTCCGCCTCCTTGACTTCACCCCCAACGCTGTCCTGACCATGACGGTTTTCGCACATTTGTGCGAAAACTTTGTCGGAGTCCACCCAAATGTAGCCCTTTTCCGCCATTTCTTCATGCCTCGGGTCGAGAGAGGAGAGCCGCTTGCCGGAGGGATCGCCTGGATCTCGAGAGTCGGCAAGAAGGAGGCATATCTGGAGGGTGAGCTCCGCAGCAAGTGGGAGGAGTGGAGAGCGGAGTGGTGCTGGATCGTCGAGGAGAACCCGCAGCCGTTCACTGCCGTGCGCCAAGCCCCAATAGTACGAGGCAATGATTGGAGCAGCGTGGCCCCGGAAGACGACAGGCTGAAGATCGCCACCACCCGAATCCTTCGCCTCAGGCTTGCCGGGCTCACTGTAGGTGCTGTAGGCGCAGACTTTCTTCGCTGCCGCATCGCTCCCCTGCAGGAGAGGGGGAGACCGGCCTGGGAGTTCAAGAACTCGGCGGACATCATGAGGCTGCGCCCGGGCCTCAATTTCAACTTCACCATCCTGGAGCTGGATGCGATGCTCTTGGAGCTGTTCAAGCGCGACGCTCAGCACCCATTTACGTTGCCGCGGACTGTTGTTCCGCTATGCAACAATTCGTCGCTTGATCGGATCCGCGCGATGATGCCGTTGTGCGATTCGCACGGAATCGCCCCAACTTGGCAAGAACCTGCGGATGACGTCGTACAAGCGTTCTTCGACGACTTGGTGGAAGTGCCGGTCCACACTGATGAGCAGAAGAGCCTCACCCACGACACCACTGATGATGAGATGCAGCGCATCGCCACCAAGCTGGAAGAGGTGGCCACAGCAGTTGCCGCAGGCGAGTTCGGGTTCACCATGGAGGAGGCAGAGGCAGCAGAGGCGGCAAGCCTTGCCGAGCGCACGGAGTTTGCTAGCGAGGAAGATCTTGCCGGCTCTGAAGCTGAGCCGAGCAAGCCCGGCGAGGAAGAGCCCGAACCTTCAGACAGCTTGCAGCAGGCGGAGCCCCCGGCCCCGCCAAGAAGGCGTCTCCGCAAAGCCGCAGACGTAGCGGGGCGGCAGACGGGCCAACAGCCGCCAAGCCGCGCGACGCGCTCTACCGCGGCAAGCACCGTTGCCGCGGGGGTGCCTCACGCCGCTGCGGCAACTGGCGCAGGGTCTTCTTGCTGAGAGGAACAAGGAGCTCAGCACCGCCAAGGACTCCAACGCGGATCTCGAGTTGAAGCTGGCTACGCTGACTCAGACGCTGGACGGCGCCAAGGAGCGAGAGGTGACCTTGTCAGAGAAGGTCAAGGCCGACGAGGCGCTGTTGGCGAATGCCACTGCCGCCCACGACGCCTTCAGGGAGATAGTGGAGCATTGGACTGAAGGTCCCGTGGATGCTGCTGCTGCCATCGACGGGGAGTTGGCGCAGCTGGGGATAGAGGATTTTGGGTATCCCTCCGACGAGCATCTCCAACCCAGCGCCAAGCTCAGCCTGTTCTTCAAGGGCGTGGCGACGGCACTCCAGCGACTCTGGGAGAGGATCCCAAAGCAGCTGGCCGACGAGTCGCGCAGGATTTGCGCGGGAGTTCTCCAGAAGGTGCTGATGAAGGTGGCGTTCCGCAATCCAGGCCTCACCCTTACCAACGTCCTCAAATCCTTGCCGCCAGATGCTGACCGGGATGCGCTCAAGGCCCTTGTCGCACCGATTGTGGACAAGGTGAACGAGATCAAGAGGGTTGAGGGCGATCGCATAGATTAGGCCGCCCATTTTTCTTTGTCCTTGTCGCTGCTAGCCATATTATAAGATCAATCTGTTAGAGCTGTGACAAGTTATTTTGTAATATAACTCTATTTCTGTTATCGATTGCTACATTATTTCCTTTACTAGATTCCTTCCTTTGTATGTTTTTACCCTACGCTTTTAGGGAACTTGTCGGCGCAGGCACCCGAGCCGCGAGCGCTGAGTGCGGGACGTCAGCAGCCTGCTGGCGGTGCCGCTTCCGACAAGAAACCTTGTCGCGACTAGATGCAGCACACTTAAGTTGTTGAGCGGACTCGAAACAAAGTAAGGGCGCAACTAGCTACGAGTTGGTTCCTCCGCGCACAGGTTTTCCATACAAAGTCCGGTCGTTCGAGGAAGATAACTTAAAAATTAAAACTAATTGCTCAAACTTTGGCAACTTAGCTTTTCTGTTGTTTGCTTCCCGGCAAGGCAAAACTTCCTTAAACGACGCCTGGTCCACACCATTATCTTCTCCTTCCCCCCGGCAAACTTGTGTTCGAGGGAACCTTCCTTTCCTTTGTTGAGAAAAAGAAAGAAGAGAAAATAAAGATATGGAGCCTTTCAGCTCGTTATTGCTTACCGGAGGTAGGGGCTGCACAAAGTGTCAGATAACACATGCTAGAAATCATATAATGCATGAAATTGACAAGATGTGCGGAGCACATTAGCTTTACTTTTGCACGGGATCTGCGCCCGGCTTTGTACAAAGGATTACATGCAACATCGGCAAGACTTGTACAAAAGGTGGTTGTCGGAACAGGTTCCGGCAACCGCGCCCTACGGGTAAAACTTACGAAGATGCTCAATGTTCCAAGAGTTGCTCACCGGAGTGCCATCTTCGGTCTCAAGGAGGACAGCGCCAGGCCTAGTGACTCGTTTCACCCGATAAGGGCCTTCCCACTTTGGCGTCAACTTGTTGGAATTCTTGGCGGATTGAACGCGTCGAAGAACAAGGTCGCCTTCCTCGAAGCTTCTGGCATTAACTTTGCGGCTATGGTAGCGGCGCAAAGCTTGCTGGTATCGAGCAGCTCGCACAGCAGCCTGAACACGATCCTCCTCAAGGAGCAGTGCGTCATCTTGTCGCAGCTGCTCTTGCTCAAGCTCATCATAAGCGAGCACTCGAGGTGATCTGTATATGAGTTCCGTGGGGAGAACTGCCTCTGCTCCATAGACTAGAGCGAAAGGTGTCTGGCCAGTGGCTCGATTTGGTGTCGTCCTGATCGACCAAAGAACCACCGGCAGCTCCTCGATCCAGTTTCTTCCGCACTTGTGCAGCCTGTCGAAAGTTCTGGTCTTGAGCCCGCGCAGCACTTCAGCATTTGCCCTCTCCACTTGACCGTTGCTTCTCGGATGTGCAACAGAAGCGAAGCAGACCTTGGCGCCAAGATCTTGGACGTACTGCATGAATGTGCGGCTCGTGAATTGTGTGCTGTTGTCGGTGATGATCATGTTAGGGATCCCGAAACGGCAAACAATCGACCTGAAGAACTTGACTGCTGACTGTGCTGTCACCTTCCTCACTGCTTCCACTTCCGGCCACTTTGTGAACTTGTCGATTGCAACGTACAAGTACTCAAAGCCCCCGACAGCTCGGGGAAAGGGGCCGAGGATGTCGAGCCCCCAGACCGAAAATGGCCAGGATAAAGGAATCGTCTGGAGAGCTTGAGCTGGCTGGTGTATCTGCTTGGAATGGAACTGGCATGCTTCACACTTGGTTACTTGTGCAGTTGCATCCTGGAGGGCTGTCGGCCAAAAGAAACCTTGCCGGAACGCTTTGCCGGCAAGTGCTCTTGCACCAATGTGGTGACCACATGTGCCTCCATGTATCTCTGCCAACAGCTTTTGTCCGTCTTCCCGGCAAATACACTTCAATTTCACACCGTTGAGTCTTCTTCTGTACAGTGTGCTGTCGACAAACTGGTACATACTCGACTGCCGGGCTACTTTTTCCGCTTCTTCTTGCTCTTAGGGAAGTTCTCCTGTCTGAAGGTAATGGACAATCTGTTGTGCCCATGATGGAGCTTGCGGCTCGACAACAAGGATTAAAGGCACATCTGCTGCTGCGGGAACATCCGCTTCTACGGCGAGAACCTGTGGTTCTGCCGGAGCTTGATGTTCCCCGGCAAGCTTGCCGGAGCAAAACTTGTCGGGAGCGTCTGCTTCAACGGAACAAGCCCTAAGGCCTGCCGGAGCAGGCTGCTCCTTAGCATCCTTGGTGTTGATCTTGGGGACCTTCTTGGCGGCGGCTTCGGGGAGCTCTGCCAGAAAGTAGTCACCGGAAATCAACTTCCTCTTCTTGCTCTGTCCCGTTGATGGTGCTACGGATGGTTGAGTCAGCTTGAGCACAAAAATCCCTGGTTCCACAGGTAACTTTAGTGCGGCGCACTTCGACAGGCCATCAGCAATGTCATTCTGAGCTCTTGGAACATGCTCCATCTGTAGGCCGTCAAAGTGCTCTTCTAGCTTTCTTACTTCATCAACATATGCTTCCATCAATGGACTCTGATAGTTCTTGTTCACTTGGCGGACGACAAGCTGTGAGTCACCCCTGACAATGAGCTTCTTGATCCCAAGGTCTGCTGCGATCCTGAGACCGGCAAGCAATCCTTCATACTCTGCAGTATTGTTGGTTGCTTGCTCCTTGGGGAAGTGCATCTGGACTACGTACTTGAGGTGCTCTCCGGTGGGTGCGACAAGCAGCACGCCCGCACCGGCGCCTTACAGCGAGAAGGCACCATCAAAGTACATCAGCCACTCTTTGCTCGCTTCCTTGACGGGGATGCTCGTCTCCGGAGTTTCTTCATCTGGTGTTGGCGTCCATTCTGCTATGAATTCTGCCAATGCTCTGCTTTGGATAGTTGAAGTACTTTCAAACTTGAGGCCAAAGCTTGACAGTTCCAGCGCCCACTCGAGAATCCTGCCTGTTGCTTCTGGATTTTGTAGTATTCTCTTTAACGGAAAGTGAGTGACAACTGTGATCTCATGTGCTTGGAAGTAATGGCGCAGCTTTCTCGAGGCCATGAGAAGGCCGAAAAGCAATTTCTGCACACCAGAGTACCTTGATCTAGCCCCATGCAGAAGGGAACTGACAAAGTAAACTGGGCGCTGCACCATTATCTTCTGCATCTTGTCATGCTCCTGCGCAGATCCATTCTTGTCGGGACCAGAGCTTGTCGGCGAAGCCCCCTGCTTGTCGCTGGATGCATCTGCCGTGGTTGCTGGCTCATCATCTGCCTCACTCTCCGCCACTAACGCAGCACTAACCACTTGATTGGTTGCCGCTATATACAGCAGCAACTTCTCTTGTGGCTTAGGTGCGACAAGTGTTGGAGTGGAGGACAGGTATCTCTTCAAGTCCTGCAATGCAGCCTCCGCCTCCGGAGTCCATTTCATTGGACCTGCCTTTTTCAATATTTTGAAAAATGGCAGGGCGCGCTCAGCAGATCTAGAGATAAACCTGCTGAGAGCAGCCACGCAACCGGCAAGCCTTCGTACATCCTTGACGCGTTTTGGTGCTTCGATCTGCTTAATGGCCTTGATCTTGTCAGGATTAGCTTCAATTCCCTGCTGAGACACGAAGAACCCGAGAAGCTTGCCGGAGGGTACTCCAAACACGCACTTCTCGGGGTTAAGCTTGAGGTTGATCTTGCGCAGATTTGTAAATGTTTCGTCCAAATCTTGAATCAGGGTCGCCCTGTCCTTGCTCTTGACCACTATGTCATCCATGTAGGCTTCCACATTTCTGTGCATCTGCGGCTCAAAAGCATGGTGGACTACCCTTGCAAATGTTGAACCAACATTCTTCAAACCGAAAGGCATTCGTACGAAACAGTACGTGCCACACGGGGTGATGAATGCGGTCTTCTCCTCATCCTCTTCTGCCATGAAGATCTGATGGTATCTTGAGTATGCATCAAGAAATGAAAGCAAATCACATCTGGCCGTGGAGTCAACAATCTGATCGATGCGCGGCAAGGGAAATGGGTCTTTGGGACAAGCTTTATTGACATCAGTGAAGTCGATACAAAGCCTCCATTTTCCGTTAGCCTTGCGCACAACTACAGGATTGGCCAACCATGTAGGATGGAGCACTCCTCTGACAAGGCCTGCTGCTTCCAACTTCTTGATTTCTTCTGCGATGAATTCTTGGCACTCCACTGCCTGTTTCCTGACTTTTTGCTTGACGGGCCGCGCATGAGGACAGACAGCAAGGTGGTGCTCAATTACTTTCCTGGGAACACCGGGGATGTCAGACGGTTGCCATGCAAACACGTCGACATTCACCCGCAGGAAAGCAACGAGCGCGCTTTCCTATTTGGGGTCGAGAGTGGCACTGATGGTGAAGGTACCACCAGTGCCGTCCTCCTTGGCGGACACCTTCTTGGTCTCAGGTGGAGCAGCCATTGCCTTCTTACACTTGCCGGTGGAGCTCGATGGTGCGTCCTCGACGGTAGCGCAGCACTCCGAAGAGGTGCGCTTGCCGGAGTGGGCATCAGAGCTCTTGCCGCACTTAGTCTTCTTCTTCCCCCCGGGAGCTTCAGCGGCAAGTGACTTGCGATCTGTTGCGGCTGTTGCTTCCCGGTAGATCTTGTCGGCGCAGATAAGGGCATCCTTCTTGTCGCCAGGGACAGAGATGACACTTATCGGGCCTAGCATCTTCAGAACATTGTATGCATAGTGAGAGGCTGCCATGAACTTGGCAAGTGCTGGACGGCCAAGGATTCCATTGTAAGGCAATGGAAAGTCAGCAACATCAAACGTAACCTTCTCGGTCCTGAAGTTCAACTCGCTGCCAAATGTTACCGGCAATGTAATCTTTCCCTTCAGCTTGCTCCTTCCCGGGTTGATTCCTTGGAATGTGCCGGTCTCTTCGAGCTCGCTATCAGGGATCTGGAGTTTCTGGAGCACCGCGGAGGAGATCAGGTTCAAGCCGGCCCCGCCGTCAACTAGCATCTTAGTGACCTTGAGGTTGCGAATAGTTGGTGATACCAACATCAGCAAGCACCCGACTGCAGTTATGCGATCAGGGTGGTCCTCAATATCAAAGATGATAGGCGTGCTGGACCATTTCAGAGGCTTGCGTGACTCAATGGGTGGTTCTGCTGCATTGACTTCCCGTACCCACTGCTTGAGCTGGCGGTGCGAAGTATGCAGAGAAGCACCGCCGTCAACGCACAGGACCTCTGTGGCTTTCTGGAACTCCTGCTCATCAGTCTCCTCATCATCCATGTCTTCATCGTCGTCGTCATCTTCATCCTTGTCACGGACGCGAGGAGGTCTGTCTCCTTGCCGCTGCTTGGCCTTGCCGCGGCGTCCTCCTTGGCCGGGACGTTTCTTGCCGGATCCTCCAGCACCTTCCTGGGCTTTCTCCTTGTCGCGCCGCTCGTATTCAACTTTCTGTTGCTCAACAAGCTGCTCGACTTTCTTGCAGCTCTGGAGATCGTGGCCCTTGGTGCGGTGGATCTTGCAGTACTGCTTGTTGGTGCCGTCCTGCTTGTCGGCGACCGCCACGGTCCCTGCAGTAATCTCCTTGCTGGAGTCACCAGCTTTGGCTTTCTTGGCGCCACCACCATTGCCGGACTGCTCAACAACTAGCACCTCTTTTCCTTTCTTCCTCCTGTTGTTTCGCCGCTGGTTTTTCTTTGCCGGGGCAGCATCATCACTGTCAGATCCCCCTGCTCCTATGTTCTCTCCGGGGAGTCTCCTCCCTTCCTCAGCACGTGCACACTTGTCGGCCAGGGCATATAGCTAACTGACGTCCCTGATCTTGCACATCGCCATTTCCTCCCGCATCCTGCGATTTCGCACGTTCTGATGGAACGCGGTGATCACCGCGGCAGGGTTGACGTCTGGGATGTTGTGCTGTACACTGCTGAATCTCTGAATGTACTTGCGCAGGGGTTCTCCTTCCTTCTGGGCGAGCAGATGAAAGTCACTTTCTTGGCCATGAGGCTTGTGGCCGTCTGTGAAGGCGCCGACAAACTGATGGCATAAATCGGCCCAAGAGGATATGGAGTTGTCCGGCAAGTGCATGAGCCAGGATCTGACGTTGGGCTTGAGCACCAACGGGAAGTAGTTGGCAAGGATCTTGTCGTCCCGTCCCCCGGCAGCCTGCACTGCAATGGTGTAGATGCTGAGGAACTCCGACGGATGCGTCTTGCCGTCGTACTTCTCCGGTACGTCTGGCTTGAAGTTCTTCGTGCTGGGCCACTAGACTTGCCGCAGCTCACGAGTGAACGCAGGGCAACCTACCACGTACGGCAGATCGCCTGGTTCCCCTGGCGCATGCATGTCAACAGAGGGCCCAGCGCGCTTGTCGGATTGACGTCGCGCTTCTCTTCGACGCTCGATGCGAGTACGAGCGTCTTCTTGTTGTCGATCGTGAAGAACTTGGCACTGATCGCGACGAGCTCGTGGATCCGACGATGCGGTGGAGTCGCTGTCGATGTGGATCCGGCGAGTCGGCGATCTTGGCCTTCGGGGTGGTGATTGCATGGTTGTTGCACCCCCACCAGTTTCGTCGCCACCGGCTCGCGCCTGGCAACCCTGCCGCGGCAGCGACGCGCTCGGCTGCCGCGGAGTGTTGCCGTTGGCGTAGCCGATCAGACTCTGAATGGTGGCCCTCCATTCGTCGATCTTGTCCGACGTCGGAGGGTAATCCAGGAGCAGTTGAGCTCGCGCCAAAGCTTTTGCCGGAGTGGTGGGTGGCAGTGGCGGACGGCGCGAGGAACGGGATATGCTCGGACTTCTAACTATGTTAGAAGGAGCATTATCTCGTCCGGGCGACCGTGTCTCGCTCGTGCTGGCACGTTGGCGTGCATGCTGGTCTTGAGCGCCCCGGGATCCACCAGCTTGATCTTGGCCCAACAGACGTATGGTACTGCGAGTACCATGACGCTGTCGGTCCTGCGCCTCCTGAGATGGGCGCGGAACAAGCACGGACGTCAAAGTCTGCGCTGCCTTGCCCTTGGACCTGGCAGCGTCGTGAGTTTCCTCGTCGACGTCCGTTCTTCCGTCGGCGTCCTCCCCACCACTTGTTTGCTCCAGGGGTGGTGGAAGTGACGCGGACGGAGCTGCTGCCGCCGAAGTCTTCTTCTTCGATGGCATGTTGATGAAGAAAACAAAGATCTAGCTCGTGTGGATGCCGGATCAGGTTCACACAACCTCGAAGCCCCCTACCTGGCGCGCCAAAGATGTCGGGGAAACTGATCCACGAACACCTATGGGGCCGGCGGACCGAGCCCCTTTCGGTTCGGCGAGGGGCGGAGGTCGCACGAAGAGCAGATCGAGGCGAAGCACACGAGCAGTTTACCTAGCTTCGGAGCTCTCCGGAGAGATAATACTCCTACTGCTGCTTGTCTGATTCTATTATGTTCTTGCTCGAGAGTGAGCTAAGTGTTTTCTGGCTTGCGAAAATGAGTCGAACCCCTTCTACGTTGCGCATGGGCCTCCTTTTATACGCTAAAGGGGTCACCGATAGGTGGCAACGTAAACAAGGGTACAAATGTAAAAAGTGAGGTGGTTGGTACAGTTGCTTGTATAGTGTTTCCTACCTAACCCTGACGGCAGGGGACAAGGGCATTAAATGCCCGTCTGTGTTGCCCAAACTGTGCAGGAAGGTACCGTCAGGGACGCCACCGCTCGCCACGACGGCAGTCTTGTCAGCTCCGCATGCCACCGCGCACCGCTGGCTGCACAGCCTTCCGCCACGCACGCCTGGAAAGCCCCCCAGAGCGACACGTTGGTGGATGTGCTGGAGCGTGGGTACAGAGTGGCCGCCTGCCGCGGCAAGCGCCTTGCCGCGGCCATTGTCTTGTCGGGTCCGGAACCTTGTCGCTCACCGGGCCTCGAGATGCCTTGGTTGGTCTTCCCGGCAAGCTCCTCTTGTCGGGGCCTTGTTGCCTTGCCGGGGCGCGTGGCGCGTCGCGGCAAGTTCCTTGGGATGCCTTGGTTGGCCTTCCCAGCAAGCTCCTCTTGCCAGGGCCTTGCCTCCCTGACTTGAATACTTTGTTCTTGAATGGCTCCAAAGGAAACCACGGAGGACCTTGGCGGTCGCCCGGCAAGCCTTGCCGCGGGGCGCTACAACTGCCCGTGCACAAGTTCGGGGTACTAGGGTACCCCTACTCTAGTACACCGACACATGGTGCTACTTTGAAGCACCAATGTGGAAAAAGATAGTAACATTGTCCCCTTTTTTTAGGCCTTTCTCTTTTTTGGCCTTTTTTTTTCTTTTTTATTTGGCCTTCCCCTTTTTTTGGCCTTTCTTTTTTTAATAAGGGACAATGCTCTAAAAATGATGATCATCACACTTATATGTACTCATGAATTACAACTCAATACTAGAACAAAATATGACTCTATATGAATGCCTCCGACGGTGTACCAGGATATGCAATGACTCAAGAGCGACATGTTTGAAAAATTATGCATTGTGGCTTTGCCACAAATACGATGTCAACTACATCATCATGCAAAAGCAATATGACAATGATGAAGCGTGTCATAATAAACAGAATGGTGGAAAGTTGCATGGCAATATATCTTGGAATGGCTATGGAAATGCCAAAATAGGTAGGTATGGTGGCTGTTTTGAGGAAGATATAAGGAGGTTTATGTGTGATAGAGCATATCGTATCACGGGGTTTGGATGCACCTGCGAAGTTTGCACAAACTCTCAAGGTGAGAAAGGGCAATGCACGGTACCGTAGAGGCTAGCAATGATGGTAAGGTAAGAGTTCGTATAATCCATGGACTCAACATTAGTCATAAAGAACTCACATACTTATTGCAAAAATCTACAAGTCAACCAAAACCAAGCACTACGCACATGCTCCTCGGGGGATAGATTGGTAGGAAAAGATCATCGCTCATCCCCGACCGCCACTCATAAGGATGACAATCAAAGAACACCGCATGCTTAAAAATTTTCACACAACGGTTACCATACGTGCATGCTACGGGACTTGCAAACCTCAACACAAGTATTTCTCAAATTCACAATTACATCAACTAGCATGACTCCAATATTACCACCTTCATATCTCAAAACAATTATTAAGCATCAAGTTGATCATAGTATTCAATTCACTTCCTATGATAGCTTTTATTATACCCAACTTGGATGCCCATCATTCTAGGACCAATTTCATAACCATAGAAATTACCATGCTGTTCTAAAAGACTCTCAAAATAATATAAGTGAATCATGAGGGATCAATAATTTCTACAAAATAAAACCACCGCCATGCTCTAAAAAGATATAAGTGAAGCACTAGAGCAAAATTGTCTAGCTCAAAAGATATAAGTGAAGCACATAGAGTATCTAATAAATTCTGAATCATGTGTGTATCTCCCAAAAGGTGTGTACAGCAAGGATGACTATCGTAAACTAAAAATCAAAGACTCATATCATACAAGACGCTCCAAGAAAAACACATATCATGTGGTAAATAAAAATATAGCTCCAAGTAAAGTTACCGATAGACGAAGACGAAAGAGGGGATGCCTTCCGGGGCTTCCCCAAGATTAGGCTTTTGGTTGTCCTTAAATTATCTTGGGGTGCCAAGGGCATCCCCAAGATTAGGCTCTTTCCACTCCTTATTCCATAGTCTGTCAATTCTTTACCCAAAACTTGAAAACTTCACAACACAAAACTCAACAGGAAATCTCATGAGCTCCGTTAGTGCAAGAAAGAAAAAACCACCACTTAAGGTAATGTAATGAACTAATTATTTATTTATATTGGTGTTAAACCTACTGTAATCTAACTTCTCTATGGTTCATACCCCCCGATACTAGCCATATATTCATCAAAATAAGCAAACAACACACGAAAAACAGAATCTGTCAAAGACAGAACAGTCTGTAGCAATACGTAACTTTCGAATACTTCTGGAACTCTAAAAATCCTACCAAAATAGGAAGTCCTGGGTTTGTCTATTTATATACTACAAAAAGAATAAACTCAAAATCACGTTTCTGTGATTTATTAGATTTTTTCTCGTGAGTGCAAAAGTTTCTGTTTTTCAGCAAGATCAAATTAACTTTCACCCAAGATGATCCTATAGGTTCTACTTGGCACAAACACTAACTAAAACATAAAACCACATCTAAACAGAGTCTAGATGAATTATTTATTATGAAATAGGAAAAAAGCAAGGAACAAAAATAAGATTGGGTTGCCTCCCAACAAGCGCTATCGTTTAACGCCCCTAGATAGGCATAAAAGCGAGAATAGATCTAAGTATTGCCATCTTTGGCATTCAATTCATAAGTGGCTCTCATAATAGACTCATAAGGTAATTTGATTTTCTTTCTAGGAAAGTGTTCCATGCTTTTCCTTAACGGAAATTGGAATCTAATATTTCCTTCCTTCATATCAATAATTGCACCAATCGTTCTAAGGAAAGGTCTACCAAGAATAATAGGACACGAAAGATTGCAATCTATATCAAGAACAATAAAATCTACGGGCACATATTTCCTATTTAAAACAATAAGAACATCATTAATCCTTCCCATAGGTTTCTTAATTGTGGAATCCGCAAGGTGCAAATTTAAAGAGCAATCATCAAATTCACGGAAACCTAGCATATCACATACAGTTTTTGGAATCGTGGAAACACTAGCACCCAAATCACACAAAGCATATCATTCATGATCTTTTATTTTAATTTTAATTGTAGGTTCCCACTCATCATAAAGTTTCCTAGGGATAGAAACTTCTAATTCAAGTTTTTCTTCATAAGATTGCCTTAGAGCATCAATGATATATTTAGTAAAAGCTTTATTTTGGCTATAAGCATGAGGAGAATTCAACACGGATTGAAACAAAGAAATACAATCTATTAAAGAACAATTATCATAACTAAATTCCTTGAAAAATCCAAAGTAGTGGGTTCATTACTATGTAAAGTTTTAATCTCTCCAATCCCACTTTTACCAATTTTAGCATCAAGATCAAAAAACTCCAAATCATTGGGACGCCTTTTAACTATAGTTGACTCATCTCCAGTCCCATCATTATTAAGATTCATATTGCAAAACAAGGATTTAATAGGAGACACATCAATAACTTTTAGATCTTCATCATTATTATCATGAGAACTAGTAGAACACGCTCTTACAAAGCAATCTTTCTTAGCACGCATCCTAGCAGTTGTTTCTTTACACTCATCAATGGAAATTCTCATGGATTTGAGAGACACATTGATATCATGCTTAGGCGGAATAGATCTAAGTTTCAAAGAATCAACATCAAGAGAAATTCTATCCACGTTCCTAGCCAATTCATCAACTTTAAGTAATTTTTCTTGCAGTAAAGCATTGAAATTCTTTTAAGAATTCATAAATTCTTTAACACTAATCTCAAAATCAGAGGGCATCTTATTAAAATTTCCATAAGAGTTATTGTAGGAATTACCATAATTATTAGAGGAATTACTAGGAAACGGCCTGGATTGTTTCCTCTATATGCGTTGTTACCAAAATTATTCCTACCAACAAAATTCACATCCATAGATTCATTATTATTCTCAATCAAAGTAGACAAAGGCATATCATTAGGATCAATAGGAGCACTTTTAGTAGCAAACAATTTCATAAGTTCATCCATCTTTCCACTCAAAACATTAATTTCTTCTATAGCATGAACCTTTTTACTAGTAGATCTTTCGGTGTGCCATTGAGAATAATTAACCATAATATTATCTAGGAGGTAGATTCTCCTAAAGTGATTTCCATAAAAGTGCCTCCTGCGGGTGAATCTAAAAGATTTCTAGAAGCAAAATTCAATCCGGCATAAATTTTTTGTACGATCATCCATAAATTCAAACCATGTGTAGGGCAATTACGTATCATTAATTTCATCCTCTCCCAAGATTGTGCAACATGCTCGTGATCAAGTTTCTTAAAATTCACAATATCATTTCTAAGAGAGATGATCTTAGCGGGAGGAAAATACTTAGAGATAAAAGCATCTTTGCACTTATTCCATGAATCAATACTACTTTTAGGCAAAGCTGAAAACCAAATTTTACCACGATCTCTAAGTGAAAATGGAAATAACTTCAATTTAACAATATCATTATCCATGTCTTTCTTCTTTTGCATATCGCACAAATCAACAAAGTTGTTTGGATGAGTAGCGGCATCTTCACTAGGGAGGCCAGAGATTGATCTTTCATAATAAGATTCAACAAAGCAGCATTGATTTCACAAGATTCAACATCATTAAGAGGAGCAATCAGAGTGCTAAGGAAATCATTATTATTGGTATTGGAAAAGTCACACAATTTAGTATTATCTTGAGCCATAGTGACAAGCAATCCAACTCACAAGCACACAAAAGACAAGCGGAAAAGAGGCAAACGGAAAAGAGCGGGCGAATAAAACGGCAAGGGTGAAGTGGGGGAGAGGAAAACGAGAGGCAAATGGCAAATAATGTAATGCGAGGGAGATAAGTTTGTGATGGGTACTTGGTATGTCTTGACTCGAGCGAAGACCTCCCCGGCAACGGCGCCGGAAATCCTTCTTGCTACCTCTTGAGCATGTGTTGGTTTCTCCCTTGAAGAGGAAAGGGTGATGCAGCAAAGTCGCGTAAGTATTTTCCTTAGTTTTTGAGAACCAAGGTATCAATCAAATAGGAGGCTCCTCACAAGTCCCTTGCACCTACACAAACAAACAAGAACCTCGCAACCAACGCGATAAAGGGGTTGTCAATACCTTCATGGCCACTTGCGAAAGTGAGATCTGATAGAGATAATATGATAAGATAATTTTTTTTGGTATTTTTATGATATAGATTGAAAAGCAAAGATTGCAAAATAAAGTAGATTGGAAACTTATATGATAGAGAATAGACCCGAGGGCCATAGGTTTCACTAGTGGCTTCGCTCAAGATAACATAATTATTACGGTGGGTGAACAAATTACTGTCGAGCAATTGATAGGAAAGTGCATAGTTATGAGAATATCTAGGCATGATCATGTATATAGGCATCACGTCCGCAACAAGTAGACCGACTCCTGCTTGCATCTACTACTATTACTCCACACATCGACCGCTATCCAGCATGCATCTAGAGTATTAAGTTCATAAGAACAGAGTAACACATTAAGCAAGATGACATGATGTAGAGGGATAAACTCAAGCAATATGATATCAACCCCATCTTTTTATCCTCGATGGTAACAATACAATACGTGCCTTGCTGGCCCTGCTGTCACTGGGAAAGGACACCGCAAGATTGAACCCAAAGCTAAGCACTTCTCCCATGGCAAGAAAGATCAATCTAGTAGGCCAAACCAAACTGATAATTCGAAGAGACTTGCAAAGATAACCAATCATACATAAAAGAATTCAGAGGAGATTCAAATATTTCTCATAGATAAACTTGATCATAAACCCACAATTCATCGGATCTCGACAAACACACCGCAAAAAGAGTTACATCGAATAGATTTCCAAGAAGATCAAGGAGAACTTTGTATTGAGATTGAATGAGAGAGAAGAAGCCATCTAGCTAATAACTATGGACCCGAAGGTTTGTGGTAAACTACTCACAACTCATCGGAGAGGCCTTGGTGATGATGTAGAGGCCCTCCATGGTCGATTCCCCCTCCGGCGGAGCACCGGAAAAGGATCCAAGATAGGATCTCACGGGTACAGAAGGTTGCGGTGGTGGAAATAGTTTTTTGTGGTGCTCCTGGATGGTTTCTGGGTACGTAGATATATATAGGTGAAGGAGGTTGGTCAGGGGAGCCACGAGGCACCCACGAGGCAGGGGGTCCCCTCCCCCCTAGGGCACGCCTTGCACCCTCATGGTCGCCTCGGCTGCTTCTTGATGTCCACTCCAAGTCTCCTGGATTGCGTTTGTTCCAAAAAGATCGCTCCTGAATGTTTCATTCCGTTTGGACTGCGTTTGATATTCCTTTTCCGCGAAACACTGAAATAGGCAAAAAAACAACAATTCGGGCTGGGCCTCCGGTTAGTAGGTTAGTCTAAAAAATGATATAAAAGTGTAAAGTAAAGCCCATAAACATCCAAAACAGGTAATATAATAGCACGGAACAATCAAAAATTATAGATACGTTGGAGACGTATCATGCTACTCCCAATCTGTCCTCACATAGTCATAATGCAATTGTTATGCATGTTAATGTAAGCCCTCGTTAATCTAGTGCCAGTGTTGATTTGATGTGATGGCACTTCTTAGTTAATGGCACTTTTTCATATTGTCACTGTAATGCCATTGATAACATATGAGATGCTGCTGTTAATCATATGCCGCTGCAAAAAATGACACTGCTTAAATAAGATTGTTACATATTTGTGCAAACAGGGTTGTCTATCTCCATATGGTGTCTATTTGTGCAAACAGAAGCACAAACCTCAATTTTAGTAGAACCTGTTGTCAGCTGACCTCATGTTGCTCCAGGTATTCCTACATTCGTAACTAGGTAGAATGACTAACGCAAAATGAAATAAGCTTATTCGTACGATGACTTGTTGTTTGCAGTGTGGAACGAGCCTGTCATGTGTGGAGGAGCAAACAAGCACTGCAGACGTGCCATCAATGCAAGATAAAAGGGACCAAGTCATTGATGGCCTGGCCGGCGAGTAGGGGTCGTTCAAACAGTGGTGGATTATTTTAGTGGAACTAAACAAAAAAGATATTGGGGTTAGTCGAACAAATTTTCTACAGCCACATGAAAGGAATTGCGCTCATCGATTGGATAGAATTTCCTCCGTGCCATCATAGGAGATCCCAAGGTGGAAATCAACTAACCACCTATAAAGTTATGCATAATCTTCCTCACGCAGGTCAGTATCCCCTTCGTCTAGATGATCGTGTTTTTTCACGCCGAGCTATTGATATGTGCTACTGTTTTGCGACATCGTTTAAGCACAACGCTTTCCTATCTTTTCACATCGAGGACAATGAAGATGATTTTAGTGGAACTGCACAAAACGGCCTGATGTTGAGTGGTCCCTATTGCCTCCTCTGTTTGCTGCAATGTGTCATCGTAAATTGCAAGATGAGCCATCAAGCTAGTTGTGGTGTTGCCAACATGCTCAGAGTGCACGCAACATTGAGCACAAAGAAGCATGCCTGCATGCATAGGGAGGCCCTTTGCTCAGAGAATCATCGGTCGTTTTTTCTTTATTTCTACACCTTCTCATAGCTTTGTCTTTGTTATAGTCTTGTGAATCATTTAGATGTGTAAACATGCTGAACTTAAGTGCCTATAAATGTTAGCTAGTATGCATATTGTATCTTGTGAAGCTTAGTTTGAATGTTAGTGTGTTAACCTTTACAATCTATGTATATTGTAGGCATGTTATTTGACCCCTCATTTGGCCGTGCTACGACCAGTGTGAGTGTCTGCATGCAGTACACCATCCTCTAATTTGGTGGATGCCAAGCCGGCCCGAAAAGGAGCTGTAACTTTTTTAACTTGAAAAATGTTACCAGTGAGGAGCCATAATTAAGATAGAGTCATCTCTTTTTTTCTTTTGAATGGGCAAGAAACTGGAGAGTGTCTCTATAGGTTGCCTCTAGTGTTAAGGGCCTCCAGTACGAAACAAGGGCAACCGACTAGGCCGATACAAAAGCCTATCCATCTTAAAGCCCATTTGTTTTTGTGCGAGGAAAAGCCCATATTTCTTAAAGAGGGGGCGATCCCAGAAAACCCCTCCTTCCTCCTTGCTTCCACTTATACTACAACTCGCTGGACTGTCCCTCTTCTGTCGCCCCCCAATTCTCCCTGCTCCCCATCTTCCTCACTCGTACAGAAAACCCCCACACACCTTCTTCCTCACTCATACGGAAAATGCTTGCTCCTCTTCTTCCACTCCTATAGAAAAACCTAGCCCTCCTTCTTCCCCACTTGCACTGCCACTAGGCTCATCTCTAGCTACTCTGCTCAAACCCGTGAGTTCGGCACGACGCCCGCAAGGAAAATGGAGTCGGCTGGCCCCAGCACCAAGAAGATGAGGCTTCTGCCAGTGGCGATGCCGGTCGTAGATCCTGCACTCGGCAGCGCGGGGAGAAGCGGCGAGCCCCCCACCCAGATCTGAGGAACCCGTAGAATCTCCGGTGGACCGCATCAGTGATCTCCCAGACGACATCCTTAGGGAGATCATCTCGCTTCTCCCCACCAAGGATTGCTATCGCACACAAGTCCTCTCAACTCGGTGGAGCCCTCTATGGTGCACCGCACCCCTCAATCTCGACTATCGTCAGATATCTATCCTTCCTGAATTTGATCTCCTCAGATCCATCATCTCCTCTTACTAGTAGGGCCCCGTTGCATCCAACCAGGCAAACATAAGCTTTGTCACATTCTTCCTATTGAACGTGAGGTTACTGTTGTCCATGAGGCTTAAGTTTTTCAACAAGAGATTTCTCACAGACGGACATGTTGAACGGCAAAAAAAGAAGTTTCAGGCGGACAAATGGGCTTCTGAACATGCTCGGCTTGTATTTACAACAAGTTGTAGTCATCCTCCAATAATTTGTTTTGCACAAGATGTTGATTTAATGGATCAGACTGATCCATTTGTTTGTGGCTGCAAAACACAATGGTTGGGTTAGATGTTATTGCCATGTTCAATCCGGGTTTTGTCTAAATTTGATGAACAATTAATCCTTGGGCTTTTTGTACCGTTTGTAAGCTTGAGTTCCGTGTTGTTGCCCTTGTACTCCCCTCCGCTTGCCACTACACTACCGCATCTTCCATGGCTCCTATTCGTTCCCATCCGAGGCCTCGTCATCGTTCTCCGCCTTGGTTCGCTCGTTGTGCCCGCTACCGTCTGGCATTCTCAACATGGTCAGCAACCAAGAGGAATTAGGAGATGACTGTACGTGGAGAGGCCGATAGTAGGGACCCACCAGGGTCATTGCATTACGCAAATAGGTGCCTCGTTATTACAAGCCAAAAAAAATACTTCCTCCTAATTGTTTGACAACTAGGTCCCACGCCATTGTCAATGTAGTCAATAAACGAGAAAATTACACAACGAGCAGATAACACCATGGACCCAGCCGCTTGCCTAGTTGTTTTTTAGTTTCAGAGACGGAGCTCAACTGCGCACTGTGCGGGGGCTGTGGCCCGTCTAGCCCACGCTTATGCTTTTATTTAAGCACATGACGAGCCCAGTTGATATTTTCTCTTTCTAAAATGGCTAGACCAGTTCTTTTTTTGGAGAATACCAAACCGAGACCTACTTGCTTTTCTCAGCCCTGCTGGGCTGCAAATCTTTCATGACGAGGAGGGATGTAAGTAGTAAGAAATGGGCTTCCCCAGAAAATGGGCTATAAGTAGTAAGAAATGGGCTATAAATTTTTAAACCAAAGCCAACCGGCAATTACATTCAAATATCATTTTTTCTGGATTTCTCTACTCTTATAAAAAGCAGAGTTGGTGATGATGGTGTGCCTGCCATCTGCAATATAGGTCGTCCGATCTATATCTAACAGATAGGAAGGAAACTATGACAATTTACCTGCACTCCTCTCCACATTTGCAGATAATACCTTCCCTCGTTCATCCTTTTCTCCCACAAGATAAACTACTCATACAAATGCATCTTGATGTTCCGTGCAACGCACGGGCATCTTGCTAGTCAAGATTTTAAATTTCATTCATTTTTTGCGGAGAATTTTTTTGAATTTTATATTGATATAAATTTTTAAAAAATATTTTTAATGTGACTCGAAATTTCATGATTAAAAGAGTTCGGACGCACCGAAATATGCAAAATTTTGTTGAATTTTTTAGCAGTGCCCAGAATATGCTCTGTAATGCTAATAAAAAGAATATGGGCTTCAAAATATCCTTAAAAATTAGTAAATGGGTTGTAAATTATTGAAATAATGGCTAATGAGTTGTATGTTGTTTTCCACAGATTTGGAGGTTGACTTTTGGGCCTACTAGGTTGACGATGACGCTGTCCTAAAAAATATTGACGCATACGCAAGGCTTTGTTAACTTAGTCAACACAGAGCAGTGACTGTTGGATGTCCATCCAACGGGCGTCATGCTTCTTCAATCTCTGATCTTCCTGCTCCAGCCGCCCAGACTAGCACCGGCGGGACAACCTGCTCCCTCCTAACGTGGCTGGCTGTGTTGTCGCTAGGCCATCCCTCTAACCACCCGCACATCCTATTATTTTCCGGTGATGTCAGCCTCACCCCGCAGCTGACCAGTCAGCCCTCATACTCCCCTTGGCGTGGGCATCCCCTGTTGTGGCTTCGCCGGCTTCGGGTCTTTCACTTCTTGGTCATCGCCATCATCCATCGTGTTTGGGCTCTCGGCGCAGCGTGGTCAACATGGTCAACAAACAACAGCCATCGGAAGAGAGATGTAAGTGGAGAGGCTAACAGTAGGGACCCACACAAGCAAGCGCCTCCTTCTTACACGAAAACAATGGGGCTTTTCCGGGTCGTTCCAGTCTGGGGCCTCACTATAGTCCATCGCCCTGGTGCTCTCGGCGGCGTGGTCAACATGGTCAACGAATGACGTCCACCGGAAGAGGACTGTACGTGGAGAGCCTGGTAGCTGGGTCCATGGCTGGACGCAAGAAAGTGCCTCCTTATTACATGCAAAACAATGATTCCCCCACCTGACAGCTAGGACCCACCGGAAGCGCCTCTATATTTCACGAAAAAAATGTTCCTCCCGCTGACTGCTCGGACCCACCAGTTATATCTTCACACGTAAGGAAGTGCCTCCTTATTACGCACAAAAAATGAATACTCCCCCGGCTAGCTGGGACCCACCATAGCGGGAGGCTGGCTTGTGGGCCTACTAAGTTGACGTGAACGGATGGCTTTGTCAACTTACTCAATATGAACGATTCTAGCTCCAGTGACCATATGATGTCCATCCAACGGCCGTAGTGCTTCTTCAACCTCTGGTCTTATTGCTCCAGCCGCCCAAACCAGCGCAGGTCGTGCCGCTTGCTCCTGCCTCCCGTGGCCAGCTCTGCTGCCGCGCAGGCCTCACCACCCCACCTACTCCAACCTTTGGCCGGGCCATCTCTCTACTCACCCACAACCCATGTTATTCTATGGCGACGGCAGCCTCACACAGCAGCCGAATGAGTCAACCCTCGTAATCCTCCCCATATGGGGATCCACTGACGCGTCTTCCCCGGCTCCGCGTCATCCCCTTCCTAGGCCTTGCCGTCATCCACCGCCTTGGTGCTCTCAGTGCACCGTGGTCAATGTGGTCGAGGAACGACTTCCATCGGAAGAGGACTGTACGTGGAGAGGCTGACAGCTAGGTCCACGGCCGCAGCAAGGAAGTGCCTCCTTATTACGCGCAAAATAATGATTCCTCCACCTAACAGTAGGGATCACTGGACAGGCCACCGTATTTCGTGAAAAGACGTTTCCCCCCTGACTGCTGGGACCCACCAGCTACATCTTCGCACGCAGGGAAGTGTGTCCATATTACGAGCAAAAAATATGATTCTCCCCTAACAGATGGGACCCACCAGCTATATCTTCGCACGCAAGGAAGTGCCTCCTTACCTCCCTGACAGCTGGGACCCACCCGGTCGAACCGTATGTAGGGTTGTCTGTCTGGTCGTGAACATGTACGTACATATTGGTCGATCGGTCTGTCTACATGCTGCAGTGATGAATCGTGGCCGAGTAAGGAAGGGCACGTGTCGTAGTAGATGCGCGAACGTAGCATGTCACGCGGTCTTGTCTATATCGCGTACACGTACGTATAGCTAGGGTGCAAGAAAGTAAATACGGAAATGTACGTACATACAGGAGGGGTCTCGAACGCCTATTCGTGCACACGTATGGCCAGGGCTCGTGTACATGGAGAGGCAACGGAGGGCAGCAACAGCGTCATGTTCATTGGCAGCCAACCGGCTGGGTCGGAACAGAGAATCTGTGTCATGTTCATAGGGAGGCAACAAAATGCATCTTGTTCATCCGGAGCCAACCGGCTGGGACAAAACAGCCGAAACGAGGCCTGGCATACCGCAGAATGAAGGAAACACCCTTCTGTTTGACCGCATATGGCCGAAATGGGATCCTGTTCACCGGGAGGAGTCTGCCGTACCGCAAAATGGAGGAAACAGACTTCTCTTCAATCTCCTACGGTTGAAACAGGGTCCTGTTGATCGGGAGGGGTATGGCGTATCGCAAAAAAGAGGAAACAGACTTATCTTTGACCTCCTGCAGTCGAAACGGGGGTCTTGTTCATCGGGAGGGGTGTGGGGTATCACAAAATGGGACTCCACGTGCTACTGTTCATCCACCATCTACTGCCTCGCTCCAGCCTCCACGGGCTACTATTCATCCACCATCGCCCTCCTCCAGCCTCCACCTGTGACTGTTCATCCACGACATCTCCCTCCTGCCTCCATCAGCTCATGCTCATCCACGAGCTCATGTTCATCCAGCCTCCACCAGCTACTGTTCAACCACCCCTCCATGGCTACTGTTCATCTAGCCCTCCATGGTGTTCATCCACCCCAACCGGCTCGATCGGGGTACTGTTCATCCAACTGCAACGGCCTCCCTACCACGGGTCCTATTCATCCAACCCCCACCGGGAACTGTTCATCCAACCCCCAACAACGCTCACTATTCATCAAGAGGCACCAGGTTTGATCGGCTTTAGTTAGTAGAAGCAGCGAAGGAATCGTTCAATCGGGTTCAGTTAACAGCCAGATCGATCGATCGCTCGGGTTCAGTAACATGTAGCGTGTAGTGCAATCGCTCGGGTTTAGTAGGTGAACGCCTCGCTCGGGTTCAGTTAGATCCCAATGCCTCGCACCCACGCGCGTACGTGTACGAGAGAAACGTGCAATCCCTCCATGCATCGCTCGGCCCCAACCACCCACCGTAACCGGGAACTCCCAGATATTTTCCTCGCCCTCGCTTCTACCATGGTTTTTTCCGATATGGACAGCCCAAAGAATGTCATGCAGCTGCGTCTCCAGCCCGCCCAGGACAAAAAGCCCATTTTCTGTCATGATTTGTTGTCATAGAAGTAGGAGCCCACCACATTTATGATGATACTGGGTTTTGTCACAACTATCGTCATAGAAGTGTCATAAGCATGACAGGAAAAAAAATCGTTCGGCCCAAAATTTCACGGATGTGTCTTTTTTTGTAGTGCATGTACAGTCCTCTTCCGATGGAAGTCATTCCTTGACCACCTTGCCCATGCCGCGCCAAGAGCACGAAAGTGGTGGACGATGGCATGGCCTGGGAAGGGGACGACGTGGAGCCAGGGAAGACTAGACAGTGGATGCCCATGCGGAGAGGAGTACGAGAGTTGACTGGTTCGGCTGCGGTGTAAGGCTGTTGTCGCCGCAGAATAATAGGGGTTGTGGGTGACTAGAGGGATGGCCTAGCCAACGGTTGGAGTAGGAGGGGCGGTGAGGCCTGCGCGGCAGCACAACCAACCACGAGAGGCTGGAACAGGCGGCATGGCCCGCAATGGTTTGGGCGGCTAGAGCAAGAAGACCAGAGGTTGAAAAAGCACGATGGCCGTTGGATGGACATCGTACGGTTACTTCAGCTAGAATAGTTTATATTGACTAAGTTGACAAAGCCCTATGTCCGCGTCAACTTAGTAGGCCCACAAGTCAGCCTCCAAATATGGTGGGTCCCACCTAGCAGTGGCGGTCTTCTTTTTTTGTGCGTAATAAGGAGGCACTTGCGTGCGAAGAGATATAGCTGGTGGGTTCGAGCTATCAGTGGGGGGAATGTATTTTCACAAAATACAGAGGCCCTTCCGTTGGGTCCCCTCTGTCAGGTGGAGGAATCATTATTTTGTGCGTAATAAGGAGGCACTTCCTTGCTACGGCCGTGGACCCAGCTGTCTGCCTATCCACGTACGGTCCTCTTCCGATGGAAGTCGTTCCTTGACCATGTTGAGCACACCGCGTCGAGAGCACCAAGGTGGGGATGACGGCGAGGCCTAGGAAGGGAATGACCAGGAGCCGGGGAAGACTTGGCAGTTGTTTCCCACGTGGAGGGGAGTACGAGGGTTTAGTACTTTGGCTGCAGTGTGAGGCTGCCGTCACAGGAGAATAACAGGAGGTCTGGGTGAGTATAGGGATGGCTAGGCCAGCGATGGGAGTACGGTGGGGCGGTAAGGCCTGTGCGGCATCATAGCCGGCCGCAGGAGGAGGGAGCAGGCAGTCCCGCCGGCGCTTGTTTGAGCGGCTGGAGCAGGAAGAGCATAGATTGAAGAAGCAAGATGCTCGTTGGATGGACATCCAACAGTCACTGCTCTCGTGTGTTGACTAAGTAGACACGGCGTTGCATGCGCATCAACCTATAGTAGGCGCACAAGTCAGCCTCAAATATGTGGAAAACAACATATATCCCATTTGCCATTATTTCTAATAACTTACAACCCATTTGCTAATTCTTAAGGGTTTTTTGGAGCTCATATTCTTTTTGTTAGCATAACAGCCCATATTGTGGCCATGGTTAAAAAATTATACGGAAGTTTGCATATTTTGGTGCGGTCTAAACTGTTTTTAATCCTGAAATTTTGAGTCACAATCAAACTAATTTGAAAAAATAAATTTGAATCAATATAAAATCCAAATAATTGTCCATGCATAAAAATCAATGGAATTTAAAATCTCAAAACGAAAAAAAATAATTTGAAACTAATTGCCGGTTTGATGTGTTTTAAATGTACAACCCATTTCTCATAACTGATAGCCCATTTTCTAGGCAAGCCGAATGATGCTCTCCTCGTCTTGAAACATTTGCAGCCCAGCAACGCTGACAAAGCAAGTAGGCCTCGGTTGGGTATATTGTGCAAAAGAACAAAAAAACTAGGCTAGCCATTTTTAGAAAGAAAAAAACTACCGAGCTGGTCTTGTGGTAAACATAAAAGAAAAGGCTGGCTAGATAGGCCAGAGTGCCCCACACAACCCACTTGACACCCTGCTTCTGTCTCAAAAACAAAAATAACTCGGCAAGCTGTTGGGTCTCTGGTGTCAGCCGCTCATTGTGTCGTTCTCTCGTTATTGACTACGTTGACAATGTCATGGGACCAAGATGTCAGAAATCCATTAGGAGGAACCATTTTTGGCTTGAAATAAGGAGGCACTTGCTTGCGTACTGCCATGACCCTGGTGGGTCCCTGCTGTCATCCTCTCCACGTACAATAATCTCCCGATTGTGTACGCGTCAACCTAATAGGCCCACAAGTCAACTTCTAAACCCGAGGCAAACAAATACAACCCATTTAAAAAATAACAACCCATTCCATACGTTCAAACGGAAAGTTCAACATTCAGAGCAAAGTAACAGGTCTAATCCAGATATAGAGTACTGAACTTCCATGTTGACAACCATCATAGCCAAATTAACTATCTACTCCCACAAATACTCTAGTAGTGTACAAGTACTAACTTACTCTTAGGTAACTAGACAATGTCGGCCGCCATCTGCGATACACGCTAAACGCCGGCACTGACGGTCTCCTCCTCACCTTGGACTTGCTAGAGGTGCGATAGGGCATGTTGCTCACGCGCGTTGGCCCTTTCCATGCTGGCACGGTCCACCGAAGCTTCGGCTTCTAAGCGGGAAACCCACTTGACGAGCTAGTAGTAAAATTCGATGTTGTGGATGGTGCGTGCCCGACAGCCTCTAGGGCTATTTGCCGGGCGCCGGCCTCCACGTAGTCGGCCCAGTTGCGGGTGCTCTGCTCTTGACTCAGAGCGTCGGTGCATTGCTGCTCCATGCCCCACTGGCAGCGCAAATCGGCGATATGCTACTCCTCTGCCAAGCGGTCGCGCTCCAACAAGAACTCATACTCCGCATTGCCATCTAAAGAACGATAGAATGCCTCCTCCCTCCGTCTGCCTTTCGGTGAAAAACCGAACACTAGTTCTGGTGGTGACCGCCTTTGGCGTCGCCTATTGCGGACGGGCAGGGGCATGACGGACGTGGTGAGAGTGAGGGCAAGTGGCGAGCGATGTTGGGCCGGTGGGGGCTTATGAGGATAGGGCGAGTTGGGTGATGGTGCCACCGGAGAATGCTGGGAACCAGTAATTATAGGTGGAAGGTAGGTGAACCAGCATGTCACGGGAAACGTGACAGTCATCCGGTCATCAGAATTCAATGCATAAGCAGGCATGGCTTAGCGCACCAGCTTGCCGTAGAAAACTAGAAAAATTTAAATTATGACTGTGTCGTCCCGTTAGTGGTGCGTCCCGTCCGTGTTGGGTCGCACGTCGACATGATGGTCAAACAAGTGCACTCGATTCATCCAGATGAGGTACATGCGTGATCCGTTGGTTATTCGCATAGGATCGAGTCGGTTGGATAGTGTACGTGTAGGATCGCAATAGCTGATGAACGTTTGCTAGGAGATAAGGCATTTGCGAACATTTTTGCTGGCAGTTTCTTCAGATTCGCATGTCATTTTCTTCAGAACAACATGTCAGTTTCTTTAGAGGTAGGCATTTTTATTCAAAAAACTACCACCTTCAGATCTTGCATCGCAACTAAAACTGCAAGGAGCGTATTAGTAGGCTAGCTAGTGATCGATCAGTAACTTGTAAATAACTGAGCGAACAGAAATAAGGAACTGCTAGTAACTTGTAAACACTAAGAACACTGAAATAAGGATCATGTTGTGCACAGTAGTAAGAGCCGATCCGTTCTAAATGTTCACACGAGACTCACAGGCCTGGCATTGTAATATGTTCACATTAGTAGCTCAAATTCACAACCAACTAGTACGATTCCCATACATAAGATCAACATGTTAATGCATCTCAATGATTCATAGATCACATACAAATATGTAGCTCCAAAAGCAAAGATCTAGAAAAAACATATGTTCTTCCTACTAACATGGATGCTTCTCTGGGCCAACATTCAGTACAGAGTGAAAGACAAATTTATTTGTGAAGTCTACAATTCCTCTTGCGAACGTAAGTGGTTTCACCAATATTTGGAACCATGAGAATGAACCACACATGATGGAGGAACATCCACTGCAATATGATTTGGTCTTCTCTTGATCACACGGAGAGACTATTTTCGGAATACAAACTATAACTTAGGCAAAATGATGCCCATTGTATAATGAGACCAAAGCAATGAAGCACATAATGTTGGCCAATAAATAGTACAATACTACTTTTGTGCAGTCCATGAAGTGACTATCCAATCTTTCTATGTCTATTTTCAAATGGCACTACATGAAGTGACTATATTATTCTCTTTAGCAGTTCCACCAAAATTGTGGTCACTTTGTTTGTTTGCCAAATAGCGACGGGTGGACACCTGTCTGCACAAATATCAAGCATCTAGTAAACATATACCCCACCTTGAATTTTCGGTTTAAACACGTCTCTTCCGCTTAGCATATGTCATGTTTTGGACTGGACAATTTGGTATTATTATGTTTTGCCCTGGACAATTTCGTACTGAATTGATTTGCTATTACTAAGCAGAAATATAACGCCTATTCTTCATCAGAGCAAGGATATCCATGTTTGTAGTGATGGAAGAGGTGAAATTGATACAACTGAAACTGAGCATCCAATCACTGAATCATGTCCTGCACCTCCAATGTAGGTCCACCCTGCCAATAAATTCACATGCAAACCACTAATATTACTATCTAATGATAGTACAAAAAGAGTAGCAAGATAATAGCAAACCATGTACCTTCATAATGAACAGCTCATAGTGCCACCAATTGGATATAACGGTTTGGAAGAAAACATGCTCCTATTGTTGAACCATTTGGACTTTTTGTGCAGTTCCACTAAAATTGAGCATCCCTGTTTGCATAGATATTGAAAGTGTGATTACTATAAAAGTGGCACTAGTTGAAGCATAGACTCATGAATATAAGCATTCCAATTTCTTAGTGGGAAAAGGTAGCAAGACTGTTTCTAACCACCTGTTTGAAGGAATAAATAAGGCAACAATGGCTAATGTCAGGAAGGCATACATAGTATTTTCTTAAAAACTGAACCATTCCTGACCTTTCCTATTCTTTTAAGCATATTTTTTGCAGTTCAACTAAAATAAAAGGCCATCACCACCTTGACAATTTAGTAACACTGTACAAAAATAAATGACTTGCCATTACAATATGATGTCACGTAAGTAATCAACAGGCATTAGAGGCAAACAAACTGACCTCCTCCGATAACATAATGAACATTAATTTTAACAAAGGTGTGACTAGCTTTACCGGCGTAATTTGAGTGAACTCTACACCCTCTGCTCCTTAATATAAGACATTTTCACAGTTCAATTTAAAGTACCCAAACGTCTAGTATTTAGAAAAGCATGTAGTAGTTTTCTTGAGCACATATCTGGGAAAGCTTGCCACACTTTAATATGTACATACGCTAATGCAACACCATTCGAATAGTACAAATATACACTAATCCAGTGGCTAGTGCAACAGTAGAGTAGTTTTTTTATTATAGGGTACATTACAATGCTTTTACTGAATAGATTTCCATAAGCTAGCACTGGAAGATTTCTATAAGCATTAACAATACAAAATGTAAAGGTAACAATTTTCAGCATTTTTATACTAGTTGTGCAATAGCATTAAACCAAATACAAAAGTCTGAAGGTAACTAGCATTATTAACTAATGACAGTATAAAAAATTGCAAACCATATACCTTCAAGGTAAATATCATTTTGAACTTGAGGGGACTTAAAAAATGGCTATGCCAATCTTGATAACCGATCAAACATAAAAACTTGATCAACCGAATCAAGAAAACAACCGAAGAAGGAGGTGCCCACTCTTGACCTTTCATCTTCTCTTTGTAACTTTTTTTTCAGTTTCACCAAAATAATTTGACATCAGCGCCTTGGCATTTTGGTGACACTCTACAAAATAATTGACTTATCTCATGAAAGTGAGGCATGTAATCTATAGGCATTAACAGTGCAAAAATCTAAAGGTAGTAACAAGTTTCATCGTTGGTATACTGGCTGTGCAACAACATTAGAATGCTTTAGCTGAAAAATCTTTATTCCATCCACAATCAACAGCTAACCCTGAAATAATCCAGTGACACTAAATGGCATTGCTTAAATTTATCGGTGGCATTAGACTGAGTGCGGCATTAGTTAAATGTGGCATCACTTTAGCAGTAGCATTGCTTAACTTTACTGTTGGAATTATACTAGCAGCAAAAAAGTGGCAATAATAGCATGGGAAGCCCATTTAGACAGTGGGCGCACCAGTATGATGGACCTCCACGGACTCATAGAGTGGCGAGGGAGGTATGGTTCCCTAGAGCAACAAATATCCAGGCAGCATATGTGGATTACGTCCCATTTTTATTCTCTTTAGCCACCTTTTCCTATATGAGGACAACAAACCGATCGACCTGGTCATTCTCTATTTTGTTGTCATGCCTTTCTATCCTTTTTCACCCTTTTTCAACCAAGAGACATGAGACTCCTTCCTTAGCTACTGACTTTCCCCTTTTCAACCTAGATGCAGGTTCGCTACCTAGTCTCTTCGACAGTACTTTCTCCCTTCCTTTCTTTATTCAACCCAGACATGGATTAGTCTGCATGAAGTAGGGTTTCCATTAATAGTGAAAATTAAGGTTTTCGTCTACGTGACCAGCAGAGCAGAGGATAGAAAATTGGGGAGACTGTGGAGTGGAAAAAGATCCACATGCAGCGACGTGGCTGATGGGGCAATAGAACAAGGGTATGGTTCAAAAAGAGGTAGCATCCCTGAGGGTCGGTGGGAAGTGGCTTTGCTCGTGATCATCGTCCTACACACACTACGGTAGCGAGCTTGGGGACAGAGGCCATCCCACGAGGGAGCTAGGTCTGAGAGGATGGCCTTGTCGTTAGTGCGTGACCTCGCTTGCCACTAACGAGTGCGTCAATGCTACATGTCCTTTTCTTCCCTGACGGATCTATGACCACCGGTGAGGAGGGGGAGAGAGGGCCACCACTGTCTTTTTTAGATCTGGAGAGAGGGTGATAGTGTGAGAAGCAACTGGGCAACCCTTAGCAAGCAAGCGCTGAAGCTCCAGCCTATATATCTTTTTTTATACTAGTACTAGAGGTGGAGTAGTGGTAGAGTAGTTTATATTTTCTCTGCATACAATACCAGTTAGTCATGCTTCAAAACTGAACGGCACACCATTAAAAAATAAAGTCGAGAAATAATGTGGAAACTCGGGCCAACACAACTAGATCACATTTTTCACGAGAAATAGCACACCATGTTTCGTTGACATGTGGTCCCGTTCCAACATGTGAGTGAGACGACGGAGAGTCCTTTTGTACAATTTCTAAATGGACGTCTATGTAAGCCGGGGCGCCTCTTCCTTTACTATGGCAACCGTCCACCGCTTCTTCGCCTTTCCCTCTCGATTTGGAACTGCCATCGCACGCTCTTCCTCCCTCCATTTGCCTTCACCCTTCCTTCTACCACTATTCAATCGTCTTCTCTATGGAGGGAACAGGCCGGAAATGACCCCATTATTCTTGCCCCGATCTGAAAGATGACGTGGTGGAGGAACTCATTGATCGGTGCGATGTCATCACCTCATCTAGCATGGCAGGTTCGTGCAAGACCATTCTCAACTCAACAAATAACATCATTACAAAGAACCCAAGGGTCCAGGCGCGGTTTGATCTCCCTATCTTCTCCACCATGACCCTGCTCGCTGGTGCATAGACGATGGAAGCCTCGCCTTGTGCAAGTTGATGCCACTTGATAATGATACGTGTGTTGTTAAGATGCCATCGCTTAATGGTAAGGCCTGGGCAGGCGCAAATGGAGATTGGGTTGTTTATATTGGGCACAACTGCGAGTGGGAACTTGTGAATGTGTACACTCATCACTGGGTTCCACTTCCAAAAATCTTAGAGTGCCCTGAGGTTGAGCACACAGATGATCTACGTACGTTCAAATACGATCATGGTGACTGTCGTCTATGGAAGATAGAAATTTGGTAAGTTATCAACCGCTCTTGGGATTACACGAACTATGATGTTGTTGCTATCTTCGACAAGCTTGTTGCCGTCCTTACTTCCACGCCTCGATGGATATTGCTCAAAAATCAATTTATGTACACAGATGAGTATTGTGATGCAATTCAATACGAGCGTCTTGTGTCTGCTGCCACCACTTGAGTGGTACTGTTTTTGCATGGAATCCTTATGGTTTCCATATGTTTGTCTTCCGCCATAATTAGAATTGTTTCATCCACATGCATGCGAGTTAGTATCCCTGTACTAATTAACCTTCTTGTGTTTCGAAGGTCCTGTGAACATTCCACCACCTATACTTGAAAAAAATTATAACCAAGGGGGAGATGACGATGGTGATGATCACGAGCATGACCTACATACTCAGTGGCGCCTGGCAACTTATTTCGATGGATCACCTCTTCTTGTCTGTATACAAGACACTGTTGATGTTACTAAGGAAGCAGTTGTTATCTCCCATGGTCGCACTCTCCGGACCTATTCCAACATCCGTTGCAGGCTATTAGGGATGGATACTAGTGTGCTAGCGCTAGCACCTTCTCCCTGGTTCAATATTGATAGTCTTGGAGAAAACTCGCTCTTCCTTGGACGAAACTATCCAATGATGGTGAAAGGCGATCCAGCTACTGTTGGCACAACATTACTACCATTTATGAGAAGCAATTGTATCTATACATCAGACATTGCTATGGTTCCCTACCCTGGCTATCACAATATGCATCCTGATATAGGCCGCTTCAGCCTGGATGATGAGTCATGTGTTGGTCTCAATATTGACAATAGCTGGCCCTTCCCAGAGGCTTACTTATGGTTCAAAGCAGGCGTTTCCAATGCCGAGGATTGGTTGAGCTGAAGTTTATTTCATTGCTTGTTATTTGTTGTGTGATAAAAACTTTAGTATTTACTAGAATGTTTTGTTGGAAATAATCTATAATCCAACATGTATCCTCATTGTCGTTGTGTGTTGATGACTTGTTGTATGCAATGAATGGTAGATTTGCATATGCATGTGATAAACTCAATTTATGAATGGTTTTCGAGTCACTTCTTGGACTGTGAGTACCATAGTAGTGGTATAGCCAACATCCGGTTGTATGAAGTTGCCACATCACATAGAGCCAACCTAATAGTATGATAGTACAATAGTTAGTCCTAGTAGTACCGTACCATCAACTAGAGCTAGGTGTCACACAGAGGCTGAGAAATATAGTGATAGCGTGAGGTGGCTTGTACACTACGTATGATGAGGCACGGGGCTTGCTGTGTTTCCTACTCCTCTGGTCTAAATGTGGAGAAGATTTGGTCGAGTTCTTCCTCCTTTTGCCGACACATGGGACATCCAGCATCCTGGTCGTGTCATGCAAGAAAATGGAGTGCTAGATGAAGCCACGTGATGTGCATCTTGGGTTAAACTGTAAATAGAATCTTACTCTTGAGTAACTCCAAAAGCGGCCACCAAAGATCTTTATTGGATTTGTTTTTCATCACCGGCACGTCGAGGTGAAAGATGTGCAGGTTTAGTGGGTCGTCTTGCGTTTTCACTGACATGTGGGACCGCATGTGAGAAAATAGACGACAGGCACACTCTGCACATCTGCTGACTGGCTGAGAAGAGAGAGAGAGAGAGAGAGAGAGAGAGAGAGAGAGAGAGGAGGGCTGAGCATGGACTCCAGGAAATTTCATGACAATGTGAGTAGTACTAGTGGTGTACCGTACTCCTGGAGAGATAATGTGTTCGCTCTACGTAATCAGCACCTCGATATAGTGGGGTGGCATGGGCCATAACTAGCATTCACGTCTAGCAGTACGACGTACGTCACCCACACGAGTCCCATCTGACACAAATTTTCTTGGAGTCCGTGCTATAGCTATTTCTTCCCCCTCCTGATTTCTCTAACTCAGCTATCACGCGGTGGGCGGGGTGGGGATTTGTCGATAGTCGGTTTGCTCAACTGTGGTCCCACTTGTCAGTGAAAATGCAACACAGCACGCATTCCCCCTTGAGAGGTGTGTCGGACTAACTGTGTGGGGGTGCGATGCGAACACGGCAGGTTTTTCCTTTTGAACTTGTAACTTGTCAAATTTGGTTCTGCTCCATGGCACGACCGGTAGATAGAAATAACGATTTTCCTAGTGTAATGAGAAGTTTGGTTCTGGCGCGGTTCATGCATGGAGTACGTACGAAAATCATGAAGTTGATGCAAAAGGTAAGATAATTACTAGTTCAATATACTACTACATGCAATTGACGGAAAGATAAAGAAACATACAGATCCATCAACGACATCCTCATGCCCTAGTGCGCCAGGTCACCTACCGACGTGTGAGGAGCAGTGGCATTGGAGGCGAGCTCAAGGTGCTTCTGAACAATGGTGTCCAAGGTTGTCCCGCGGTCCAAGGAGGCCATCATCCTATCATCCTCGTCTTGCACGTAGTAGTCCTTGTGGAGGATTTGCGCGTAGATGTGGGTGATTATGTCGATGGTGTCTTGCTGCGCCAGGCACTGCGCGGCGAGCACGACCTCGAGGTGGACATTCTCCGGTGTGACGGCGCCAGTCGCAGGGCCACCAGTACGTCGAAGAGGTTGTCACCATAGAGGTTGTTAAGGGAGGCAGGCATCATAGAGCCTGGGAACATGGGCTAGAGGCGTATGTCAAGGTCGTCCGTGAGCTTCTTGACGACTGTGAACTTGTCGTGGAAGCCGATGAGGACCTCTCACCCTGGCAGCCTTAAGCATGACCTGGAGACGTTCCTTGGTGTCGGGCCACAGGCCGGCATCATGGACCATCTGGCACAACCGGCCGATGCTCACGCTCATCGCCTCCATGGGTCTAGCTTCTAGTCAACTGGTCTTGAGATTGGAGTGATCACTCTTGCCCTTGGTTAGGGTGCATAGGTGCATAGAATTTAGTAGATTGGACTAGCGGGGCCCATTATATGAGAAGTGCAGACTGCGTTGCATTCACGTGTGTGTTGTCCATCTACTCCTCGGCCCTCCCCGCCCTATCTCTGTGCTGGTGCAGTATAGTCATCTCACTGAGATCAATTTGGGGCAAAACAAGAGAACTTTGATGTTTACTGGTTTATTGGCCCCCTTTGCATTTTGCGCTAATTTTTTACCTTTGATTTAACTAATAAAATGTTAATGCATGCAACCAAAGATAATATCATTGGAAACTATGTTCAAATACTAATCCAATGATACAATTTTTGGTGACATGCATTATTATTATTTTAGTTAAATATATGGTCAAAATTTGGCACAAAATACTAAGGGGACCAATAAACCAGGATGGTGGTAAGAGTAGTATTTTGTAACTAATGTCATTGCATAAAGAGAGTTGAGCACTACATATTGTGTTAAGTAGTCTCAACTCATTGAATGCATACGCACCCCTCGTCTCCTATTGGGTGATTTCTTTTTCATGGAAAAAACAGGAAACGAGGTGGGTAGTTAATGCATCGCGCCTAAAAGTTTTGGGATTATCTGGTTTTCGTAACATGACTAATTACCAGTACGGCGGGAGTACAATAGTAGTCTTTGATTGTAATATTTTGTTGGTAGCTTACCAACCTGACCGCTCGGTGACTACAATAGTAGTCTGATTGATGAGATTTCATATTTGAGCAATCTACTGGAAGGGAGAGTGTATAATATCATCGGGAACTGCGTTCAAACCCAAATAAAACAATACTCCATGTATTTATTTACAGAGGGAGTAGTATATTTTTTGTGGCATGCATTACCAGATATTGCTAGTCAAATACTAAATCCAGATGGATGTGGTAGTACTACTAAATCCAGACGGTGGTGCTAGTACTAGTAGTAGTACTACCAATGTAGTAGTACTATACTACCCATTGGTCAAATTATTACGTGCTGCTCCTCACAGTGAAGTGACAAGACCCTGCGCCGGAGATGACACCTGAATGTAAGCGTCGTGTTCGGCATATCAAAGTCAGCCTCACCGTGTGCAGTCACTTTCATGATGGCTGTAGAGCTAGCCTGCTTACAACTAGTCGTGTTCGACGTAATTTCCCGTGCGTTGCCACGAGTATCCCTACTCTTTTCTTATACGAGTAAGATGCCTTGCATTGCACAGAACACCAAGATTGGGGGTGGACGACGCCGACAACAGCCATTGCGCCAGATTGTTTCATGGCCTTCAAGATGTGGGGGGGGGGAGAGAGATAAGGCTGATTGTGAGAGACAAAGAGTTTTTTGTAAATAGGGAACAAGTGCGGACATCTTTTTGCAAAACTGCAACAGTTTGCTTTGTATGCATCAGATCTAGATCCGACGGCTATTGGTGAAAGATGGCAGGCACAACATCATCACAAATTCAGGACCTCTTTGATTCGAAGGATTTTGAAAACGTAGGTAGGAAAAGTATAGGATTGGAGTGTCATGCCCACTTGAATCCTATAGGATTAGCAAGGAGCGTTTGATTTCACTAGAAAAGCAAAGGAATTGTAAAAGGAGGTTAGAGTGGATGTTAGATTTCCTATGAAATGTAGTACAAAAGGTTCCATTGGAAAAATTCCAATGGAATTCAATCCTATGAATCAAAGGACAAACGTAGGAAAATTTTCAAAGGATTTCTATCCTCCAAAAATCCTATAGAATTCCCTTGAATCAAAGGAGCCCTCAGGTTTTTATAGGAGTAGTATAGAGAAACTCTTATAAAAAAACCGAGTTGGTGATGATGGTATGCCTGCCATCTTGCAATATAGATCATCCGATCTATATCTGACGGATAGAAAGCAAACTATGGCAATTTTGCAAAAATATACCCGCAACCCTCTCCACATTTGCAGATAAGGCCTTCCCTCGTTCATTTTCGTCTTCCACAAGATAAATAGCTAGTATAAATGCATCTTGATGTTCCGTGCAATGCATGTGCCTCTTGCTGGTAATAATAAATATTATACTCGAGTAATGGATATATCATTGTCGAACCTATGCACGTGAACATTTATCGTAATATAGTACTACCTCGTGCTGGATAGTCGTAATATTACAAGTTTCAAACTGATATTACAAATGCTAGGACTAATGTTGCACCAATGAAAAGGGAATTATTAGGAACTTTACATAAGAACTTTTGTTAATTTAGGTGGATGAGGCATTATTGTACAAACTAAAATCCACCGCCCTGACCAGTCACTAATGGGCAAATAAATTTTTGTCTCTCCGGCGACTTGTTGTTTCAAAAACAAATTCAGCTTTTGTGGAGACTTTGTCATTTAGGCTTAGATGCTTGCAGCGATCAGCACGTCATTCATTGTTGCTGTCGGCGTTCTGGATACGGGGGTACCCAGACTTGTCTGCCTGTGGCCCATGGTGTGGATCCATCGATGGCCTGGTACAACACAGCCTCAGCATCAACAACTCAAGACCCTTGCGAGGGGCCAAACCTCGCGAGGCGGACGACACCAAGACCTCCAAGGGGATCGGCCCCCTCAGGCTGGCTCCTGAGGAGCGGAGATTTCTATGCAAGGTACACCTCGCGAGGTTCGGCTGACGTGAGCCATGACAACCAAGGCCAGGCGAGCGCCAACGGGCGTAGAGTACCAGTTTCCTATTTGGTGCAAAGGAGGCAAGCGGCAGGCGCAGAGTCCCGAGGTATTAGCCAAAGGTTCCCATTCTGGTGGAACAAGATCAAGACCGCCAGGACGGCAGGACGGAGGTCATCACCGAGCCCATCGCAGCATCACGACCAGCAGCTTTTGTAGGCGAAGACCACTTTAGTCAGGATAGGACGTACTTGTTGTCTCCCTTCAAATTTGGCCGTTGTGGGATCCCTTCCCGCCAACATTTGGGAAGAGGACCAAGGCCACTATAAATAGGACCTAGCCACCACCATAGAGAGGGGTCAAATCCAGAGAGAAGAGAGAACAGAGAAGAGAGGGGGATCGAATCCATTCCACCCTCACCAGCTTACCCGAGCTCAAGAACACACCTCCTGAGGTTGGTTTCCACTGTACTTGTTCTTCCTCGGCCCCTCGAGGCAAATCCACCATAAAGCAGGAGTAGGGTTTTACACCGCAAGGTGGCCCGAACCTGGGTAAACTGATGTGTCTTCCTTTCCCTTTGAGCTCGACACGATAAGCTGTGAGGTTCGTGAGTTGGCAGGCCGGGAAGGTTGAGATCTCCGCATGCACCCCAGAGTTCGAACCTCTCAAGGGTTTGCGAAACCCAAACTCCGACATTTGGCGCGCCGGGTAGGGGGCTTAGGAGCCTCTCTTCCATCGACTGATCCACCGCCGCTCCATCGCCGCCACGGCCAACGCCCTGAGAGCCCGTGTTGAGCACTGGGTTGTCCGATCCACTCCGCCAGCGTCCGCCGACGAGGAAATTTCCACTCCGTGCTATTCGCGGCTCGTGCTCCGCCCGATGTCATCGGTCGCGGGAGGTGATGAGGATATAGACCTAGGGTAGGGTCACAGGCCCGACCCATACACCCTACCTAAGGTCACTACCCAAGAAGCAAAGGCACCCCGGAGACAGAAAAGAATACCAATTGAAGATGTCGAGTGCAATCCACTTGACCAGTCATATCACTCGGGTAACCCTCCTTCCCAAGATCACTCGACCATACAAGATACCACTCAACCTACTGAAGACCAGCAGTCGCACAGGACAGCAACGGTCAAGCATTCACTCCGTAGTCTTCAAAGGCATTAATAACACTTTATAACTGGCGTTATCAGTAACGGCCTTTCTTTATGAACATTGAACTCTCTGTAATGGGGGATGGCTGGGGTCCTGGCGCACTCTATATTAGCCACCCCCTCCTCTGGCACAAGGGTTTGCACCCCCTGTAACACGCATCATAGTCCAGTCGACCACCTCAGGGCACCGAGACGTAGGGCTTTTACCTCCTCCGAGAGGGGCCTGAACTCGTGAACACTTGCGTACAATCTCACCGTAGCTAGGACCTTGCCTCCTCATACGTACCCCCTACACTTACTGTCAGTCTTAGTACCACGACAGATGGCGCCCACCGTGGGGCAAAGCGTCTTAGCGACTTCCGGAAGGTTGCATTTTCTTCAGTCTTCATCAACATGGTTTCCGGCGGCAGTTTGATCATGGGCCGCAAGTTCCGACTCGGCGCGCTCACTTTCTTCGCCGATGACTCGGCTTGGCTCCAGGAGCCCCCCCTCGACGTCGAGGCACTACCGATCCAAGGTTCATCACACTTCCGCACGAGTGCCCGTGGCATCCTCCTCCGACAGCCATCGACCCCGCACCAGTTGACGCCCGTGTCAACCTCTCGCTCCGCTGGACGCTGCCGCAAGCGGTTAGGATGGTCACGGCTCCAGCGATGGGTGAAGCACGCGGTGGCTCGGCAGACATTCACCCCCCAGGTTGCGGCAATCGAGCCCGACGTATATCACTACGGTCCAGTCGACCCGTCGACTGACTTAGCATACACACTTTCGTAGAGCGGGAGTTGTGACCCCGCAGCGGAGGTCCTCATGGTCGACTCTCATCGCGGCCTACCCGGTTACCGTCGCAGCGGCGACAACAGGGACGACGACGGTATGTCGCCCGACCATGAGGAGTACCAGCCCCAACCTCTTAGTTCGCAGCAGAGGGAGGAGCTGCGTCACCGCAACGAGGAGGATCTCCATACCCCCATCACAGGGGAAACCGCCAAGGATCGGGCTTTAGAGGACGTGCGCCTGGCCACGCTAGCTGAGCGCACTCGTTTGGAGAATCTCCAACATTCTCTCGATGAGCGTGCCCATCGATTGATCCCCGGATCCAGTCGACATTCATGACAACTGTTTCCACCAGAAACTCAGGTATTCCGTACGCCAATTCAGAATCTAGCAGCTGTTGCGCGTATTGCAGAGTCCATTCAGCTGTCTCGCTCGAAGGTGGGGAGGGGCCTAGAACAGATCAGAGCAATGCTCTGAGCAGCAGGAGATCAGAACTCCACCATGTCCCAGTCGCAGAACAGAATTCATAGTCGATTGGTAATGGCAGATATCGTTCAGTCGGCACATAGCCCTAGGTCACCGTTGAGGCAAAGGGATCGTGAGCACCGCCAGGATCGGCACTTGGGAGGATTTCATGGAGATGATGATCGTGAGTTCGCCCGCGACAACTACTGTCAAGTGCCTTCGCCCCTTCTGAGGGGCGGGTCATACGCGCCCCGACGGTATGAGGATAGGCGTCCATATGGTAATGACCGTAGAGTTCCATTCGACCCAAGAGAGCCTGGTTTGACGCAAGGTCAGTCCTTGTTCAGGGCTTGGTCGACCGGAACAGAGCATACAGAGAAGGGTTAGACAGAGACATGCCCAGTGGAAGACGAGTCCACGTGTCTGGCCCCGAGTGTTTCTGAAGGGCCACCAGGGCCACTGAGATCCCCCACAACTTCAGATTGGCAACTGGTGTCAGCAAGTTCATGGGAGAGTCGAAGCCCGACACTTGGCTTGAAGATTACCGAGTGGATGTGCACATCGGTGGTGGTAGCGATGAGGTGGCCATGAAGCACCTCCCTCTGATGCTTGAAGGCTCTGACAGAGCTTGGCTGAATCAGTTGGCCCATGGGAGCATTTTGAGTTGGGATGAGTTGGCCCGGGTGTTTACCAGAACATTTGAGGGTACCTGCAAGAGGCCTGCCGGTCTACCAAAGTTACAACATTGTGTACAGAAACCAAATGAAACCTTGAGAGACCATATCTAGAGATGGATCACTCTACACCACACAGTGGAGAATGTGTCAGATCACCAAGCAGTCTGTGCCTTCAAAGAGGGTGTTCGCTACAGAGAGCTCAATCTGAAGTTCGGCCGGACAAGAGATATGACTCTGACTCGGATGATGGAGATTGCCACCAAGTACGCTAACGGTGAAGAGGAAGACCGACTCCGGAGTGGTAAGCACAAAACAGTCGCCCAGGACGCCGGAGGAGGAAATTCCAGTTGGAAGCAGAAGCGAAAGGCTGAGGCAGCAAGACCTGCCGAGGCAGCAGTGTTGAATCAAGGAAAGTTCAAAGGGAAGCCCAAAGGGCCCTGGAATCCCAAGAAAGTAAAGGATCAAGATGGAAATTATGTGATGGATTTGCCGTGTCATATTCACACCAAGAAAGATGAAGAAGGGAATCTGATCCTCCCCAAGCATACCACTCGACAGTGTCGACTCCTGATCCAGAGCTTCCAAAAGAAGGGTCAGCCCAACGAGAAGGATAAAGATTCTGAGAAAGAGTAAGACAAGGAAGAAGAGGAAGAAGGATATCCCCATGTTAATGCCACCCTAGTGATTTTTGCTGATGTCGAGATCAGAAGTCGACTGAAAGTCATTAATAGAGAAGTAAACATGGTTGCTCCGGCAACACCGAAATATCTGAAGTGGTCAAAAACTCCTATCACATTCGACCAGTCAGACCACCCGCCATGAGTAGCTACCCCTGGGCGGTAGGTGCTAGTGGTCGACCCAGTCGTCGGGGGCACTCAACTGACCAAAGTTCTGATGGATGGTGGCAGTGGCCTCAATATTCTGTACGCCCAAGCTCTTAAGGGAATGGGCATTCCGATGTCCAAACTCAGCAAGAGCAACATGAGGTTTCACGGAGTCATCCCAGGAAAGAAAGCCGACTCACTCGGCAAGATTGCTCTTGATGTGGTTTTCGGTGATGAGAAGAATTACCGCAAAGAGAAGTTGACGTTTGAGGTTGTGGATTTCCAGGGTGCTTATCACGCCATTCTGGGTAGACCTGCCTATGCTAGTTTCATATCTCGACCATGTTATGTGTACCTCAAGATGAATATGCCTGGCCCCAAAGGCGTGATAACGGTCTCTAGTAACTGGAAAAAAGCAGAAGATTGTCTTCAGGACGGTGCAAAGATAGCAGATGAGCAGATGGCAGCTGTGGAATTCCAAGAGTATCAAAAGACAGCAGATCTGAGTGATTTGCTGCGTGCCAAAAGGCCTCCCTCGGAATCCGCATTCTAGTCGGCTGGAGAGACCAAGCCGGTTCACATCCACCCGACCGATCCCAATGCTGATCCGACCCACATCTCAATGACACTCGACAGCAAATAGGCAGACACGCTCATCCAGTTCCTTCATGAGAACTGGGACATCTTCGCATGGAAGCCATCTAACATGCCGAGTGTACCCAGAGAACTGGCTGAGCACCGTTTACGGGCCGATCCAAAAGCAAAACCTATCAAAGAGCATCTTCGTCGGTTCACCACGAAGAAAAGGAAAGCGATTAGCGAGGAGGTGGCTCGGCTTCTGTTCACAGAGTTCATCCGCGAGATATACCACTCCGAGTGGCTCGCCAATGTCGTTATGGTTCCCAAGAAAGACAAATCACTTTGAATGTGTATTGACTTCAAGCACATCAATCGGGCCTGCCCGAAAGATCATTTTCCATTGCCCCGCATCGACCAGATAGTAGACTCAACTGCGGGGTGCGAGCGACTGCCCTTCTTGGACACCTATTCCGGGTACCATCAGATCTGACTGTTTGGACCCAACGAGATCAAGACTGCTTTCATCAGCCCGCTCGAGTGTTTCTGTTACGTCCCCATGCCCTTTGGCCTCAAGAATGCTGGTGCCACATTCATGCGCATGATTCAGAAGTGCCTTCTCACTCAGATCAGTCGGAATGTGGAAGCATACATGGACGACATAATGGTTAAGTCACGCAAAGGTTTTGACCAGCTGACTGACCTTGCTGAAACCTTTGCCAACCTAAGAAGGTATGATATCAAGCTCAATCCATCAAAATGCACATTCGGAGTCCCAGGAGGAAAATTACTCGGTTTTCTCATTTCCGAATGAGGAATTGACGCAAATCCAGAAAAGATTGGCATAATCCTCCGAATGAAGCGCCCAGTGCGAGTGCATGATGTTCAGAAGCTTACTGATTTTTTGACTGCATTGAGTCGATTCATCTCACGCCTCGGTGAAAAGGCATTGCCTCTTTACCGACTGATGAAGAAGTCTGACAAGTTCGAGTGGAACGACGAAGCCGAAGCAGCGTTTGAAGAGCTCCAAGCCCTGCTTTCCACCCAGCCGCTGCTTGCTGCTCCAGTCAGTAAAGAGACTCTTTTGCTTTACAGCGCAGCCACGGGACAAGTTGTCAGCACAGTGCTCATAGTCAAGCTGGAAGAGGAAGGCCACATCTTCAAAGTTCAGCGCCCAGTCTATTATATTTCAGAGGTCTTGACCCCGCCCAAGCAGAGATACCCCCATTATCATAAGCTTGTTTACGGGATCTACTTAACCATGAAGAAGGTTGCACATTATTTCTCTGATCATTCAGTTTCAGTCGTTAGTGACGCTCCACTATCAGAGATTCTAAACAATAGAGATGCAACTGGTCGAGTGGCAAAGTGGGTGATTAACTTCTTCCATTGGATATCAAGTTTGAGGCAAAGTAGGCCATCAAGTCTCAAGCAATTGCAGATTTGCTCGTAGAGTGGACAGAATAACAACAGCCGACTCAAATCCAGTCGGAACATTGGACCAAGTTCTTTAATGGGTCCAAGATGTTGAATGGCTCTGGCACAAGAGTGGTCTTAATGTCCCCACGAGGAGACAAGCTCAGTTATGTCCTCCAGATTCACTTTGATTCTTCTAACAATGAAGCTGAATATGAGGCACTATTGTATGGGTTGTGTATGGCCATTTCACTCGGCGTCTGATGCCTGATGGTCTACGGCGACTCAGACCTAGTGGTTAATCAGGTAATGAAGGAATGGGATGTCAGGAGCCCCGCAATGATTGGTTATTGCAACATTGTGAGAACGCTAGAGCAGAAGTTTGAGGGGTTAGAGCTCCACCACATACCACGAATCAAGAATCAGGGGGCTGATGATCTGGCGAAGATAGGTTCCACTCGGAAACCTGTCCCCAGCAATGTGTTCTTGGAGCATCTTCACACCCCGTCAGTACAAGAGGATCCCTTCAAGGAGGAGCCCTCGCAACCAATAAGTTCTACCAACCCGACTGAAATCGAGATTCCAGTTGTGGTCGTCCTAATCATGGAGGTCTTGGTGATCACACCCGACTGGACATTACTGTACGTTGCATACATTCTCAGGAAGGAACTCCTAGAGGATGAGGATGAAGCCCGTCAGATAGTTTGTCGGTCCAAAGCCTTTACATTGATGAAAGGGCAACTTTACAGAGAAAGTGTCACAGGAGTGGCTCAGCGCTGCATCACCCTAGAGGAAGGTCGAATGATCCTAAATGATATCCACTTGGGGACCTGTGGTCACCATGCATCCTCTTGGACCATCATGGCCAAAGCATACCGAGCGGGATTTTACTGGCCTCGAGCAAACGAAATGGCTAAACATATAGTCGAAAAGTGTGCAGGCTGCCAGTTCTACTCCAACATGTCCCACAAACCTGCGTCTGCCTTGAAGACTATTCCACTCATCAGGCCGTTTGCAATTTGGGGGTTGGACATGGTCGGCCCCTTCCAAACCGGTGCAAGTGGTTTCACACATTTCCTTGTAGCAGTCGACAAGTTCACTAAATGGATCAAAGCTAGGCCCATCAAGAACCTTGGTGCAAGCACTGTTGTTAGTTTCATCAAGGAGTTGATATTCAGATATGGAGTTCCTCATAGCATCATCATAGATAATGGCTCCAACTTTGATTCTGACGAGTTTAAGGTGTTTTGTGCAACCAAAGGCACTCGGGTCCACTACGCATCAGTCGCACACCCGCAGTCGAATGGACAAGCTGAAAGGGTGAATAGTTTGATCCTCCAAGGATTGAAGCCCCACTTAATGCGTGACCTCAAGCATGCTGCTGGAGCCTGGGTAACAGATTTTCTGTCCATCTTGTGGGGGATGAGAACAACACCAAATTGGTCGACTGGCCGGACTCCTTTCTTCTTGGTATACAGTGCCGAGGTTGTACTTCCGAGTGGTTTGCTGCACAACGCCCCCCGAGTGGAACTATTCAGAGAAGCTGAAGCAGAGCAAGCATGAGAAGACGCCGTTGATCTCCTAGAAGAAGAGTGCGAGATGGATTTGATTCGGTCGAGTATCTACCAGCAAGATCTGCGTCAATTCCATGCCCGAAATATCAGAGGACGAGCGTTTGAAGAAGGAGACCTGGTACTCTGAGTGGATCAGAAACGGCCTCACAAGCTTGCTCTGGCCTAGGAAGGCCCCTTCATGTAAGTGCATCTAGTTCCCCTTAGTGATTTTGGTGTATTGAAGACTTATAGGTTAAGGGACTAATGCGTTTGTGAGTATACACAGGTCTATAAGTCTATGAGGAGTTTGATATTTACAGAGAAAGTTGACCCCTAAAAATGAAGTTCTTCAACTGAAGACTTTGATATTCTGAAGACTTTCTGAAGACTTTGAAAGTGAAGAAATTGGTGTGACCTTGAAGACTTGGTATTCATTTGTGGAACATGAAGCGTGAAGACTTTTGTTTTCGTAGTTTCATTTTCTCCTTCTTGAGTCATAGGAAACACCGTACTGTTAAAGGGGGTCGAGGAAATACTAAGGAAAAATTTCCATGTGATGCTCAACTCAAAATCCTACACCTACCAATCCCTTCGAGTGAAGCCTTTGGAAATCTCATACAGTTCAGTCATTTTCTTCAGTGACAGAGACGAAGTTCTTCTGGTCGCTGATGAATTTGTTCTGACTGAGGAGTTAGGAATTCGCCAGTGCGAATTACCTACACAGTGAGGAACATGATAGCCCTGAGGAATTTGAGAGTCAAATTTCCGACCGTTGCTGTGCTGCTCGCCAGCTGTCCCAAAATATCTTATCCACCTAACGGTCATATCATTGAGGGGCATTTATGTCTTATCATGTCAGTCTGCTCCCTAGGCTATAAATAGCCGCCCCCTACAACCACTAGCTGGTTGGCTGCTCCGAGAGAACTTGACACTTGTCATTTGAGAGCAACCCATCCTCCGAGGACTTTGAGCGAAAATCATCAAGTGAGGAAAAACCCCAAACCCAAACACCTACAAACCCAAAGTGATTGATAATCACTGAAGAGATTGATCCTGCGTGGATCTGACGCTTGTTACCTTTGAAGACTATGCTTCTTCCAGACGGTTAGGCATCAAGGTCTAGAGCATCCAAGAGGAATTGTGGATTGCCGAGTGACCAAGTCTGTGAAGGTTTGGAAGTCGCGTGAAGACTTACCACGAGTGATTGGACGAGGTCTGTGTGACCTTAGTTCAAGGAGAATACGGTGAGGACTGGGTGTCCTGAGCTGCGTGCTCAGCGACTGGGTGTCCGGGACTGTGTGTCCTCGAGTTTAAATACTCAGCCGCTCCAACCAGACGTACAACTAAGACAGCAGTTGGAACTGGTCTACCAAATCGCTGAGCACGCAACTAAGACAGCAGTTGGAACTCGCCTGAAGACTTACCACGAGTGATTGGACGAGGTCTGTGTGACCTTAGTTCAAGGAGAATACGGTGAGGACTGGGTGTCCTGAGCTGCGTGCTCAGCGACTGGGTGTCCGGGACTGTGTGTCCTCGAGTTTAAATACTCAGCCGCTCCAACCAGACGTACAACTAAGACAGCAGTTGGAACTGGTCTACCAAATCATTGTCTTCACCAACCTACTGGTTCTATTTCCTCAACCCTTTCATTTCCTCATTACTGTGTTGAGTGTTTGTTCATATCTGTGTTTGAAGACTTTGACTGAAGACTTTCTAAATTTCCTCAGTTCAATTTCTTCAGTCTGTTTGTCTTCATCTTGTGCTATCCTATGATTACGCTTTCTGTACTCTGTGCTAGTCTTCATTCATCATGATGAGCATGCTTGTATTCTGTTATGCTTACTTCTGAGTACTTATTCCGCTGCTAATAGTTCTTCGCTAAGGAATTTCCTCACCGGCAAATTCCTCAGTGAAGAATTCATAAAAATCGCCTATTCACCCCCCTCTAGTCGATATAACGCACTTTCAATTGGTATCAGAGCAAGGTACTCCCTTGTTCTGTGTGATTTTGGTTTAACCGCCTGGAGTTTTAGCTATGTCGACCGCAGGTATGAAGAAAGTGACATGCCCTATCTTTGACGGTCATGATTATCCCAAGTGGAAGGCCATGATGAGGAAGTGCCTCATGGCAACGGACAGCGAGCTGTGGACCGTCACTGAGATTGGTCTTACTGATCTATGCAAGTCGGCGAACACAGATGATATTCGCAAATACACTCGACTTGACTTCATGGCGAAGGATATCATCTGTTCCTGCCTATCCAGAGATCAATTCAGGCACATTATGCATCTTTGCAATGCAAAGCTCATCTGGGACCGAATCTCCGACGTCTATGAAGGTCATCGAACCCGTCATGATCCTTGGTTTGAGGACTTCAAGGAATCTCTCAAAACGATGACTTTCGAACCAGAATCATCATCTTCTGCATCATGTCTCATGGCAAAGGGTGTCGAGGTAACCGAATGTTCCTCATCTGAATTTAGTGACTGTGAATCTGATGATGATGATTATGATGACGATATTGAACCTAGCTATACCAAACTTGTTTGCATTGCCACCAAACAACAACATGCCTTGGAAAAGGTTCAAAACATGCTAGACAAAAGTGATGATATGTTGGGTGAAGAAATGGATCGCACTAAATCCCTGACTGAAAATCTTCAGAGACTTCAGTCTAAGTTTGATAACCTTCAAAGTCATCATAACACTCTCTTATCTGATCATGAGAAACTTTCTTATGAATTTCTTCAAAGAAAGCAAGATCTTGAGAAGCTAAGAGTGAGTTATGAAGATCTTCAGAAGGAGCCCGATTCATTACTTGCTCAACAAATCAGCACTTCTCGGGAAGAATTTGTTCCTCCATGCTTAACGTGCATTGAACGTGAATCTGCTAATTCTTCACCTGAATGTTCAAATGCTTCAACTGTTACAAATTCTTCACCTGCCTCTGCTATCACTAATTCCTCATCTGAGGACATTGCTAGTATCACTGACGATGCAGGGCTGAAGGAACTGTACACGACAGGCATGTACAAAAGCCTCAAAGGGCATCAGATTCTTTGTGATGTGCTCAAAAAGCAGATCCTCAACAGAAACCCTAGGAAAGAGGGTATTGCCTTTGAGAGGAAACTTAATGTTGATGGAACATATTGGAAGCCTGAGCAGTACCCCAAAACCTCATGGGTTGCTGCAAAGAGACCTCCAGTTGATCCATCCAAGTTATCTGGCTTTACATGTGAATCTCCTCATTCTTCTGATAAGTCATTTGACTTCAACTATAAACTGTTCAAAAATCAGAATGGTGAAGTATTTGCTAGATATGTTGGGACTAACTGCAGGAACGGTTCCCCTATGAAGAAAATCTGGGTTCCCAAAAGTTATGTTGAAAGTCTTCAAGTGAATGTCCTCATGACACCACCTGTGAAGAATAGGAGCCCTAGAACAAACTCTTCATATGGATCCAAGTCCTCATATGGATCAAATTCCTCAAATGGATCAAAGTCCTCACATGATTATCATTGTACTAACAACTCTGTTTCAGAGGATAGAGCTAAGGGCTACGAATATGCACATTATTCTTCAAATCATTATGTTCATAAGTCCTCGAAGAATTTCTCTGCTTATTCATATGCTTACCCTAACCCCTCTTATGTGAAACGAAATGGTTTGGCTTCTATGCCACCATTCTCGTATGGTGCTTGCAGAGTGATGAACTCTTTGCCACTCCTTCAGATGTGGGTGGTGAAGAAAAAGAACTAATCTCTTATGCAGGGTCAGGTCTCCAGACGTGCCTTAACGTCTGAAGAATTTGCTGGGGACCTGACAAAATTGCCTGAAAGGACGCAGGCTAACCATGATGAAATGAATTTTCATTTCACACGTCTTCCTACTGCTATATCTGTTTACCGCTTGATGAAATTCATCTGATGAACTTGATATCATATTCTTCACTGATGAAGCATATGAGATTGTAAGTTACACTAATTCATCTGCAGGATGATCAACCCAAAACCACTGAATGGGTCCTCGATAGTGGATGTACAAATCACATGACTCGTGACAAGAATCTTTTGATGGATGCTCCCTTATCACCGTCACATCTGAAGCATATCATCTTTGCTGACAAAGGCAAAAGTCAGGTATTGGGTCTTGGTAAGGTTGCGATCTCTAAGGATAAACACATGGACAAAGTCATGCTTGTTGAGTCCTTAGGATACAACCTTATGTCAGTCTCAATGCTTTGTGATCTTGATATGGTTGTTGTCTTTGGCAAGTATCGCTGTGTTGTGATTATGGAAGCTAACAATTCCAAAGTCTTCGAAGGCTTTAGGAGAGGAGATTTGTATATTGTTGATTTCTCTACAGGACCACAACCAGTCGTGTGTCTACTTGCAAAAGCTTCAGAAGGCTGGCTATGGCATCGACGACTTGGTCACGCAGACATGACGAATTTGCACACTCTTGCGAAGAAGAAGCATGTCATTGGCATTGAGAATGTCAAATTCCTCAAGGATCACTTATGCGGAGCCTGTGAAGCTGGAAAAATGACCAAGGCCAAGCATCCAGCGAAGACTATCATGACCACTACTCGTCCATTCGAATTGCTTCACATGGACCTCTTCGGACCAAATCATTACTCAGCATTCTCTAATGCTGCATCTCTATATGGTTTTGTCATTGTTGATGATTACTCTCGATATACATGGGTACACATTGTTACTTACAAACATGAAGTGCAGGAAGTCTTCAAACGATTTTCCTCGAGGGCTTCAACCAACTTTGGTGTGAAGATCAAGCACATCAGAAGTGACAATGGAACTGAGTTCAAGAATTCCGGTCTTGATGACTATCTTGATGAACTTGGTATTACTCATGAGTTATCTGCTCCTTATACTCCTCAGCAAAATGGCGTCGTGGAGCGCAAGAACAGAACTCTAGTTGAGATGGCTCGCACTATGCTTGATGAATACAAAACGCCTCATCGTTTTTGGATTGATGCAATTGATACTGCATGCCACATCATCAACAGAGTATATCTTCACAAATTCTTCAAGAAAACGGCCTATGAACTCCTCACTGACAAGAAACCCAATGTGAGTTATTTCAAAGTCTTCGGTGCTAAATGCTGGATTAGAGATCCTCACCACAATTCTAAATTTGCACCGAAAGCACATGAAGGTTTTATGCTTGGTTACGGAAAGGACTCGCACACCTACAGAGTATTCAACATCGCTCTTCACAAGATTGTTGAAACTGTAGATGTGCGGTTCGATGAAACTAATGGCTCGCAAAGAGAGCACCTACCTTCTGTGTTAGATGAACCAGCACCTGAGGATTCTATCAAGTTCAAGGCAACTGAGGATGTCATTCCTACTGAAGAATTTGCTGAAGAATTCATTCCAGTACGCGAAGAACGTCGAGTTGATGCACCTAAAGATAATGATGAAGACAATGGTGCTGAGGAAAATGATCAAATACCTCGACGACAACCTGCTCATCCTCGCGTTGCAAAAGAAGTACAAGTTGACAAGATCATCGATGACATTGAAGCGCAGGGTCCTCTCACACGCTCAAAATCTTCACATTTATCTAACTTTTGTGGCCACTATGCTTTTGTCTCTATCACAGAGCCCACTAAGGTAGATGAAGCATTTTTGGAACCGGACTGGATTCAGGCTATGCAAGAAGAATTACAACAGTTCGAGCTCAACAATGTCTGGGAACTGGTCAAACGTCCAGATCCTCGCAAGCATAATATCATTGGCACAAAGTGGATCTACCGCAACAAGCAAGATGAAAATGGCCTTGTGGTAAGGAATAAGGCATGACTGGTAGCTCAAGGCTACACACAGGTTGAAGGAATTGATTTCGATGAAACTTCTGCACCTGTTGCTAGACTTGAGGCTATTCGCATATTACTTGCTTATGCTAATCATCATGATATCATCTTATATCAAATGGATGTGAAAAGTGCATTCCTCAATGGTAAGCTTGAGGAAGAAGTATATGTTGCTTAGCCCCCAGGTTTTGAAGATCCAAAGAATCCTGACAAAGTCTTCAGACTTAATAAGGCCCTCTATGGCCTCAAGCAAGATCCTCGGGCGTGGTATGATACATTGAAGGAATTCCTCATGAAGAATGGCTTCATACCCGGTTCACTCGACCCTACTCTCTTTACTAAATCTTATGATGGTGAACTGTTTGTGTGCCAAATATATGTTGATGATATTATTTTGGCTGTACTGACCAACGTTATAGTGATGAATTTGCCTATATGATGAGTGAAGAATATCAAATGTCTATGATGGGAGAGTTGAAATTCTTCTTAGGCCTTCAAATTCGTCAACAGTGCAATGGCATATTCATATATCAGGAGAAATACCTCAAAGATGTACTGAGGAAATTCGGCATGCAAGATTGCAAAGGCGTCAAAATTCCTATGCCCACAAAAGGCCATCTATGCACTGATGAAAATGGTATTGACTTCGATCACAAGGTATACCGCTCCATGATTGGCTCTTTATTGTATTATGTGCATCTAGGCCAGATATAATGCTTAGTGTTTGCATGTGTGCCCGATTTCAAGCTGCACCGAAGGAATCACACCATAAGGCTGTGAAGCATATTCTTCGATATCTAGCTCACACACCAACACTAGGATTATGGTATCCCAAGGGTTCTGCTTTTGATCTCATTGGATATTCTGACTCTGACTATGCTGGTGATCGTGTGGACCGCAAGTCAACTTCTGGCACTTGTCATTTCCTCGGACGATCTTTGGTCTGTTGGTCCTCGAAGAAACAGAACTGCGTATCACTGTCCACTGCGGAAGCTGAATACATTGCTGCTGGCTCTTGCTGTGCTCAACTGCTTTGGATGAAGCAAACACTCAAGGACTATGGTGTCAACGTGAAGAATGTGCCTCTCCTCTGTGACAATGAGAGTGCCATCAAGATTGCTCACAACCCAGTTCAGCACTCGAAGACAAAGCACATTCAGATTCGTGATCATTTTCTTCGTGATCATGTGTTGAAGGGCGACATCTCCATCGAGCACGTGAAGACTGAAGAACAGCTAGCTGATGTCTTCACTAAGCCCTTGGATGAGAAGAGATTTAGCAAGTTGAGGTGTGAGCTAAATATCTTAGAATCTTCGAATGTTCTTTGAAAAGGACACACATCCTAACACTTATGCAAAATTGATGACTTAGATGTGCAACACATGAAGAAACGTTTTTCTTCAATCAATGAAGAATAACACTCTAAGTGTGAAGAAATTAATGAAGAATTTGATTCTCAGAACCCTACGACAATTGTATGCGGTGTCTGAAATCATCATTCTTATACGGTGGGTCACGCCACCACAAAAAGTTGAAAATCTTCAATTTAAGGTTTTCCTCAATTTTTGAAATTCTTCAGTTTCTCAAATTCTTCAACTTTGCAAAATCTTCACTCTTTCCTTCGTTTTTCTTCATTGGCTATATATATATATGCATTTATGTCCTCTACAACATTCACTTATAGCTATTTCTTCAAGTTGCTTTTTCTGCTAAGTGAATGTGATCGGACCCTTCCCCCTCTATGCTATACTCAACCCAATCTATTCACAAATTCTTCATATGCCTTCTATTTGAAACTCGTTCAAAATCTTCACTGTGTCCTTGTCAGCTGAAGAAATTGCGAACGAAACTTTAAAACAAATCTTATCCAAATTTTCGGTTTTGCTGCTCAAACTGTTCCGCATCCCATGATGCATTATTCTATTCACCCACAATCATACACGATCTCCACTACACAGTACGTGGGTGATACATGTCGCGTGAAGGAGAAAGGGCAGGGGCATGTTCGTCCCAAATCTTCGGGCGAACAATTTTTCATCATGTCTATAAATACCCCTTTCCCCTTCCTCACTTCATTTACTACGCTCGACCTCTCTCTCCCGCTCGAGCTCCTCAAACCCTAGCGCCGCCGCTACTCCATCGTTGCCGGTGAGGAAGAGCTTCGCTTCCTTGACCTCGTCGTCGTCGTACTCACGCCGACCGCAGAAATCCTCACTCCGCCGCCGCCGTAGCTGTCTTCCTCCGCCGAGTTAGGGCAAGGAAGATCTAACCTGACGAACTTCCCATCTGTTCTTCTCAGTTCGTCGTGTTCTTCACTTTGGGTAATTAAAAGTTACTTTTATTACTCGTGTTGATTCTCAAGCTTTCCTGAAAATCTTCAAAGGTGTTTATTCTTCAAAACTTCACACATATGAACACCACACACATCATATGATCTTGAACTGTTTCTCTAAGCAACCTTTTTCTTCAAGATTCCCTAATTGTGTGGATCTTCGATCTGTACAACTCTGGAACCTAAGACAAGAACGCTTAGTGAAATTCCTCAAGGTTCATCTGGTCAAATTCCTCAAAACTTGTTCTTTTCGAAAAACCTTCTCAGAACGCATATGACCTCTCCGAATTCCTCGCACCTGTACTCTGTTCACAGGTACTCATGTTTGTTGCTGAATCACTAGGTTCTCATCAACTTAACTCATTTGCAGCGTTCCTCGAAGAAAAACTGCATACTTCTTCAGAGAACTCAATTGTTCAAATTCCTCAACTGAAGAATATGGCAGACGGTAAGAAGCCGCAGAAAGGAGGAAAGAAACCTGAGGTTATGACTGCGTTTGAAATCCCTGAGGAAGTTTATGCTGACTATTGCACACCTGATGAAGCAAAATTTGGCAAAGGAAACAAAAATCAGCGCAAGGTGCGCATTCAGAAGATTGAACGGAGATGGGCAAGGGAATGGAGGGAATACAAATATGTGACTCCAAAGTACATGAAGAAATTCGCCCTCAATCCTCCATGCCCAAGAACTCCATTGGCACCTGGCCAAGTAGCTGATCCCACAAGCATCAAACGTGGTGAGGACTTTCCTGAAGAATGGGCTAAGCGCCAAGCTAAATTGGCAAGACAAGCCAAGGAGGCAGTGAAGAAATTCAATGAGGATTCTGCCACTGCTACTGCTACTGAGGCCTCGGTGAAACCGAGGAAATCCATGCCAAAGAAGCCTGCTCGTAAGCCAAGTGCTTCACCATCAGCGCCCTCACGGCCAAGTTCCTCAGCAACGCCCTCAAGGCAAATTCCTCACACTGCTATAGCTCCACCAAAGTCCTCAACAGCTCCTTCAAAGTCCTCAGCTCCTGTGCATCTGGCTACATGTCAAAGGACTGCTGGTTTCTCGATTGCCTCTGGTGTTTCAGCAAGTTCCTCAGCTGCACCAATTCATCATATGGCCCGACTCTACTGAAGACCAAAGCAACAGCTGGACGAGGTCCTCGGCCAAGTCCAAAGAAGAAACAGGTCGCATTCCATGTGCCTTCTGATGATGAACTTGCGGAAATCATCAGAGATCGCCAAGAAAGGGCCGCTAGAGCCAAAGGCACATCTGTGCCACTGCTGTTGGATCCGAGGAAAATCCTCGATTATATTGATCTCTGGCACAAGGATCCAAACACCCCAATGCCTGATTTTCATCTGACCCCTGGACAAAGTCATATGTTGACCCATTTCATCACTGAAGAGAAATGGAAGTTTGAAAAGGCAAGAGAGATTAAGAAAGCTCAATGCAGAAAGGAGAAGTTCCCGAAGAACAACGTTGTCAGAATGACACCTGAGGAACTTCTCAAGGTCCAGACTGAAATTCAATACCTCAACAAAAACTTCGATGCTTATTATGCTGATTGGCAAGGGGCCAAAGTCAGATTCGTCAACCTGACGAAGAAATTCACAAATGTTGCTGCTCCAACGCAACATGAAATTCCTCAGGCTGAAGCCTCAGCTCAGCCGACTGAAGAACATGCCAGCACTGCTGATGAAGTTCAGGCTGTTGATGAAAATGCTAGTTCCAGGGCTGATGATCCCATTCCATCCGCTGAAGAAATTGCCAGGGCATCCACTAGTGGTGCGCTTGAAGAAACTGAACAAGTCAGGGAAACTGCATCAGTTGAGCCTGAAGAAATTCAACCAGATTCCTCAGCTCCTCCTGCGTCAACACCAACTCCAATTCTTCCATCTGCCTTTGATGTGAAGAAGACCAAGGCTGCAGAGCGAGGTGCAGTGAAGAAAAGGAAGGCATCAGCTATGTCAAATTCTTCAGCTGCGAAAAAAATGAAGCCAATGACCAGCTCACTCGGAAATCCAATTGATGATGTTCCGATTTCCTCCATGCCATCAAAGGACCTTGTTCCTTTTGGAGAAGACTATGAGATCCCAATCGGATCTGATGAAGAACATCATTCTGCTGCTTCGTCAGAGCAGATTGATGAAGAAATTGAAGTGGACGCAATCCCTTCAACGCCAGTCATTTCCTCACCTATGCCTCAGTTCACAGCTGAAGAGGCTGGTGTTGAGGAAATTGAAGATGAAGATGTGAATATAGGGTGCACCACACCTGTGATGAATGATGACGTTTGGGAAAGTCAGCATCCCAATACTCCTCTCTTCACCCCGATCCAACAGATTCCTCAGTCCCCTGCACCAATAGTTCAAATGGGCTCTGAAGAAACTCAACCCACTCTCTCTGTGCATGAAGAAATTCCAGCCACTAGTGCTGATGAACCTGCTGATGCTGATCCTCAGACTGCACCTGTCGAGGAACAAGAAATTCCTCAGCCTGAAGAACCTGAGCTCGCGATTCCTGAGGTGGTGATGCAACTCACAAACACCCTCTGCCCAAGCAAAAGAATTCGTTCTGAAGCAAACAAAAGTTCAAGGCTGAAGATTTCTTTGCCGAGCACGTATTCTTCACTGACTATAATCCATATGATTCTGCTCGCATAAGGAAGAGGCGTTTCTGGACTGCCAGCCAAGCCAATTTCTATTCCTCAGTGCTCTTCAACAAAGACAAAGTCTTCGATCATGCACATATTCCTCATGTGGACATGGAGTCTCTGCCCGGCTTTGAGCCAGTCCTCAGTGTTCTTCACGATGCAGGACTTCTGAATTTCTGCATTGATATCTGTGACTGGAATGAAGAACTCATTCTTCAATTCTATGCAACTCTGCACATCACCGGAGACGCTGAAGACGTGAATTCCTGGGTATTAGACTAGATGTCTGAAAATACTCAGTACAAGGCACCAGCAACTGAATTGCTTCGTGCTCTACCACTCAGTCCTCCACTTGATGATGCTCGTTGTATCTATAACGAACCAGAACTTTCAAATCACTATATGCAAGTGGTGATGAAGCCTTTGAAGCCAAGGCAGGCCCCACGAACCAAATTCCTCGTCAAGGAATTACTGTATGTGCCTCGGACTGTCTATCGAATTCTGACGAAGACAATGAGTCCCATCAAAGGCCACGACTCAAATGATGAAGAAGTCATTGGCATCATGAAGAATATGCTTTTCAACATCATTCATGGCGTTCCCGTCAACTTCCATGATTTCTTCATGAGGACTCTGGCCAATATTGCTATGTCACCATTCGAGCTGAAGCCCTATGCTCCTTGGATTATGAGATTCATCAGGGCAAGATCTTCACTGAATTACAAAGCTGACACTCTGAACCATGGTAGCTACTTGCCTCCCATTGAAGTCCTCAAACGGACAGTTTCATCAGCTAATGATAAAGGCAAGGCCGCTGCTGTGATCGATGAAGGCATTCATCCATTGGATGGTCAATTTCGCAAGGCTGCATCTTACTCTACCAATGACGATTCTGCCACACATGACTCTGCCGCAAATACCTCAGCCAAGCAAAATCCTCAAGCCACAGCACCCAGGGTGATGACTGACCGTGAGTTACTCCTCAGTCTTCATCAGAAGGTTGATCGCAATCATAAATGGGTCAAGCGTCAGTTTGGTTCAATTCTTCACAATATGACCTCAACACACAATGCAGTGAAGAAAAACCAATACTACCTCCATGAAACCTTCAACCATACCTTGGCTATTCTCTCTCATGTCTACTGCGCTGCAGATCTGAAGAATATGGGTCTCAAGGAAGAATTTGACTGGTTTGCACCTCCACCGAAGAAATTCAAGAAGGTCAAAGTTCCTTCCTTGGTGGCCAGCTCCTATTCTTCATCACGTGACACTGATGAGTATGAAGATTTGGACGACACTGCGGTAGGCCCTGCTTCAACAAACAACCCTGACAACGCTGGCGCTCCTCCATCAACTTGAAATTCTTCAGGGGCGTTAGTCCTCAGTTTCAATCCTTTTGGGCATTTGATGACAAAGGGGGAGAAATCTGAGTTAGTCTTCAAGCGGGTCTATATTAAAGGCATTTTTTTAAGTTACAACTCTCATTCTTCTGAAACTTTTATTTTGATCGAGTTGTAATCTTAAACCCGATGGTGCGCTGATACTTTTGTTGCATCATGCTATTTCCTCGTTAATGACATTGCACGCATACCGAATCTCATCAGGCACCATATTTCATCATGCATTTCAAATTCTTCATATTATATATCAAATGTGTGTATGAATTACAAGATATATGGGGAGATCCCCATGATTCAACTCTTCAAATGTGCATTGCCTCAAAAGCATATTCCTCATTATGCACATCTTCAGGGGGAGTTTTTCTATATCTTGCAATCAAATTCCTCAATATCAGTGTATACACTTCATATGTTTATCCCCGTTGAAAACTTAACCTATGTTGTCATCAATCACCAAAAAGGGGGAGATTGTAAGTGCATCTAGTGCCCCTTAGTGATTTTGGTGTATTGAAGACTTATAGGTTAAGGGACTAATGCGTTTGTGAGTATACACAGGTCTATAAGTCTATGAGGAGTTTGATATTTACAGAGAAAGTCGACCCCTAAAAATGAAGTTCTTCAACTGAAGACTTTGATATTCTGAAGACTTTTTGAAGACTTTGAAAGTGAAGAAATTGGTGTGACCTTGAAGACTTGGTATTCATTTGTGGAACATGAAGCGTGAAGACTTTTGTTTTCGTAGTTTCATTTTATCCTTCTTGAGTCATAGGAAACACCGTACTGTTAAAGGGGGTCGAGGAAATACTAAGGAAAAAATTCCATGTGATGCTCAACTCAAAATCCTACACCTACCAATCCCTTCGAGTGAAGCCTTTGGAAATCTCATACAGTTCAGTCATTTTCTTCAGTGACAGAGATGAAGTTCTTCTGGTCGCTCATGAATTTGTTCTGACTGAGGAGTTCGGAATTCGCCAGTGCGAATTACCTACACAGTGAGGAACATGATAGCCCTGAGGAATTTGAGAGTCAAATTTCCGATCGTTGCTGTGCTGCGCGCCAGCTGTCCCAAAATATCTTATCCACCTAATGGTCATATCATTGAGGGGCATTTATGTCTTATCATGTCGGGCTGCTCCCTAGGATATAAATAGCCGCCCCCTACAACCACTAGCTGGTTGGTTGCTCCGAGAGAACTTGACACTTGTCATTTGAGAGCCCATCCTCCGAGGACTTTGAGCGAAAATCATCAAGTGAGGAAAACCCCCAAACCCAAACACCTACAAACCCAAAGTGATTGAGCATCACTGAAGAGTTTGATCCTGCGTGGATCCGACGCTTGTTACCTTTGAAGACTGTGCTTCTTCCAGACGGTTAGGCGTCAAGGTCTAGAGCATCCAAGAGGAATTGTGGATTGCCGAGTGACCAAGTCTGTGAAGGTTTGGAAGTCGCCTGAAGACTTACCACGAGTGATTGGACGAGGTCTGTGTGACCTTAGTTCAAGGAGAATATGGTGAGGACTGGGTGTCCTGAGCTGCGTGCTCAGCGACTGGGTGTCCAGGACTGTGTGTCCTCGAGTTTAAATACTTAGCCGCTCCAACCAGACGTACAACTGAGACAGCAGTTGGAACTGGTCTACCGAATCATTGTCTTAACCAACCTACTGGTTCTATTTCCTCAACCCTTTCATTTCCTCATTACTGTGTTGAGTTTTTGTTCATATCTGTGTTTGAAGACTTTGACTGAAGACTTTCTAAATTTTCTCAGTTCAATTTCTTCAGTCTGTTTGTCTTCATCTTGTGCTATCCTGTGATTACGCTTTCTGTACTCTGTGCTAGTCTTCATTTCATCATGATGACCATGCTTGTATTCTGTTATGCTTACTTCTGAGTACTTATTCCGCTGCTAATAGTTCTTCGCTAAGGAATTTCCTCACCGGCAAATTCCTTAGTGAAGAATTCATAAAAATTGCCTATTCACCCCCCTCTAGTCGACATAACGCACTTTCACTTCATCATCACCAAGGTGCTTCACAATGGAGCTTACCACATCTACAACATAGCCAAGAAAGATAGACAAGCCACGTCTGTGGAACGCAGAGCTGCTCCGCCACTTCTACACATAGATCACTCGACCTGACGAGTTGTAATAAAAGTATTTCAGTTTGCTTTCCAAAGACAAGGATTTTATCCAGTATCATAATGATCAGTTTCCCATAATCATCTGTGTCTAAATCCCCAAGTGGGTGTCTTAGCTGCGAATCCGATTCGCCTAAGTTAAAAACATTCCGAGTGGAGAGCAATCCTCCCACTCGGGGGCTTAGCTGCGAATCCGATTCGCCTAAGTTAAAAAAACATTCCGACTGGAGAGCAATCCTCCCACTCGGAGGCTTAGCTGTGACCCCGTAATCGCCTAAGTTAAGAAACATTCCGAGTGGAGAGCAATCCTCCAACTCGGAGGCTTAGTTGCGACCCCGTAATCGCCTAATTTAAGAAACATTCCGAGTGGAGAGCAATCCTCCCACTCGGGGGCTTAGCTGCGACCCCGTAATCGCCTAAGTTAAAAAAATATTCCGAGTGGAGAGCAATCCTCCCAC
>NC_041383.1:403222704-403239460 GCF_002162155.2 Triticum dicoccoides
GGGGGCTTAGCTGCGACCCTGTAATCTCCTAAGCTAAAAACATTCCAAGTGGAGAGCAATCCTCCCACTCGGGGGGCTTAGCTGCGACCCCGTAATTGCCTAAGTTGAAAACATTCCGAGTGGAGAGCAATCCTCCCACTCGAGGGCTTAGCTGCGACCCCGTAATCGCCTAAGTTAAAAACATTCCGAGTGAAGAGCAATCCTCCCACTCGGGGGCTTAGCTGTGATCCCGTAATCTCCTAAGTCACGAGAGATCCCTGAGCTACGCCACAAATATAATGTGCGCTCCATCCCGATCCGCAAGGATGACAAGGTGTCGATTGAACACCACGTATGGTCTGCGTCACAAGTACAATGTGCGATCCATCCTGATCTGCAAGGACGACGAGGTGTCGATTGAACACCATGCCTGAGCTACGCCACAAGTACAATGTGCGCTCCATCCTGATCCGCAAGGACGATGAGGTGTCGATTGAACACCACGTCTGAGCTACGCCACAAGTACAATGTGCGCTCCATCTCGATCTGCAAGGACGACGAGGTGTCGATTGAACACCACGTCTCGACTACGTCACAAGTACAACATGCGCTCCATCTCGACCCGCAAGGAAGACGAGGTGTCGACCAAGCACGTCGTCAAGGACAAATCGGTTCAAAATCAAAAAACACTCGGAAGCAACAAGAGCAAGAGCCAAGATATTCAAAGAAAAGAAAGTTCAGATAAATCCCTCAAAGGTTCAGAACCGCGACGGGCAGAAGTGTGCGGGCATCAAGCCTGAAAGAGTTTAACGGCTACATAATCACTCGGCATCCCGAGGCAAATAAAAGGTGAGACTTAATGTTTCATTCACTCGGCCGGAGAAGGACACACTGGATCACAGAAACTGTCGAGGTCGATGCTGTCCGTGATGCGTGTGGTGGCATCAAGGAAGGTGTCCATGAAAGACTGGAAATTGAGCTTCTTTGTGTTGGCAACCTTGAGGGCCACCAGCTTGTCTTCTTCGATGTCCTTGCAACGCACTCAGACCAGTGATAGAGCAACATCAGCACCACACCGAGCAGATGACTTCTTCCATTCCTGCACTCGACCGGGGATTTGATTCAGTCGAGCCATCAGAGACTCGAGGTCCTGTGAGAGTTCCACTTGAGGCCAGAGTTCATCATCAACCCGCGTCATCGCGGCCTTCAGTCGAGCGAGGTAGTCCACGGTGCTGTCCAAACGAGACTCCAGCCGCAACACATTCATCGCAACGTCGTGTTTGACGGGGCAGTTTATGGGATCGAGACCTGTCTCAACCCGCCTAGTTTCTGCTTCAAAGTCCTGGTAAAGTTCTGCGCAGTCGGAAAAACAATGAGTCGACAGTTCAACAAGACATGTCAGTCGACATCTCAAATCAGTCGAACCATAGGAAATACCTTCAAGTTTTAAGACTAACTTTGCAGCAAGCTACCCCAGATACGACTCCAACTCGCCATGTTTGGCTTTGAGGTTCCCTACTTCATCAGTCAAGCTCTCCTTGTCCTTCTATAGCTGCGCGATCTCGTCTTCTAACTTGCCGACTGAAGACAGCTTCCTGTACACAAGCGTTGTTTTCTCTCGCACCTCCTTCTGGGCCGCAGCAAGGTCCAGGTCCTTCTTCTCCAAAGCCTAATAATGACGGTTTTCACTACACACATCTGTTCGAGTGGAATCACTCAGTTCAAAGAGACTGGAAAGAAGAAAGGGAGAATCATAACATGAAGGGTTCCGAGTGGTTACCTCCCATGATAATTGTTTCGTCCTGGGCCTTCTGGAGGTTCTTCTTAGCCAGCTCCAGGTCAAGATTGATGCTGATCTGCTTTTTGTCCATCTCAGAAAGCCGAGTCCCAAGATCACAAGACTTCTACAGTCAGCAAAAGGGATATGTCAGTCGACAGAAACAAAAGATAGTCTCAGTAAAAGTTGTTCTAAGACTACCGCCGAATCAAACATTCAACAATAGTCTCGGGGACTACACCCAGTGGTGCACTTGGCGTGCCCCCACTGGTCCAGTTCTTACACTCGGCATGGTCTGCCCAGCATGAGTAAAAAAATGATTCTCAGACCCCAGTCAACTACCAGCAGTCGACTGCGGTCTCGGGTACTACACCTAGTGGGTGCATTATGCGTGCCCCCACTAAAAACACTCGACTCAACCTAGTCGACTCAAGCGGAAAACCTATTCCGTTTGACTACAGAAACACCCCAGTGGGTGGTTGGATGAGAAATGCAGACTTATAGATGCACATAAAAGGTTCCAAAATGACCATCCAAGGAGATCATATGGGAAGTGAAGCGATAGTTGCAACTATCACTACTCAAAAGATCAGTCGGAAATCAATTGTCCTTGACATTCGCCTGCAGAGTAGTAGTGGCGTTGTAGGCGACCTTACTGGTTTCATGCACCACTTTCATCTGCTCCATCACGAGGTTCACCTGGAGAAGAACTTCCCGGGCAGCACTCGGCGGATGGTCTGGAGTCTGGTATGCAGCAAAGAGGGATGACGGCAACGCAGTCGGAGTAGCCATGGGATCAGACGCGTGGAGTTGTACTGGAGCAGCAGGAGCCTGAGTAGTCGACCCTGCTGGGCGGTCAGTCGACAACGGATCGGCGAAAGTGACACTGGTCCGAGCTAGATTTTCGGATCGCCCGACCACCGGTTAAAGCACCTGCCCCTCGGCCGCCTTCCCGCTTGAGGCCCTGCCCCTTCTTCTTCTCTCCCTTGGAGGCACTCCTTCATCATCATCGTCTGGAAGGGTAATGACGTCCCGCGGAGCTGCAACAAAAACAATCCCAAGAGCTCAGTCGACCAACGAATCAGTCCGTAGACTAAATTCAAGATGGAAAGGTCCTACCAGCTCTAAAGTGGCCGCGTCATCGGTTTCCTCATCCCCTGGGGCCTTGTCAACATCCATGTCAGTCACAGAAGTTGCGGGGCTGAAAAAGTTCATAATCCACTCGGTAAAAACAGAAATATCAGTCGGAAGAGGGAAACACAAAAAGATAGAGCACTCACGCAGAGGCGACGGGAACGTCCATCTTGATCTTGGGCAAGGTCTTTCGAGCTTTCGAAGGCACGACCTTGGGCTCCTTGGCGACCTTCTCCGTCAGCTCCGGAGTCGACGTCTGAGTGCGTTTCTGCACTTGGGTGCTGGGAGCCGCGGTCTTGCCGCGCCCGCTCGCTGGATCGTGAAGAAGTCTGGATCAATGCTCTGAGCGTGGTGGCGAGTCGACCCCCTCGCCATCGTCCGATTCGTCGCTCTCCTCCTCGCCATCATCCTATGGAGATTGCCAGTCGCCGATCTCGTCCGTGCTGTCCTCCCCCCTTCGGGTCCTGCTCCAGAGTTTGCACACCGTTGGGCATAGAATACATCTCAATGTAAATCTACAAAACAAATAATCAAGCAAATTTCAGTCAGATTCAGATATAGATGCAAGACGCATAGGAAAACAATCGGTAGAAAAGATCAAACCTTATCTGGTTGATTGCTGTCGCTGAATGGGGCGACTCTCCTGGCTCCCCTGGGGTTGTCCTTGTTTCCTGTAATACTCTTAAAACCACAAGGCCACCGTTTTGGCCGAGACCTCCTCTGGATGGACCCGAGCGGTGTCGTTGGCACCAGAGTACATCCACATCAAGTGGTCCCGAGCCTGAAGTGGCTGGATGCGTCGACTGAGAAACACGTCCAACAAGTCCATGCCAGTCACGCCCTGATTGGTCAGCTAAACCACTCTCTTGACCAGCATGTCAGTTTCCACCCTCTCCGTAGTGGTCACTTTCAGTGGAGAAGGTTGCCGGACACGATCTAAAGTGAAAGGGGGAAGTCCAGCCGACTGGCCTGGGGTCACAATGTCCTGGCAGTAGAACCAGGTCGATTGCCAACCTCTGACCGACTCAGGAAGTGTCATCGAAGGAAAAGAACTCCTTTTTCTCTTCTCAATGCCCAAACCCCCACACATATGGATAACATGTCTTCTCTCGTCACTCAAATTTGCTTTCTTCACTACCTGAGAGCGGATGGTGAAGATGTGCTTGAAAAGAACCCAGTGCGGTCGGCAACCCAGGAAGTTCTCGCACATGGACACGAATGCAACAAGATATGTAATGTTGTTGGGAGAAAAGTGATGGAGTTGGGCTCCGAAAAAGTTCAAGAAGCCTCGGAAGAAAGGGTGCGGGGGAAGAGATAAACTGCGGTCAACATGGGTGGCGAGCAGAACACACTCACCAAGTCGTTGTTGAGGTTCCGTCTCCTCCTCCGACAACCTCGCAGTCCCGTTGGCGATCAATCCAGACTCCGCCAGCTCCTCCAAATCTTCTGGTTGGAGCGAAGATCGGATCCAATCGCCCTGGATCCAACCTGCTGGCAACCCGGACCTCGACAACGACCCCCGGGCCGTCTTCTTACCCTTCACTATCCCCGTCACCTTCTTTGTGCGCTCCAGCGCTGCTGTCTTGTCCTTCACCATGGTGGCGGTGCGGCGGTGTCGAGAGCGGAGGAGAAGAGAGCAGTGGAGAGGCAGAGAAGATTGGGGGAAAAAGGGAGCGCACAATGCAAACGCCTCGTACCCGACGCCTTATAAAGAGACATTTTCGAGTGGCTGATGGGTGGGTCCAGGCGATCCTGTCAAATCCCGCAACAGTCACGCGCTCGGTACGTGGAAAAAAGGTGGCGCGGAGATCGAGGCGCCCTCATCTATCCATCCCGCTCACTGCGGCGCACCCCGCCTCGCGCGCTTCCCCAAGTTTTGAATCCCACGAGATCCGGAACACGCCGTAACCAATCACGCCGAAGATTTCGTAGCGAAGGGAACACTCGACAAGGTGGCGTTGTAAACTCACTCGACGACTTACTGAATTGATCAAGGCGACTAAAACGAAGTTGCAGTTTCAACACAAGCCTCCGGATCAACTCATGTCTTTACAGAGCACATCAGTCAAGGCAAGATCGACTTCCACCTTCTTTTCACTCGAACCTCAATCCATTCGGGGGCTAATGATGAGGATATAGACCTAGGGTAGGGTCATAGGCCCGACCCATACACCCTACTTAAGGTCACTACCCTAGAAGCAAAGGCACCCCGGAGACAGCAGAGAATACCAATTGAAGACGTCAAGTGCAATCCACTCGACCAGTCATATCACTCGGGTACCCCTCCTTCCCGAGATCACTCGACCATACAAGATACCACTCGACCTAGTGAAGACTAGGAGTCGCACAGGACAGCAACGGTCAAGCATTCAATCCCTAGTCTTCAATGGCATTAATAACACTTTATTACTGGCGTTATCAGTAACGCCCTTTGTTTATGAACATCAAACTCTCTGTAACGGGGGATGGCTAGGGTCCTGGATCACTCTATATAAGCCACCCCCTCCTCTGGCACAAGGGTTCGCACCCCCTGTAACACGCATCATAATCCAGTCGACCGCCTCAGGGCACCGAGACGTACGGCTTTTACCTCCTCCGAGAGGGGCCTTAACTCGTAAACACTTGCGTACAATCTCACCGTACCTAGGACCTTGCCTCCTCAAACGTACCCCCTACTCTTATTGTCCGTCTTAGTACCATGACAGGAGGCACGGGCCGTCGCCTCCCCCCTGAGGGAGTCCTGGACTAGGGGGTGTCCGGATAGCCGGACTATCATCATCGGCCGGACTCCAAGACTATGAAGATACAAGATTGAAGACTTTGTCCCGTGTCCGGATGGGATTTTCCTTGGCATGGAAGGCAAGCTTGGCGACAAGAATATGTAGATCTCCTACTATTGTAACCGACTCTATGTAACCCTAGCCCTCTCTGGTGTCTATATAAACTGGATGGCTTTAGTCCGTAGGACGAACAACAATCATACCATAGGCTAGCTTCTAGGGTTTAGCCTCCTTGATCTCGAGGTAGATCTACTCTTGTAATACCCACATCACCAATATCAATCAAGCAGGACGTAGGGTTTTACCTCCATTAAGAGGGCCTGAACCTGGGTAAAACATCGTGTCCCTTGTCTCCTGTTACCATCCGCCTAGACGCACAGTTCGAGACCCCCTACCCGAGATCCGCCGGTTTTGACACCGACATTGGTGCTTTCATTGAGAGTTCCTCTGTGCCGTCGCAATCAAGCGGGATGTCTTTCCCCATCTTTAAAGACGGCGCCGTCGTCAAGGGAGCTTTGGCCCCCGGCCAAACTATCCGGCTAGGCGGTTTTCTTATGACCGCTTGTTCGGCCGCCGCTCCGACAATGACCTCTCGAGTCATCAAAAGCGATCTTCACGTCAACTCGTAATTCGTCGAGCAGCTAGATCCGATGGAGCTCTCCTTCGTAAATGAGCTCTTGGATCGCATCGCCGCCCTGGGAGTCACCACGGACGACGATCAGATTGGGCTTAAAACCGATCTGAGAGAAATTAACTCTCCCCAGGCTACCCACCACGCTGTCATGGTAGAGGAACAACGCGGCGATTCTTCCCCTATGTTAAAGACCAGTTATGTCCGGATTCCTGATCCCTTCATGCCGGATTCCCGCGGAGGGACGGATGTCAATGAAGTACCGAACCTAAAGTCAGGCATCGAACCAGATTTGTTGGACAACATCCAGCAATCCAAGCTTCCAAATCCGGAAACTTCTCGGTCGTTGAGCCTCAGATCGGGCGGGGTTCCGAATTTAATTCCGCCCGCCACCCAAACATAAGCGATCTATCTCAAATACGGCAAGAGCCCGATGAAACAGTACATCACTACTGGGCCAGATTCCTCCTGGTCATGGATAGGATAAAAGACTGCCGTGAAGAAAGCGCAATCTCAATTTTCTGCAACAATTGCATGGACAAGGGAATCATGAACGCCATAAGTCGTTGTGAAGTTACACGCTTCGCCGATCTAGCGACCATAGTACAAAAATACTGTGCGATGAAGAGTGCCTGGAAAACCAAAACCAGGTTTTGGGACAATCCGGCCCTGAATACAACCCTATTTAAAAATAAAAGGGTGCGTCATACTCAAGCACCTGGGTTAAAAAGCAAAAAGCAAAAACCCCCTAAAGGGCACGAAACCGTACTGGAGGGATGGCTCAATGGACCCTGTAAAATCCACAGTATGGAGGGCACCACTCCAACACATAGCCTTCGAGCATGTTGGATATTACGGCAGGTGGCCAAAAGTGGCGAAGGCTTTCTAGCCCCGGGCAACCAGCCCAACAGTACCAGTACGGTATTGACAGTCTTCGAGACTTTCACATCAAAAAACATGCGGAAACAAACAATCCGCAACCTCGCTGAAGTCTACCAAGTAGCAACAACAAATCCATGGAGCGACACGGCTATCACCTTCAATGCCAGCGACGAACCTAAATTCTGAACAGCTCGAGCACCAGCCGCATTGGTCCTCAGTCCGATAGTGGACGGCTTTCGTCTTACCAAGGTACTCATGGATGGCGGCAGCGGATTAAACCTCATCTACGAGGAAACCCTCCAAAAAATGGAAATTGACTAGAGCCGCATTGAGTGAAGCAGCATAACCTTCAGAGGAATAATCTCTAGTCGAGAAGTACGCTGCATAGGAAAAATCACACTAGACGTAGTGTTCGGCTCGCCGGACAATTACAGGTCCGAAGAGGTCACGTTCCAAGTGGCCCCATTCGGCAGCGGATATCACGCATTGTTAGGGCGAGAGGCATTCACAATCTTCCAAGCTATACCCCATTACGGGTACATGAAGCTCAAAATGCCCGGGCCCAATGGAATAATCACTCTTGTGAGTGATCCAGATATAGCACTCTGCGCTAAAAATCAGACAGCCGCACTGGCCCTAGAGGCACTATCCGAAGCCCTAGCGGCAGAGAAACTCACTGCGCTGCGCTCAACGGTGGATAGGGACGATGTGATACTCGATAAGAGGTCTAAGTCCACCTCTTTTAAACCAGCAGACGAAATAGTCAAATTCCAGGTCCATCCAACGGACCCTACAAAGACGGCCTCCATTGGGGCACAATTACATCCTGATGTAGAAGCCGCACTACGAGAATTCCTTCGGGAAAATTGGGACATTTTTGCCTGGCACCCTTCAGACATGCCAGGAATCCCACGCAGGCTGGCAGAACATAGCCTAAATATCCTAAAAGGATTCAAGCTAGTCAAACAGGCTCTTCGGTGATTTTCCGAACCCAAAAGACAGGCAATGGGAGAGGAGCTAGCCAAACTCTTAGAAGCTAGATTCATCAGAGATATAAAACATCCGAATTGGCTAGCCAACCTGGTAATGGTACCAAAAAAGGACAAATCCTGGCGCCTTTGTGTCGATTTCAAAGACCTTAACAAGGCCTGTCCAAAGGACCCTTTCCCTCTCCCTCGCATCGACCAAATCATCGACGCCACCGCAGGGCACGATTCATTGTGCTTCCTCGACGCATACTCCGGATACCATCAAATCAAGATGGCGGAAAAAGACCAGGCTGCAACGGCATTCATTACTCCGTACGGACCATTCTGCTTCAACACAATGCCCTTCAGACTCAAAAATGCCGGCGCAACATATCAGCGCATGATTCAGACATGTCTGGCCACCGAGATAGGCAAAACAGTGGAGGCGTACATAGATGATGTGGTCGTTAAGACCAAACACGTCGAAACTCTAATAGACGATTTGAGGCTTACATTCGACAACCTCTGAGCATACGACATTAAGCTCCACCCGGAAAAATGTGTTTTCGGCGTACCAGCCGGAAAGCTCTTGGGCTTCATTGTATCCGGTAGAGGAATTGAAGCAAACCCAGCCAAGATCCGGGCTCTGTCACAATTGGATATCCCAAAAGACCTCAAACAAATACAAAAATTGACGGGATGCATGGCGGCTCTAAGCCACTTCATCTCCCGTTTGGGAGAAAAGGCGCTGCCCCTCTATCGCCTCCTCCGGCGCACCGAACACTTTGAATGGACAGATGCTGCCACGGCTGGACTCGAAGAAATTAAGGCCATGTTGGCAACAAATCCAGTCCTAGCCGCGCCCAACTTGGGCGAACCTATGTTATTATATATCGCGGCAACACATCAAGTTGTCAGCGCCGTACTCGTCGTCGAACGAGAAACAGAAGGGCAAAAATTCCCTCTTCAAAAACCAGTGTACTACGTATCCACTGTCTTAACTCCATGCAAGTCCCAGTACCCACATTATCAAAAGATAGCGTACGCGGTGTTCATGGCATCCCGGAAGCTGCGACACTACTTTCAAGAGTGCTCCATAACGGTGGCCTCCGAAGTACCTCTCAACGATATTATAAATAATCGCGACGCGACGGGCAGGATTGCCAAATGGGCCATTGAGCTCTTACCATTTGACGTAACCTACAAACCACGACGAGCTATCAAGTCGCAAGTTTTGGCTGACTTCATCGCCGAATGGACCGAAGCCGAACTCCCTAAAGAGTACGGTGCATATTCCAATTGGATCATGCATTTCGATGGCTCCAAAATGTTGGTTGGCTTGGGGGCTGGCGTCGTCTTGATGTCCCCAACCGGAGACACAGTCCAATACGTACTTCAAATAATGTACACGGACTCCAACAATGCAGCCGAATACGAGGCCCTTCTACATGGCCTCCGGATGGCAATCTCCATGGGTATTCAACGCCTAGAGGTGCGCAGGGATTCAAACCTCGCAATATCCCAAGTAAATGGAGACTTTGACGCCAAGGATCCGAAAATGGCAGCCTACCGTAATGCCGTCCTAAAAATGTTAGCACAGTTCGAAGGACTCGAATTCCACCATGTAGCCCGGGATAATAACCAGGCAGCAGACGTGTTGGCACGCATCGGCACAAAACGCGACGCCGTCCCTCCAAACATCTTCCTGGAACGGCTCTTTAAGCCATCCGTATTATGGGAAGAGGAGCTCGGAAATAACAACCCGGAACCAACTGCACCACCCAACACAGAACATTCTGACACAATCGGTGGCTCAGCCAATGAAATAACACCTTCAGCCCACGAAATAATGGCAGTAATTGCCCCGTGGAAGGAACCATTCCTAGCCTACTTAATCAGGCAGGAACTTCCCGAAGACCAAAATGAGGCCCGCTGCATAGTTCGGTGATCTAAAGCCTACAAGGTCCATGAGGGAGAACTTTATAAGAAAAGTACAACCGGAGTCCTTCAAAGGTGTATCTCCGAAGAGGAAGGGCGAAATCTCCTGGCTGAAATTCACGCCGGACTCGGCGGGTACCACGCTGCAGCCCGGGCCCTTGTAGGCAAGGCCTTCCGTACAGGATTTTATTGGCCGACAGCCCGAGCAGATGCTCATGACTTAGTCCAATGATGCGTTGGTTTCCAGCTCTTTGCTAATCAAAGCCACATGCCACCCACCGCCCTCAAAACTATACCCATCACTTGGTCGTTCGTGGTCTGGGGGCTTGACATGGTTGGACCCCTTAAAGGGGGAACCCACAAGCACAAATACTTATTGGTCATGGTGGATAAATTCACCAAATGGATAGAGGACAAGCCGGTTAAAACGGCAGAATCCGGACCTGTGATAGACTTCATATCCGGGGTAGTACACCGTTTTTGCGTCCCCACAGCATCATCACTGATAACGGCACGAATTTCACGGCCGACGAGGTTAAACTCTGGTGCAAAAACATGGGCATCAAGCTCGACTATGCTTCAGTCTACCACCCTCAAACTAACGGTCAAGTGGAACGAGCAAATGGTCTAATCATGAGCGGCATTAAACCCAGATTAGTGCGGTCCCTCACAGAATCTAACATGCACTGGGTAGAGGAGCTCGACTCCGTACTCTGGGGGCTGCGGACCACGCCAAACCGCACTACCGGATTCACACCATTTTTATGGTATACGGCGCCGAGGCAGTTTTGCCCTGCGATATAATTCATGACTCACCTCGCGTGCGCCTGTACGAAGAAAGAGAAGCCGAGTTGGATCGGCAGGACAGTTTGGACGCCTTAGAGGAGGAGCGCGACGTGGCAAAATCCCGTTCCGCATTCTATCAGCAGCAGGCTCGAAGATATCAAAGCAGAGAAGTACGGGCCAAAACTTACAACGTTGGCGAGCTAGTTCTACGCCTGCCGGACAAGAAAAAGGACAAACTTAAGCCCAAGTGGGAAGGTCCCTTCATCATCGACCAAGTCCTTACCAGCGATGCATACCGTCTACGCAACACATCTAACAACCGACTCGAGCCAAACCCATGGAACGCAGCCCGTCTCCGAAGATTCTACGCCTAGCGCCGGACTCAGAGTTCGTCTCCTTCCTCCGTCCACCTTTCATATTTTTTTGCTGTCTTTGTTTTCCCTCCTTTTTCCTCCCTCTTTCAGTACAAGCCTCTTGAGGGCTGATCTGTGCTTTGTTCGCACTCACTCGATGTGCTACTCGCACTCGTTATACCTGGGGGCTTCTTTAACAGAAGCTTATCTATATGGGCTTCATGCCCAACACATGTGTCATACTTCCGCATGTACCTTTTACTCACCATTATATGCATCGATATGACTTAAGTTTTGGCCAAGACGGGTTGCCTGGCTCCTGTGCTTACCCCTACGTTCCTGTTTGTTCGGCTAGGAGGTAAAGGGAGCACCTTTGCAATTGTTACTACCGGGTCAGTCGGATGTGTGCCTCGGACTGGGTGAAGCCGAAGGCTAGCGTTCTTAGGGGAATATTCGGTCGGTGACCTGAAAGATGATTTATTACTTATCTATTTATCTGCCCCCAGATGCTTTTTCTGCTCTTTTCACAGTCCGGTCATGCACTTTAGGGCATGCCTCCTAGGGAAAGGAACCCCTAATGGAACTATTCTCCCTGGAAGATGTTTCTTACTAACCATGTAATATAACATAGCTAGTTGGGCACTTGTCTGATAAAGCACTTATGACCCTTACGCCTTGTCTCCATGCATGCCCCGATTTTTTTATAACCGTAAGGGTATTCGGACACACTCCGGACTGTTGGGTCCCGAGGTTGAAGTGAAAAGGTCCGCAAAGACAAACGATCTACAATCCGGCTAGAAGGCATTTTACATGTCATTTTAAATTACATCTTCAAACTGACTGATTGTACTCCTCTTCAATCCCATCTAACAGGCTGTCTAATTTACAGTCCTGTTGGGAATATTTCGCGGCCAACTCTACTTGGCCATACATCAGGCTCACAGGGATCTCCTTCGCATCGGGCCCCGCAGGTCCGACATCGGCCATGTGGTTTGGATCAGACTTCGGGTACCGTGTCTTCACCATGGCCCAGGCCTCCCTGGCGCCTTGACGGTAGGCTGATATCTTCCACAGACGGAGACGCTGCCGTACTCCCTGAAGCTTCTCAGCAAGCCCTCCAAGACCCTCGGGTAGGGAGACGGAAGGCCATAAGGCCTGAACGACGCTGCCCATCGCCTGCCAAACACGTTCGTGCAGTTGCAGCAGCTCGGGAAGAGGGTCTCCCGTGGAACCAGGCATCTCCTCCGTCGGACGACCCGTGAGCACACCTACAGACACATTTCTGTCAATCGACTTCCTCGCCGAACTCTTCTTTTCAAAAGAGTTTGCTCAAGCACTTACTATAAATGCCGCGACGAAGTCACCGATTCTCCTTTACGAAGTTAGACAGCTGGACCCGAACATCTTTTAGTTCTTCGCCTAGTTGGGTGTTGGCATCTTGGAGTTTGTTCCTCTCCTGCTGCACCCTCATAAGCACCTTCTCGCCGGCCTTCAGCTGGCGCAGCAGATGTTGCTTGTCCGGATCTAGTTCGGCACCCTCTTCAATATTATTGTCAGACTATACACACGCTGCACTTCATAAACTATTTCTCTTTTCGAAATATGAATTACCAGAGGGGGTCTCTGTGGCTCCTCCGGCAGCGGCTAGTGCGGCCTCAAGTTGGGCCTTGCATTCTTGAAGCTCCTGGGACAGGTGGGTATTCTTCTCTGTTAGATCCTGCATACCAAATGATCCTTAAATCAGTTAGTTTAACTATTTTAAGTCTCGGGGGCTACTGGCATATATAACTATTAAAATTCCTCACCCGTATGTCTTTTACATACTGCTCCGTGGCTCTGGTTAAACCATCTTGAGCAGCACAGAGGTGCGCGTCTCCCGCATTAAAGGCATTCAGCGCCTCTAGGGAGAAACACGCGTCACGAAGAACTGTCCGACGACGCTTGTGATTCATGGCGCTCTCCACCTCAGACCTGGTGGCGGACAACCTGTCGGCATCCTCCGTTGGAGGAGCATCCGGCTCGCGCCTTGCGCTCGCCTCCCTCTCTGGACCAGGCGTTGGAGCTTGGCTGGCGGAGGCTTGGTTGGCAACCTCTCCAGACTCAGTCCGGCGAGCGCTCTTTCTCCTGGAAGAATCACGAGCATTAATATACCTCCTAGGAGTCTTTCCCTTAAAGGACAATGGTGCGCCATACCTTTGCGGTGACGTTTCGATTCACGCCGCACTCCTCTTCCGCCTGCTGGGCCGCACTGACCTTGGTTGGTCGGTCGCTGCGGGCTCGGCTTCCCGCCAAAAAGGCACCTCCTGCGAGGCACCGTCGGTACACGGTGGTCAGAAATAAGCATTAAAAAGGTAACGGTGTCAGGACTTCAGTCGTACTCACCTGGGAAGCCGGGGATAAACCGGGGTAGTCGGCCATAATGGCGACTAGAGCATTGTCTATGCTGAGCTGGTGGAACCCCCCGTCAATCAGTTCCACCGTTATGTCCGGATCCTCTCCCGCGACCGGATCAAGGGATCTTCCCGGATCCTCGGGTTGTGGAGTTGGGCTTTCTATGCCCTCCACATCCCGGCGCAGTTCCTGCGTCGAAATCATAAAGTAAGACACTTATCTTTGAAAGCACGGATCAGATATATAAACATCCACTTACCCAGCTCCGAGGGTTATTCATGGAGAATCCATTCAATGGACTCGTGCGTAGGAAGTCCTCCTTCTCCCCCTTGTACAAGCCGGACAGGATCTTCACCAGATCGGCGGCCGATCCTGGCCCCTTGCGGCCATGATGGGTGGAGTCATTCTCCCCGTTGAAATCCCACATGGGGTAGCCCCTATATTGGAGCGGCTGCACCCCTCGCATAATGCATGTGGCCATGACTCCAATCATGGTTAATCCGGAATGGGCCAGTAACCATATCCGGCCCATCAGATAATGGACGCTCCTATCATCTTCTAGTTAAGGGCTCCGCGGGCGCCAACTCAGGCGTTTCTTCAAAGGAGCGTTGCTAAAATCCGGGAGGCCGATCCGAACTGGATCCGGCAGCGGGGCATCTTCCATATAGAACCACTCCGAAGGCCAGTCTTCGGACGCCTTCTTCGGGGTTCCGGATAGATATCCGGTCCCGGCGATGCGCCATATTTCGGCTCCGCCCACTTGATATATCGACCCCTCGTGAGAACGGGGTACGAGGCAAAACAATCTCTTCCACAGCGCAAAATGGGGCTCGATGCCCAAGAACAGCTCGCAAACAGCTACAAAGCCCACGATGTGCAAAATGGAGGCAGGTGTGAGGTGGTGAAGTTGGAGTCTGTAGAACTCTAGGAGCCCCCAGAGAAACGGATGTATGGGAAATCCGAGTCCCCTTATTAAGTAAGGGACGAAGCATACCCGCTCTCCTTTGGAGGGATTGGGGACGCTCTCCGCCTGCTTCCCACCCTTGTAGGTGGCCAGTCCGGCTCGAACCGGAACCATAAAGGCTGGGGGAAGGTATCCCTCTTCTTGGAGAGTCACTAACTCGCTATGTGGGACTGGGCATCTCCTCCAATCTCCTGGCTGAGGACTAGGAGCGCGAGAAGAGGAGCCGCGTCGACTATCCATGTTGGAATGGATTCTTGTCAGATGTGCTTCGATGAGTACTTGCGGAAGGAGGATGGTGTGATTCGGATCTGGATCCACGCCTCTCTTATAGGCGGCTTATTCGCGCAGCTAGGGGGGTAAAACGTAAAAATACCCTGGCTTTTCGCATTCATGCAACACGTGGAAGAGGGTCATTATTGGACGTGGAAGCCAAGGAGCGCAACATTTATGAAGAAACTGGACACTATTTGGCTAACACATGGAACATGGAGGAGAACCCTCCTTGCAAACGCCGAAGACAATATACGCGCCGGACTCGTCATCATTGAAGCCTGGTTCGGGGGCTACTGAGGGAGTCCTGGACTAGGGGGTGTCCGGATAGCCGGACTATCATCATCGGCCGGACTCCAAGACTATGAAGATACACGATTGAAGACTTCGTCCCATGTCCGGATGGGACTTTCCTTGGCGTGGAAGGCAAGCTGGGCGACACGAATATGTAGATCTCCTACTATTGTAACCGACTCTATGTAACCCTAGCCCTCTCCGGTGTCTATATAAACCGGATGGCTTTAGTCCGTAGGACGAATAACAATCATACCATAGGCTAGCTTCTAGGGTTTAGCCTCCTTGATCTCGTGGTAGATCTACTCTTGTAATACCCACATCATCAATATCAATCAATCAGGACGTAGGGTTTTACCTCCATTAAGAGGGCCCGAACCTGGGTAAAACATCGTGTCCCTTGTCTCCTGTTACCATCCGCCTAGACGCACAGTTCGGGACCCCCTACCCGAGATCCGCCAGTTTTGACACCGACACCCCCCTCTCGCGCCGCGCCGCAACCGAGCCACTGTGTGGTCTTCAAGATACGCCATGGCGATAACACCACACACTCGCCAGGAGTAGGCGAACATGCGAGCTGCGATAATCGTGGCTCGAGAGCTGCTGCAGTGTAGGCTGGCGAGAGCGGCCGCGAGCCCCACTGGAACGGATCGCTGAGTTGCTGGATGCTGCATGCAAGGGCATGGCACCGTTCTGTGCCTTGCCCATGTCGCTGGCCGTTGCGGGGGCACGCGCTCATCCATGCTACGCCCGCGCGCCCTCTTCGGGGCCCCCTGAAGAGCCTCCCGGCGTCGGCCTACCCCACGGCATAGCCCGCTCTGCTTCAACCATGCCGCCCCAGGGCGGGGCAAACCCGAGCGGCCTCCCCTGGGGCCGCGCCTGGGCACCAGCCCTAAGCCATCAAGACCTGACACTGGGCCCAGAGAGCAGCGGTGCAAGGCAACCGGGTAGAGACTCCAGCGCGACCAGCCAGGAGGCCTACGTACCAATTGTGATGGACCTAAGGTACACATTAGGAGAAGGCCCCAGCCGATCCCCCACGCCAGGATGGGCGCTGGAAGTACACAAGGCCGAGGCTCTCTATGGGCCACTGCAGGGCTCCACCAACACCTTCAACGACAACAACCAGTGGGTACAACCAATGCCTCAGGAGCACGCTTGCACTAACCATGGATCACGGGTGAACCAAGCCGCAGCCACCTCCAGGGCCCCTGCGGTGGTCACCCAACGGTGGTCAGGGGCGGCACAGATCGGGGTCCTTGTCGGGCGACATGAAGCAAGGCCCCGTTCCTGTGAAGGTCTCCACTCGTGACACTCTCAAGTAATAATGAGTGGGGTTGTACACGCCCCGGAGTCTCCTGAGTGCGGCTCTGGGGCCTCATGGGGGATCCCACCCACGTCCAAGTGGAAGCACCATGCTCCACGCTGGCTGTCGACATTGTCCCCAAATGACTATGCCCATGCCTAGTGGAAGCACTTAGCTTTGCGCTGGTGAGAAGACCAGAAGACTAGCTAGGCGTCGGACGCAACTGTTTGCTTTTGCCTTTCTTTCTATACCCAATTTGCCGGCTGTTTGGAATGAATTTGAAATCTTGTGTGCTTACCAAAA
>NC_041383.1:403239752-403241686 GCF_002162155.2 Triticum dicoccoides
TTTCTTGACTTGCATCGTTTTCTCACTCCCTGGTTTTGTGTTTTTTTAAGCGGGGCTCGTGCCTGCTACCCACCCCCCTCCCCACCCGAGCGCCTCACGAGCGGGGGCTGGGTGCAGTACGCGTGCGTTGAGCATAACCAGGCCAGCCCCGAGCATGCAAAGGCCCCCCACGGGGGCCAGGGATGCGGCCACCACACACGCACCTTTCCGCGGTCCGGTAGTTGGTCCCTTGCAAGGCAACCTAGGGCAGGCCAGCAGGGCCTTCAGGAGGCTCAGAACCTCGCGAGCCCGTAGCAGGCTCACTCAAGAGAAAAAGCACTGTTGCGACACCAGGACTCGCTTGAGACCTGCAGAGCCAAAGATAAGTCATAACAACTACCCTCCTTGGGGGCACGTAGGCCTGCTGGGTCGCGCTCCGGGCGCTACTTCAAAGCATTTCATAATCTCATACATTATAAGGGGCTCCCCTTTCAAAATGCTCTCACAAGGATGCGTTCAAGTTTTTGTCATACATGTCAAAGCGAAAAGAAACATGGGCCTAGCTGGTTGTGCCTTCTTCATCGCCTCCATACGCGCTGCTCGCATCATCATGACCATCCTCTTCATCGTCGCTACTCGCGTCATCTTCTTCGGCCGCAATCACAACCGCGTCATCTTCCGGAGCAAATTCTGCTACCAGGGCATCCACATGGTCGTTCACCCACCCGGCCAGGTTGTCCTGAATAACCGTGGGAATGGGGGCTAACACAACATTAAAGTCGAAGTGAGGATCACGGTTGAGAAGATGGCTGAAGACACGTGAGAATGTGTGCCCAAGAAGACCCCAGCTCCTCTCCTCAACAAGCTCGCGAGCTCTTACGACCTGATCCTCCAGGCGGGTCATGATGTTGGTGAAGAAGCTGAGGTGGCTGGCGTAATCATTCTTGTGCAGGTGAGGAGCACTCACGTTGCAGATGGTGCCCAAGGCGCGGTTAGCTCTGACCCTAAAATCCTGGAGCATCGAGGCGTGCTCGCGCTGCAGCGTCCGACGGCGATTTGCGTCGTTCGCGGTCTTCTCTGCAAGGGATGCGGTATCCTTGACCTATTGATGAAGGGAAGAAAGTTCGGCGCGGAAAGAGGCCAGGGCAGACTCGGAAGAGGCCTGAGCTTCCTTGGCGGCCCTCTCATGCTGTTCCGCAGATCCTAACTTCACCTTCAGGGCAGTGGTCCTGCCCTCAAGCTCGGCTTCCAGTAGCTCCAGCTTCAGGCGATGCTCATCAGCCAGATCCGCACGTGCCTTCGCCACCCTCTGCTCAACCTCCAGCTGGACCCGGGCCTCTCGGGCAGCGACGGCATCCTCAACCCTAGCCGCCTGGCGTTCCCTCACTTCCAGCCGTTCTGACGCCAGGCTATGCTCCGTGGCCTCCAGTTCCAGGCCTTCCTGGTGCCTCAAAAGCTCCGCCTCGTCGTGAGGCATTTCAGCCGGCGACGCGGCCAGGAAGGCCCACCGCCCCTCGATCTCCCGCTCAAGGGCGACGTTTGAAGTCTGGAGCTCTCACTCCTCGGCTTCCTCACGACAACGGAGCGTCCCTAGCCTCCTCCAGGGCGCAGGCGCAAGCCTCACGAGAAGATGCGAGAGAATCCACAACGCGAGCGTCGGCATGATCGCGCTGAAGCTGCCCAAGATTGATGGCGACTTTCAGCTGCTGCCATTCATGCACCAACCGGGGGTCCTCCGTCTCGAGGCGGGTGTCAACGTCAGCAAGCTCTCCACCAAGCCAAACCATCACGCACATCGCCTCACCGAAGAGATCAAATCGGACAGCACTGTGCCCGCACATGAACTCCAATGCGCGACCGAGCCCGTCTCCGGACTAGGGAGCTGCCAGAGGGGCACGGAGCGGCTCGCCTGCCTCCGGCTGGGGGCTGGCCGATGCAGTTTCACAGCCTAAAGA